>NC_047503.1:34236383-34551383 GCF_902827115.2 Pseudochaenichthys georgianus
TCAAATAGCAGTCCCCCTGGAGTGTGTGGTGCACGCACGCACGCGCGCACACACACGCACGTGCGCACACACACACACAGAAACAGAAACACACAGAAACACAAACTCTCGTCCATACACACAGACCGGTCCAGCTTGAAAGCTAAAAGCACCCTGGGGCTGGAAGCCTTGGACCTAGACAACTAAAAGGTTGCGGGAGAAGCAAAGATCACAGTTTTCTGTATGTGTGTAAGTTCACGTGTGTATTCTTTTCCATGCTTTGAGCAAGCGATGTGCCAGACGTGAGCCGGAGAGAGGGGCAGACAGGCAGAGAGGGAAAGTCTAAAAAAGCATTTGCATGAATCAGTTTTCAATTTCACATCACAGGGTAGTGTGTGGGTTACTGGCTGTGCTCTTTAAAACTCTCCAACATTTAGATCTGTGGACCTCCACACACACATAACGAGTCTATTGTAGAAGTGTCAGCCGTAACAGCTGCTCTCTCTGGGTGAGTTTATAATGACTGTGAAGGATGTCGAGGCAGACTCAAATGGGAGCTGTCGTTCAGCCAATATCTATTCAGGTGTGCCTGTCTGACCCTGGCGGACTGCCACTGTTTTCTGCACTCAGAATGTCCACTTAAGGTTCCGGTTGTACTTATACTAGTAGAGTAAGAAGTATAGCCTGTATTCTCATGCATATTCGCTACCTAAATGCTCCTTTCTTTGGCAGGTCCCTCCCTTATGAGTGAACGAGTGAGTGGCCGATTGAATGAAACATACAGACAAGAGAGACAAATGCTTGGACACCGACAGATGGTCGAACCATTAGAAAGTAATAACATTGCATTTTTGTCTTGAATAGGAAAATCAATGTAGAGACAGACGGGAATTACTGGAAGCTGTGGTTGTGGCGGTACAGTATGTGGTATATGCCACTCTGAAGAAAATCACTTTGGTAATCACAAAAGCATATGTGGCTGATTTAGAGATAAATGTATGCCCTTAAGGACTTCAACTAACTATTTTTCAATTAATCGTTTAGTCTGTAAGCATTATAAAATGGATAAAGATTCCCAATTTCTTCATCAGAACGTGCAATTCAAATTCCTTTGTCTGACCAACAGTCCTACACTGATATACTAAAGGCATCCTATTTCAGAAGATGCTTAATGAATGAAAAACATTTTCAAGATTCTTGGCAATAAATAATCCCTTCAGAAATGAGTTATGCAAACAGGAGAATGTTTATACTCATTTTCAGGATTAGAACATGTTTGGTACGAAGAAATAACATAAAAAACACACCAGACCAGAATGGCCGACTGATATTCTCTTTCCATCAGTCTACATCAGTCTGCACCATTTGCTTTTGACTCGTGGCTACATTACAGCTATCATAAATCCGAACACAGAGTGATGAACAAAAAGCAAGGAATCAGAGATAGAAAGTACGATACAAATTGACACCATTAAGAAAGGGATTGGGCCATTTTCTGCTCGCACAAAAAATGTAAACAGGAACCTGCGAAAACTACCATAAAGAAGTGATGGAAAAAGAATACACTGAAGCAAAAAAGCGGATCAACGCTCCGGCACATCAGGCCGAAGGTCAGCCATGGGTGGGGGTCTGTAAGGTTAGGTATTAGTTAATCAATCAAAGTTGAATTATACAGTATAGCCCAATATCACACATCTTACATTTTGTCTGAGGGGGCTTTACGGTTTGGGCAGAATATTAAATCTTTCATGAGACCCTCACATTGGAAAAGGAAAATCACCCCAAGATCAGTAAATGGGGAAAAATGGAAGAAATATATTTTTCTGTTTATCTGTGTTATTGTGTTGCTCTGTTGGAGAAGCCCGGCATAACTACTCTGTAGCTATGTTCGTATGACAAAATAAAGAACCTTGAACCTTGAAACCTCGGTGAGAGCAACAGAGGAGGGATCGCTCTCCCAGAACGGATAAATGCAACAGATATCGTTCGTACATTTAAAAGATAAAACATTTACAACAGGGCTATTCAATTGGCTGCCCGATTGAATAGCCCTGTTGTAAATGTTGGGCCAAATGTTGGGCTAAATGTTGGGCCAAATGTTGGGCCAAATGTTTGGCCAAATGTTGGGCCAAATGTTGGGCCAAATGTTGGGCCAAATCCGGCCCCGGGGTGATATTTACTGGCCCTTTGAGAATAATGTTAAAAAGTAATCTACTTTTCTTTTTTTGGGCCAGAGTGCCTTTATTCCAGAGAGGGTGTTACATTGAGAGTTAGAGGGGAAGACAATGCCTGAAAGCTTTGGCGGGCTCGGGTTTCGAACCCACCAACTAGCTACTGTAGTGACAAACTGTCATTGATTGCATCTCTGCGTGAATGATTAGATCAGGGGTCTCCAACACGTCGATCGCGAGCTACCGGTAGCTCACGGGCAGCTTTTCAGTAGCTCGCCGCTCGATTATCGATTATAGCGTAGTAAGGTTGCTTCTTGATTTTTCGGCCGCCGCTGGACAATAAAGTTTTTTTATTTTTGGAATTGTTTTTGTTACACGACTATAAAATTGGTCGGTGATGCAGAGATCAAGGAACAGACATGACAGCGGCAGAGCGACAGACACGGAGCAGTCTGCTTTCTCCACCAACACCAGTCCAGAACCAACAGCAGAATGACCCGCTCTGAATCAGTCCGTGTCGCTGGGGCTCAGAGACACACTCGTTATCATCATGTCAGGTTTTTGGTGAATTTAATCAAGTCTTGGATTGCAGAGTATGAATGTCCTCTTGCTATTTTCAGTTGATACATACTAAAGTTTGTGAAGGCAGGAGGAAAGCTTCCGCGATCACCGTCAAACCCCGCCCCCTCCCTGAAAATAATGAGTGACAGGCTGATACTGACCCGATAGAAACTTTATTATTCACTTAATCACTGATTGAGATGATGAAGCTAACTTAATCTCATACATTCATGGGATTTATGCAACAGTAAGACAGAGAATAAGTGTGCACCCACATGCACTATTTTTGTTTTTATAATGCTGTTGTAAATACTCCTGTTGTCTGCTGTGTTCAGACTCAAATCATGTGTGTGATGCCACATTCAGTGTCCTTTCTTTAACAGAAGACCGTTGCTAGAAGCTGAAGCTAGACTGCAGAAGCATTAGTTGTTGTTTTTTGAGGATGGAACAATTTCACACACAGATATAGGGAGGCTAGACCTATACAATTGATTTATTATGGTTTATAATTTCATGTTAAGACGAAGAAGAACAAAAAGATGGCTGAACTGTTCAGTGTCAATCCTGTGGAGACGGAGATGGAGGTTATAAATCTCCAAAATCATGCTCAGCTGAAGTCTCAGCAAAACTCACAACATTTCTGGAGCCTTATAGACCCAGAAAACTATAAGAACATTCACCAAGCAGCACTGAACAAGTCTGCTTTATTTGGCTCTATAGACCTTTGTGAAGCAGCTTTTTCTGACATGATTGACATCTAAATACAGAACAAGACTGACTGATGAACATTTAAATGACTCTATTAGAGTGAATCTAAGTGGGTCCAGCATACACCTCTATGGTGGACTCCATGCAGCGCCATTCATCTCACTAACTGTAAAAAAGAGTGAATGCACTTATTTTACACATGTGCCATAAAGTGCTTGCAAGGTGGTGATTAAGGCGATGTATTTACTATGTGGGCCAAAATAAGAAGTGAAAATATTTTCTTTTTTTCTTGGACATGTATGTGAATCTTCAGTGATTACTATGTGGGCCATAATAATATGTGAGACATTTTCGTTTTCTTGGACCTTGATGTGAAGTTAAGTTCATTTTTGATAAGCTGTGGCTATTGATTTCACACGTGTACAAAAGTAGCTTAATTCAACTGATGAGTGCTATGTAAATAAATGTAAGCGATACGATGCAAGTAGCTCTTGGCCACTTTCATTTTTTCAAAGTAGCTCTCAGATGGAGAAAGGTTGGAGACCCCTGGATTAGATCATTTAATTTCACCTAAATGAAATGAAATGATGTTGATGGTTAAATTAGCTTCACATGTAGGCCTACTGAGTCTGAACTTGCCATTTAGATCTATAAAGGCCTTGGGGCTATGTTGTTTGATTGAATTGAAGTGAAGTGTACAACAGCGTGAAGTAGTCATCTTCCAGCTGAAAAAGCATTCAAATAGAGCATTCAAACACTGAAGAACTCAGTGTGCCTCTAGACCGGGTGACGACAATACCTATTGACGCAGCAACCACTGTAAGTTATATTCTTGTTTAATTAGACTTCTCTATTTCATTTATTCTACTCTGTATAATTGTTCTGTAGTTATTGTAGCTAAAACGGCACTTTTGAGAGATTTTAAATCTCAGATCTGCTCACGTGAACCTGTTACACAGGGCTCAGTAGGCATTCAAGCCTGCATTAAAATAGACAGGGCCTCTCAGCTGTCGCCCATCAGCTGTAGAGAGTTAACTAATTAGAAGGGCGTGGCCCCACAGCTGTGAGAACTCAGCAATCAGGCGGCCATTTTAGGTAGTTCTTTCCTTGAGCGTCAGCTTCAGCGTCAGACAGCTGAAGACTGACAAAGACATTGGAGTCCTGTGGGAGTAAGGCTGCGGCCCCACGAGGACGAATTCGGTCGTTTGCGTTACTATTTAGTGTCATATAGACCGTTCGGCCACACGAGGACGACCGAATATGGCACTAAACGACTGAGGAAACGACAACGGGTCCCAAGGTGGATAGAAATGCATACGCCACTCTCTGGGGGGTCAAACAGCTCCGTGTGTGTGCCCTATACGGACATTTTCAGATCACTGATCGTGATTGCGCAATAGCCCCGCCTCTCCCCACCTCTTCTGCTCACCTCCGCTTACCCCGCGCCAGTGCTGAAGTGTTTCGCCACCAACAACAACAACAATGGCGGATCGCAGAGTTGCTATCGTGCTCCGGACGCTATTGACCATGCTACAGTTGTTTGTGCAACATCTACAGCAATAATGATGAGGCAATAGCCCCGCCTTTCCCCACCTCTGCTGCTCACCCCCGCATCAAAGTAAACTGCACCCTGAATTCAGATTATTTATCTTTCTCTCGCGAGTGAAATCTAATCTGACAGGACGGAGACACGCAGCTCTGCTCACCTGCAGCTCCTCCCGCTGCAGCAAAACACACACTTCAAGTCAGATCATCACCCTTAGCTATTTTAATTACCTCTCAAACTCCCTAAACTAGTTATAAATATGTTTATTTTTACAGTCGGCCGGGTCACTGATTACTGGATGAGACAGACACTGGCGCTGTCCGAAGAGAGGGAGGAAAAAGAGAGGCTCCGTGTATTTTATCATTATATTATATAGAGTCGTTATTCATTTGTTTTAAAGCTCAATAAATAACAAAGAAGACCTTTGACCGGCACTTTTATAATTTTGTCCGGAAGATTTCAACTTTAATACACGCTGACTGGCGAAAAACTCTGCCCGGTTCCCTCGGCCCCCACCGCGGAGAATAAACAGAAGGGCAACCATGACAACCATGCTTCTTCGCTGCTTTTGTGGAGGAAGTTACAGCGCCACGTAGAGGCTCCTGCATATGTACTGCAGCTTCTCGAGCGGTTGGAGCTAAACGGAGCGGTCTCGTGTGGGCAGACACTATCCGGATAATTATTGCATGTGGACAGAAGCCGTTTGCGATTGCGTTTGCGTTAATCCTATGCGTTTAGCCGTTTTCGTCCTCGTGGGGCCGCAGCCTAAGACTGACAAAGACATTGGAGTCCTGTGGGAGTAAGACTGACAAAGACATTGGAGTCCTGTGGGAGTCACGAGGGTGGCAAAGAGGAGGCAAATCCTACTCTGATTGAGCTAATTACCGCTGGTGTTTTATTTTCTTTAGTTTTCTAGCCCCTCATGCTATAATCATGTGTATTTTCTCCATTCCTGTTTATGTGTCTTCTCGCAATTATCACTGGCCCGTGTATCTCGTAATCGATATAACCGGCCTGCTCTCGTCTATCCCACATGCTCCACTGAGATCCAACATCTAGTTTCAGGCGGCCTGTGGAACTGCCAGTCAGCTGTTCCTAAGGCTGACTTCATCTCTGGCTACGCCTCCCTGCAGTCCCTGAATTTCCTTGCTCTCACTGAGACCTGGATGACTCCATTCAACACATCCACCCCAGCAGCTCTCTCCACAGCATATTCCTTCTCTCATACACCCAGACCCACTGGCAGAGGAGGTGGCACTGGTCTCCTGCTCTCTCCCAAATGGAGCTTTTCCCTCTTCGAGCTACCTAACTTCACTCCTTCCACCTTTGAATTCCATGCCGTCACAGTAACCCATCCTATACAATTAACCATTGTTGTTCTCTACCGTTCACCAGGCGCCTTGGGGGACTTCTTGGAGGAATTAGATAATCTCCGCTCGCACATCCCTGAAACTGGCCCTCCCGCTGTACTTCTCGGAGACTTCAACCTCCAGACAGGGAAGATAGACGAACTAACATCTCTGTTAACCGCCTTTGCTTTCTCACTGTCTCCGTCCCCACCAACTCATAAAGCTGGAAATGTCCTTGATTTCATATTCTCAAGGAACTGCTCTACTTCTAACCTCTCTGTAAACCCGCTCCACACATCCGATCACTTCTTCATTTCATTCTCTCTACCCCTTTCCAAACATAACAAACTAATCTCTTCTCATCCTGCACCTGTCCGCCGTAACCTCCGTTCCCTCTCCCCCTTTGCCTCATCGGTGATCTCAGCCCTCCCTTCCTCTGACTCGTTCCAACTCCTGCCTCCAAACTCTGCTGCAGAAACTCTCCTCTCTACTCTCTCATCCTCTCTGGACTCTCTCTGTCCTCTCACATCTCGGCAGGCTCGTCAGTCCCCTCCTGCTCCCTGGCGAAATGAAGCACTGCGTGCTAATAGAACCGTCCTTAGGGCAGCAGAGCGGAAACACCGCGACGACCTCCTAACCTATCAGGCTCTCCTCTCCTCTTTCTCTGCTTCGATCTCTCAGGCAAAAAGCACTTTCTTTCAAGATAAGATCCAATCTTCCTATTCCAATCCTAAAAAACTATTTTCCATCTTCTCCACCCTCTTGGACCCTCCCAAAGCCCCTCCCCCCTCCTCACTTCTGTCAAGCGACTTTGTTAACCACTTTGAAAAAAAGGTTGATGATATTCGCTCTTCTTTTTCTGACTCACCTTTACTCACCGCTGGGTCACCAGACCCTCCTTCCACCCGCACACTAACCTCCTTTTCCCCTCTCTCGCCAAGTGAGGTTCTTACCCTCATTACCTCTGCCCGCCCTACCACCTGTCCTCTGGACCCTATCCCTTCAAACCTCCTTCAGACTATCGCTCCTGATATTCTACCGTTTCTCACCCATTTCATCAACACTTCTCTAACTTCTAGTCACTTTCCAAACAGTCTCAAGGAGGCAAGAGTAAACCCTCTCCTAAAGAAACCCACTCTCAACCCGTCTGATGTTATAAACTACAGGCCTGTCTCTCTCCTCCCGTTCCTGTCTAAAACACTTGAACGCGCTGTCTTTAAACAACTCTCCTGTTATCTCCATCAGAACAACCGTCTGGATCCACACCAGTCTGGTTTCAAGGCAGGTCACTCCACAGAAACTGCTCTCATTGCTGTCACTGAGGAACTGCACACTGCCAAAGCAGCATCCCTCTCCTCTGTCATCATCCTTTTGGACCTGTCCGCTGCATTCGACACGGTGAACCATCAGATCCTCCTTCGCACTCTCCAAGAACTTGGAGTTTCAGGCTCTGCACTTTCCCTCCTCACCTCATACCTCAAAGACCGTACCTACAGGGTAACTTGGAGAGCGTCCGAGTCTGACCCCTGTCAATTAACTACAGGGGTCCCTCAGGGCTCTGTTCTTGGTCCCCTGCTCTTCTCCTTGTACACAAACTCGCTCGGATCTGTCATTAACCAGCATTGGGTTTTCATACCACTGCTACGCTGACGACACCCAATTAATTCTGTCCTTTCCCCGCTCAGAGACCCAGGTCGTCGCACGCATCTCTGCTTGTCTAGCTGACATCTCTCAGTGGATGTCCGCTCATCACCTCAAGCACCTTGACAAGACTGAACTGCTTTTCCTTCTGGGAAAATATTGTCCCACTCTTGACCTGACTATCAACATCGGCACCTCTGTTGTTTCCCCGACCCAGACTGCAAGGAATCTGGGTGTGATCCTAGATAACAACCTGTCCTTCACTGCAAACATCGCTGCTACAACCCGCTGCTGCAGATACACGCTTTACAACATCAGGAGGATATGTCCCCAGCTGACCCAGAAAGCGACGCAGCTTCTGGTCCAGGCTTTCGTCACCTCACGCCTAGACTACTGCAACTCCCTCCTGGCTGGTCTACCTGCATGTGCCATCCGACCTCTGCAGCTCATCCAGAATGTAGCGGCTCGTCTGGTCTTCAACCTTCCAAAATGTTCCCACACCACTCCGCTCCTCCGCTCCCTTCACTGGCTTCCGGTAACTGCTAGAATTCACTTCAAGACACTGGTACTTGCGTACCATGCTGCGAATGGATCTGGCCCTTCCTACATCCAGGACATGGTTAAACTGTACACCCCAGCGCGTGCACTACGCTCTGCATCAGCCAAACGACTCGCTGCGCCCTCGCTGCGAGGGGGACCCAAGTTCCCATCAGCAAAAACACGTGGGTTTGCTATCCTGGCTCCAAAATGGTGGAATGAGCTCCCCACTTACATCAGGACAGCAGAAAGCTTACACACCTTCCGGCGCAGACTGAAAACTCATCTCTTTCGACTCCACCTCGAGCGATAGAATTACTAACAAAGAACTGCTAACAGAGTACTTATATACTAATAAAGGACTGGCTTATCTATAGCCAGTTGAGTAGCACTTGAAATGCTTGGCTCTATGAAACCTGAAGTACTTATATGATTCTGTTTTCTTCAAGGTTGTGTCTTCCTGGTCGAATGTACTTATTGTAAGTCGCTTTGGATAAAAGCGTCAGCTAAATGCAATGTAATGTAATGTAACGAATTAAGCACAATATATGCACTCCACTATGCTGTTGTAGTATTTACTGTATCTGAAGCTCTTAATATGATTGCTCATATTTCAAGCCATCTTTTTCCCGGCCCCTTGTTTTGGATCATTTGGTGGCCCCCATTCCAAACTAATTGAATAGCCCTGATTTACAACATAGATGGTTTTAAGGTGTCTCAATTGTTGGCACTAGTCGCATTTGTCAACTGCTTTCAGAATCAGAATGAAAGAGGGGAAATGTACTTTGTTACGGGAAAGCGGAGAGTACAGATAAATAGACAAATAAAACTCAAAAAAAGAAGCACACGGTAATACAATTCAAATTAAATAATTACACATGTAATGTTGAAAAGGTTACGTAGCAGTATTAGAAAAATTAAGTGGAACATATCAAAAGTAATGAGGTAGCAGCCATTTGAGCATGTCTACATTCATCTACATACAAACGCCCACAACATGATGTTACCGCTACTTCTTTAAAGTCAGGCTGGTGTGTCTGGGCCTTAAGAGACAAGAGGGTTTGATCAAAAGGTTAAAGGCTGAGCGCAGGTGTCCACATGCTCTGCTGTCTAGACGATGCACAAGTATTTCCTGCAGTACTCACACACACTTCCCTTTGCCAGTTCTGAGATAAAGAGATAGTGACGTTGGACTCAAACAAAAACAGGAATGTTTCATCTGATATGAAGCCAGATGGTTTATCTGATTTAAGCGCCCACAGTGGCATGTAGTGGCAGGGCTCTACGCTGGGAATTGGCAAAGCAATTCCAGTGAGGCAGGAAATCCCCCCTTAAGAATAGACGTGTGCGGATAACACCGTGCACATGAAGCCTGGTGCTTACACATCATTCAACATGTCCAAGGGATAGAATATTAAAGTATTTAGGGGAATAATGTCCAGAGAACATGTTTCCGTGGTGTGTGTGTGTGTGTGTGTGTGTGTGTGTGTGTGTGTGTGTGTGTGTGTGTGTGTGTGTGTGTGTGTGTGTGTGTGTGTGTGTGTGTGTGTGTGTGTGTGTGTGTGTGTGTGTGTGTGTGTGTGTGTGTGTGTGTGTGTGTGTGTGTGTGTGTGTGTGTGTGTGTGTGTGTGTGTGTGTGTTTAGGGCTAGCTGGATGAGCATCCAGGCTTATCTGCCCTCATTCCTTCATCCGCTCAAATCTCTTGCTGCCTCCCTCTGCCCATCTCAACTCATGTTTTACTCCCTTCCAACCTGACTTATTATCCTGAATCCTTCCCTTAGCTCCTTAAATAAAACCCTTGGCTCCAACCACACCACTGCTGCTCTTTTTGAGGTTGCACGTTGTATTTTAAATTTCACATCCCACTTCTCTCTTCTGCATTCCTTTACAAATACAAATCAAAGTCCCAACTAATATCAAAACAGGAGAGGAGAGAAGACGTTTTAAACAATGTCTTCTGTCTTGTATAAAAAGAGTATAAGAGAGGCCATTAGGGTAGATGTGCCGCTAAAAGATATTGCTTTAGACATTTGCATAGAAATGACATAGCATGCTGATACCGCGCGTGTGTGTGATTTGTGCAGACACATTTATTCAAGGAAGTACAAAGAAGAAACCAGATTTTTAAAAAATCAACACCTACAGAGCTTTTGCAGTTTTTAGGTTCAGGTTTTGGTTTAGTTAGTGTGTGTGTGTGTGTGTGTGTGTGTGTGTGTGTGTGTGTGTGTGTGTGTGTGTGTGTGTGTGTGTGTGTGTGTGTGTGTGTGTGTGTGTGTGTGTGTGTGTGTGTGTGTGTGTGTGTGTGTTGTGTGTGTGTGTGTGTGTGTGTGTGTGTGTGTGTGTGTGTGTGTGTGTGTGTGTGTGTGTGTGTGTGTGTGTGTGTGTGTGTGTGTGTGTGTGTGTGGTGCCTCACTGATCAGGTTTAAAGCTGTGTGTAGGAGATAAAGTCATTAGTGAATTCCGCCTCTTAAGACCCCCTAATGCCTTGGATGGGACCCTGGCCAGAGGTTACGCTGCGTGTGTGTGTGTGTGTGTGTGTGTGTGTGTGTGTGTGTGTGTGTGTGTGTGTGTGTGTGTGTGTGTGTGTGTGTGTGTGTGTGTGTGTGTGTGTGTGTGTGTGTGTGTGTGTGTGTGTGTGTGTGTGTGTGTGTGTGTGTGTGTGTGTGTGTGTGTGTGTGTGTGTGTGTGTGTGTGTGTGTGCACGTACCGATGTTTAGTCAATGAATGTATGCATCTAAGAACACCAAAAACGGTACACATCAGTAGTTGCTGTAACTCCAAGTAACTTTAGCAACGTTTGAGTCGATGCTGCAACAGGCTTTGTCTGAAATAGGCTGAGAAAAATGCCCTGTACCTGTGGATGATTGCAAAAGCTATTATACAGATATCATATTTCAACAGCTTATATCATACAAGCCATCTTAAAAGGTCCGAGGTTCACATCTCAGCCCAGTTCAGAGCAATAGTAGGAAGAATGATGGGGGGGTTATGGGCTCGTAATGTATCAGAGGACTTTTTGATCAGCGTTTAGTAGGGTTAAAAGAGCTCTAGATCAATATAACTGCTAATAGATGCATTGATCTGCATCTGCTACTGCCTGCCCCATTCTGACTGGCATCAACCCATCCTCACAGACACACACATCCACCTACTTAAAAACACACCCCCAGAAGCACATACTCACACAAACAACAAGCTTAAAAGCAGTAACAATATTCCCTGACAACAATGGTGATGAGAATGTGAGAGTCGATCAGCTACATGGGATAATACACGGAGAATCCTTGACTTTAAAATACACACTGACACACACAACTATCTATACTGCCAATTAGTTCTCCAATAAAACCGTCCACAATGGCAGAGGGAACCATAAAGTATGGTGTTATAGCTAATGAACTCGACAACTCAAGATATGCAGATAAACGCACACACACTTGCACACAAATACATGTGTTCGTAGATGTAACACACACTGGAAGATACTCACGGTAAAAATATGTTTGCAGAGGAGAAGTAAACAAATATATATATCCACTAAACACACACACATACTCGTGTGGAGTGCAGCAGAAATGTGCAGGACTCCTTACCAAAGAACAAACAAATGCAGCCCGGTTTGAATAAACAAATTAAAGTGATTGCTGGTGGAACTAGGAGTAAATAAAACACTTAGCTAATTCCTCGCTCTATGTCTGACTTTAGCTACACGAAGCCCTCGCTGACATTAAGATACACACACGCATGTAAACAGACGCACCAGCACACTCTCAATTCTTTAAAGAACAAAGACATGGATACAAAATTATCCCTTAAAGGCATGAGCATTAGGTAAACTAAAACATTACGCTTGCTTGAGCTGCACAAGGGTTCGTATAGCAGAGAGAGAGAGAGAGAGAGAGAGGGAGAGAGAGAGAGAGAAAGACTGAACGTAGGCACTTGTTTTTTTAAAGGAAAGCTCTATACCTGACTTCCTTCTGTGGCTGATGTTTCTTTCTTCTTCTAGGCATAGGGAATTAAAACATTTCAATTCGGCACCTGACAAAAACACTATGCACAGACATGAGCATGAACACCTCACACACTCCACCTCACACACAGAGAAGAAAACAGTTCCCAATCACATATCCCTCCACTGATTTGATGCGGAGAAAAAGCAATTTATTAAGCTGCCTCTTAGGAGCTGGACTCAAACTAAACTGCTACACTGGCCTACTTAACACACACACACACACACACACACACACACACACACACACACACACACACACAGAGAAGAGGAGAGAGGATCCTTGCTTTATATACATCATTCACATTTGATACAAATACAGACTGTAATAAGTTTAAAGAGTTCCCAGAGGAGCGTCACCAGTAATCTGGCTAACATAGCAACTAATGGAACTTGCAGTCCATTATAATTTGATGTGACCCAAACTGGCACAAAGCTCCAATCCCTGTCCCCACGCACACAAACCAGCTGCTCCAAGTTTAGCTCTGTTGCTATACCTACAAAGAGAGGCAGCCACATGTTCATGACAGGGTCTATACTTTCCCCTGACCTCTTCTTCCCTTCTTCGGCCCAGGAGGAGAGGAGAGAGAAGAGAAACATGGAGTTAGAAAGGTAGCCTCGTTGGGATGCAGGTATAGTGTTCATCACCATGCACCAATATGTTAATTTCAGGGATTAAATGGAGAGCTGGGGAATAGAGAAGGTGTTTGTGTGTGTGTGTGTGTGTGTGTGTGTGTGTGTGTGTGTGTGTGTGTGTGTGTGTGTGTGTGTGTGTGTGTGTGTGTGTGTGTGTGTGGTGTGTGTGTGTGTGTGTGTGTGTGCGCGCGTGCGTGCGTGCGTGCGTGCGTGCGTGTGTGTGTGTGTGTGTGTGTGTGTGTGTGTGTGTGTGTGAGAGTGAGAGAGAGAGAAGGAAAGCCTGATTGCAACGGAGCAGTCAAGCACAGAGACAAAGCCCCAAATCTTGTCTGATCCCCCTATATTAGCCTGAAAGTGCAATACTCGCCGTGCATCCACTCATTGACCCACACACACACACACACGCAGATGAACACGTACATGATATGACAGACAAATGCGTTTTATCAACACAGGGTGCAGACAAGGTGCACTAAAATGATGTTGGATTCATTAGTTCATGCAACCAGCACAAAACCCTGTAGCAATTAACATCTGACACACACCATTTCCAGAAAGTTCATAGATGCATACATTCATTGACTAAACATCGGTACGTGCACCCTCACCCTCACACACACACACACACACACACACACACACAGCTCTTAATTTCATTCCACTAATACAGTTTCAGTATTTACAACCTGCTTGAGAAAACATGTTCCTGCTTGATTAAATTAAACAAGAGGTTGTGTGTGTGTGTGTGTGTGTGTGTGTGTGTGTGTGTGTGTGTGTGTGTGTGTGTGTGTGTGTGTGTGTGTGTGTGTGTGTGTGTGTGTGTGTGTGTGTGTGTGTGTGTGTGTGTGTGTGTGTGTGTGTGTGTGTGTGTGTGTGTGTGTGTGTGTGTGTGTGTGTGTGTGTGTGTGTGTGTTTACATGCATGAAACAGGTGAGGCAGGAAGACAGCAGTAGACAGCATAAAGGGAGAAGGGGACGGACAGAGAGAGAGAGAGAGAGAGAGAGAGAGAGAGAGACAGAGACAGGAGAGAGAGAGAGAGAGAGGAGAGAGAGAGAGAGAGAGAGAGAGAGAGAGAGAGAGAGAGAGAGAGAGAGAGAGAGAGGGAGACCAGACCTTAATTCTCTATTCAGGGAGGTGGTGTAGATCGTTAGCTAAATAAATTAGAGCCTTGCGGCTGTGGATATCACACTGCCATATGTCAGGGAGAGAGAGGAGGAGGAGGAGGAGGAGGAGGAGGAGGAGGAGGAGGAGGAGGAGGAGGAGGAGGAGGAGGAGGAGGAGGAGGAGGAGGAGGAATAGAGGTAAAGACTGGAGGAGAGGAAGAGAAAAAAATGTGTTTGCTGCAGTAAGTGTGAATAAATACATAGGAATGGCAACAGCAACAGATGTGGCCTCAGCGAGCAGAACGTGTTGGTGAGGAGGGGGTGACGAGAGGAGAGGACACAGGAGCTAATCCAGTAGAGTTGAACTGAGACCAGAGTTAAGCACATATGAGCTTGTACTCTGCCCTGGGCACACATACAAACAAACACACACACACACACACACACACACACACACACACACACACACACACACACACACACATGGGGTGTGAGAGAGAGATTAATAAATCAGCATAAAGCATTTGGATTAGTATGAGGGAGAGAAAGTGACGGTTGAGGCGTCGGATGACCTTGTCCAGTCGACCACAAACTCAGCTACTACAAACCAGCATTTGGCCCACTGACTGTCATCACAAACTTGAACTATAACACTTCAACTATAATGGCGGACACTTCATTTACTCCAGTGGTGGTACTGTCCTTTTTTTGTTTATTATTGAGAGTTGTAGGCATTGGTCCTCCAAGGCAGTACAAAGAAATTCAAGTCATTTTGTTAAAGTTAACTACAAATTAGTAAAGCGTATGTGCATATAGTTTGATCTCAGAGCAGGACTGTTTTCAAAAGTCACTATTTCAAATTCCCGGGTAGTAAAAGTTTACTGCAGCTCACAAAAAGAAATGTTCTGCTTCTGATAATGAAAAAACACAATTAAATGTGTTTCTACTATGGCTAGCTTAGCTGATTAACGCATACGATTAGAGGAAAACCTCCCTGAAAGTCAGACATAGTGTAAAGCAACACTGAAATAGAGCATGACTGATATCAATTAAAAATATCATATAATCATAATATTGACCATACTGTCTTTTTGTATAAATAAAATGCATGCACATTTTTTATTTGAGAACCTTAACTTGATTGTTCTTTACACTCGCAAAACATCAGTGCAAAATACTGATGACATGTCAGACTCAATGTGTCAACGTGGCCTGAAGTCTTAACTTTTTATAATAAGCCGTCAAACCCTGCTATAGTATCATGGAAATGTTGGTGGCATCACACACGTCAGGACTCCTGAGTGTGAGCACTGACAGTGGAGTGACAGCATCAGTCAGTGTGAGTGTAAGCAGCTAATGCTACTTCCCAAGCACACTGGCCCTGAACTCCCTTCAGTCAAAGGCAATATATAAATCATAAACTAATTTATTAAGCATGAAATGGGCTCGTTTATCATTGTTGGAAACATTCAACTTAGATAGATGATCCAGGTAAACACAGGCAAAATGAAACTATCATTGTTTTGGCAGCAGTGACCAAAGAAATCTGTTTAGGTGTGGACAGATGCTGCATTGCAAAAACTAATTTAGAAAAATACTTATATGTGTGGAATAGCCTAGGAGGGACAACTAAACACCCCCACTGGAAATAATTCTTGTGTTTCCACAGGATACTTACTGGCAAATTAATTGTTATGCCCTCTGGCTTTCTTACCTTGACTTCCCTTATTTTCATTCTGTGTCTGTATTAAATACAAGGACACCACAATCAGGCAGACATGCAGACACAGATGCCCGCGGACACACACACACACACACACACACACACACACACACACACACACACACACAGCGGCACAGCATCCAGAGGGGATTAAACAGCTTAGACATTGATTAGACACACCTGAACCTGGGAGGGAAGGGGGGGAATCAACAGCGGAAGAACAGGGAAGCAGGGGGAGTGGAGCGGGTGGGAGTGGGGGGGTGTCTAAAAGCATGTTGGGAGAAGAGTGAACAGAAGAATGGGTGGAGAAAACAGGAGACAAAGGTGGGACAGGGGGAGAAAATATCACACAGTGAGAACCGGGGTGTAAATGTCTTAAAACATATCCTCCAGGATGGAGTGAGTGGCAGAGGGAGATAGATGGGGGGGGAGTGAAAACGCTGTCTGCACTGTCTGCCAGAGAGGTTTTAACACTCCTGTTTGTGGCTAAGGTGTGAAGACACCCACTCACATAGATATCCCCTCTCCCCATATATGCTCACACATACGCACGCTGGCAAAACCTCAGAATAGACCTTTTTTAACAACAACCAAAATTCTACCCAAACTATACGTAGATGAAAAGACCAGAATAGAGCCTGGAGTCAATGATGCATATCCGTGTCTATTTATAAAGTCCTGCAGCCTACACTGGATCTCAACACAAAGCAGTGTTCCCCCTCTGCATTTGCCTCTCATGCCTCTCATGGAGGCGGGCACGTTTTTCCTTAAATGATTTTCATTTTTCCTCTTCTTTCTCTTCCCAGAGAGGCAGAGGGAGAGTGATAGGGAACAGTTTTAATTTGTGGCTCCGGATAGCCAACACTTTAATTTGCAGGTTCATTTCATGCTCCATTCCAGGAAACATGGACCAGAAATGCTGAGAAATGATTGCCTCCCTATTAGAAAATGACTGACCTGGAAAGGAAAGGGAAGTTCTCCATGTTTTATTTTCTCTCTCTACCCAGACACACAGCAGAAGTTTGATTTGAGTTTCTTCACTTCATCTTCTTTCCTCACATTTTCCTACGAGACTTGTTTGAGAAGTGCGGAGCTGAAATTATCCAGTTTCCCTTTTCTTGTAAACACTTGATGTATCAAAACTTGTGCAGACACACACACACACACACACACACACACACACACACACACACACACACACACACACACACACACACACACACACACACACACACACACACACACACACAGTATGCATGTTGACACAGATAGCAGTATAATATTAAGGTTAGAAAGCCTGATACTTGGGCCTAAATGAATGAATTCATGAGTTATCTGTTTACTTATGGGTGCTCTCCGACTGTGAGCAGCTGGTAAACACAGCGAGGTCTCTGAGCGCAGATGTACTTAAGAGACAAGCATAAACATTTATTCACTTGAAGCATAATCACACATAGATACAGACACACACACATATGCAACCATGACCCAATTTGTTTATGCATATCTACGGTCGGACGCCTGCAAGGCCTCCATTTACTCCTTCATGCTCTTACATCTTCATCACAGAGAGGAAAATAATGGCTAATGTACTTATTATCTGATGATATGATTATATAACGACTGCTGCTGCTCATCTAACAGCCTGTCTCCCTCTGTGCCTTTCTCTGGGATGATCAGTGATTTATGTCTTTAAAAGGAAGTATTAAACCAAAAGCAACGCGTGAAACGAACTGTGAGATTAAACTAACCCTCCTCCACAACTTTCTCGCTCGCCCTCCTGAGCTCCCCCCCCCCCAACCCCCACACTCTAAATGATCTGAGAGCTGTAATTAAAAAGTGCACTTTGGTTCTTGCATGGGGCTAACAAGCGGGCCACCACACACACACTAAATTAGAGATAGTTGAAGCTCAACTAATCACCCTGTGATAACATAACGGGTAATTATACATTTCCGAATTAAAATAAATAATGACTGCAGTATATTTTATTGTACAGTATGTGTCTAAGTGTAGTCGCACAGTCTTGATTCTCAGCCTTAAAGGTGGGGTAGGTAAGTTTGAGAAACCGGCTCGAGATCACTAGAATTTGAAAATACACAACCGGAGAAAATCTTCCACTTCCTTATAGAGCCCCTCCTCCAACACACGAACACGCACATGACCAATGAGGGCACGAGATAAGTTTGTGCCCCGATGGAAGGCTGACAGGCAGGTAGGCCATCCAATCGGTTGTACTTTTTTACAGTATTACGGCTTCTACAGATGGATTTTTTTTATGGATTTGTTGTCAAAGCACTTAAGATATTCATTGCTATCGGGATGTTAAGAGCATTCCATGGAATATAACAAAAAGTGTATCTCGAGCCGGTTTCTGAAACGTACCTACCCCACCTTTAAATATATCTCCTAATGAACACAATCCTCCGTACGAGGCACACATTCGAAAAGAAGATCAAAGATGTTCTCTCCACACTGGTGTTGCTCCAGCGCTGTGGTACCTCATTTCAGAAACAGCTCCGAGCTGATTTTGTAGTGTACATAAAGTGAGATTTACTGTCATCTTCCAGAAACAAATTCAAACACAAAACCTTGTAAAAAAAACCTGTTTATTCACCAGCAGTTAATAATGCTCTTGATGATTTCAGATTATCATATGATTATCCAGTAGAGAAAAGTGTTGGGGTTCAGAATGTTTGTGACATCAAGGTAAACATTCAGCACCGATAGATAACATGGATGCAGCCTCATCCACCTTAGCTTCAACTTAATTACCTTTCAGCAGTCGGTAATACGTTCCCTGCTTTCCATCCAAACAAACAACAGCTTCTAAACACCAGCTAAAGCTCCTTAGACAAAGATGTTTAGGCTTATACTGCCCATCATGCAGCAGACTCTCAACTGTTAGCTACATGTTGTAACACCTGCATGGATGTGCCATAACAATACTGTGATTAAAACTGCAGAAAAGAGTCCCTCCTCGGTATTTATTGTAACAGTAAAGTACTTCCTACCTGACTCTTTCCCAGCTCTCCTGAAGGCGCATACAAACACAATGTTGTCATCCCCATAATTAAACCCCATTCATATTTGTTATCAATGGTTTGAAGCACATGCTGTGCAGTCTCCTTTGAATTGTTCACAATAACTTTGCTACAATGGCTTGGTAGATACCAGACAATCCAATCCCAGGTCCAATTATAAGCATCAAGTGTGTTCTTATGATGTGTTCATCATCTTGGTGAAGAAAAGACATGTCCATTTGCATCGTTAAGAACCTAAATGATTCCCTCATGCATTGCTCGACCGGCAACTCTCTCAAACGACTTCTTTTTTTTACAAAAGGAAGGAAAAATAACTCCGGTTTCCACGGCTTCACAATAAGACTTGCTTCAATTGCATTGTCCCATCTATAATTTAGAACGTATGGAACTCTTAGAGAATGTACCACAGCATTTGCACGTAGGTGCTAAAACCTATGCATTAACACCGATTACAAGTAAAGTGCATGCTGCCGTGCTGAGCTGCATCCAGAAGTATGGATCGTATTGCAATATAAAAAGCCTTTTCCTCTTACAGACGTGTTAAGTAAAGAGAGTTTCTTGAGATGCGATTATTTGTATGTATATTGTGTGAACTGTATGTTGTGATGTGCATGGTGAGGGTTGTTTTATTTGCCTCTGCCGAAGACACATTTCCATTTTATGTAAAAGTATGGCAAGTAATCTGAATCTAAAAAGGTTTTAGAAATTATTTAAAACATATCCATACTTGAAGCTTAGACTTGTAAATCCTTACCACATAATAATATGTGTGTGAAGTGTGTGAATTATGATAAGAGTTGTTGAAACATAGTCATCAGCAGAATTAAAGGGCTTAAAGATTGAGAAAAGTTGGCCTTTTTTTCTGCTTACAGAAATCTAATCTCTGTCCCTCTCCTGCTGATATGAGGTTACAGTTGTTCACATATTCTGTTTTCTGTGTACCTTGTTTCTATAGAGGATGAGATACATGTATAGTTGCAGCACATGTCTCCACAAAAGTGCTGGAAAAAAAAAATAGGTAAATCCACCCACGTGAATACAAGCTCATACACTGGAGATCATTATAGCTTCAACACCTTTATCCCTCTGAGAAATAACCACCATTCACACACACACACACACACACAATTGAAGTTGAGGAAAAAAAACATCCACATCATTAATAATGGAAGTTAAAATAACACACATACACTCAAACAAGGGCTAACACTTCAGTAGCTGTGCTCATGAAGTGGCGACATGCTATGACCAGTAAGGGGCCTTCCTTCTGCTTTAATGGAACCTGTGATTGCGACTCAGTAAGCCAGGCTGCCTGTGATTGGGTGATTGAAGTAAACTAATGAATGACTGTGTAAAATAAGCCAGAGACTTATTCTGGTCTGATTAATGTGTTTTCCTCAATGCCAATTAAACACTGATTACACAAATTAACAACTCTGGGCCACCGTAATCACTAAGTGCTCACACAGGGACTGGCGTTAATGGAAAGGGCTTCAAAAGTAAGTGCGCACACACACACACACACACACACACACACACACACACACACACACACAGCTGTAAGGCACCACACCCCATTTGTCCTTCTATCCTTGCCCAAAGCCCCGCCTAATGCTGCCAGGCCTATAACCTAATGCTTTTAGCTGCATGCTGTCCAAGATAGAGTTACCAACCACATTCACCAAACACCCTCCCCTGCGACTCACTCAATCTCTCACACACACACACACACATGAGGGAAAAAGGGTTCACCCAGAGTCATGCAACAGTACACATACATCGGGCCTCAGACAGACAGCTGGTGCCAAAGGGTGCAGTTAGTGGATCCCCCCTCTGGGATGGGTTACCACCCCCTCTACCGTGTATAGAGCCAGAGGGAGACAGGGAGGTGAAGTGAGATTAAAGGAAAGGAAGTAGGGACAGGAGAGGGGAAGGGGGAGAGGGAAGTGACAGACAGAGCAAGAGGAGTGGGAGAAATGAAAAGTGAACGTTTCTGCAGAGGCTGGATGTAATGTGACACCACAGAGGGGGGGAAATGACAGCATGGAAAGACACAGTCAGTCCATGAAGGGAGAGAGAGAGAACCGAAAAGAGAAGGAGAGGGAGGAGACATGAAAGAAGATTTGAACTCCATGAAATTCAAAATGTGGAAACTACTGGCAGTGTTAACCTCATATGCTCAGATGCACTACGCCTCTCTCTCATAATGCTTGTCACCACATTTGACGGTGTGTACTAAGGTGTGTGTTCTGTCTTCATGTTTTTGACAGGAAAATAAAAAATGAATACTGTTACGAATTTCATGAGAAAAACACTTACACTGGTGTGCACACACACACACACACACACACACACACTGACCAAACGGTCTGTGTGTGTGTGTGTGTGTGTGTGTGTGTGTGTGTGTGTGTGTGTGTGTGTGTGTGTGTGTGTGTGTGTGTGTGTGTGTGGTGTGTGTGTGTGTGTGTGTGTGTGTGTGTGTGTGTGTGTGTGTGTGTGTGTGTGTGTGTGTGTGTGTGTGTGTGTGTGTGTGTGTGTGTGTGTGTGCTTTGATAGCTACTCTACTCACTCGCTGTTGGCTTATTCATAATTATCTCAAGTTGTGTGATACATTAGCTCAATATGTTTTTATTGTGTCGAGTAATTTATGCATGCAAATTCGAGGTGACGAGACAAATGAATTAACCTTGCATTGCATACGGTATTGTTCCAATGGCTGACACACACACATAAACTAAACGCACCCTCGCTCTATTCATTCATGACAATAGTTGTGTCTGAAGCTTGCTGTGTGTGATTGTGTGTTTGTGTGAAAAGAGAGAAAGAGCCAGCTGTGTCATTATACAAGTCTAATACATCCATGATGCATG
The DNA here is from genome assembly GCF_902827115.2 of Pseudochaenichthys georgianus. NCBI lineage: Eukaryota > Metazoa > Chordata > Actinopteri > Perciformes > Channichthyidae > Pseudochaenichthys > Pseudochaenichthys georgianus. The sequence continues at coordinate 34,258,262 of NC_047503.1, forward strand.
CTAATTGAATTTACACAAGCAATGGACAGGAAGACCAGGAGGTGAGAATAGAGAGGGAGACGGAAAAGTGACAGAGAGAAGGAGAAAGAGAGAGGGGTGGGTGCTGAGGATTGAGAAAGTCTTTCAGCAGTGACTGTGTTGAGCGTGTTGAAAGCAGCTAGTTGAAAAGCCCATTCAAATACAAAAACACACGGCAATTATCAGCACATTTGACACACAAAAACACTCAGATACACAAGGTATGCACACGTATAGCCCACACACACACCTTGATGAGCAAATGACAGCCAAATAAGCCAGTGTGTCAGATAAAGTGACTCTGAAAGCACATAATAAAGTAGATATTGCCAAGAAGTATCAGCACTAAGCACAAACACCAACACACACAAAGGCCATTCAAGGTGTGTTTGCCAGGCATGAGGAGCTGTTTAGAAATTACGGTAGAACTAATCAGCATAATGTTTGCCTCGAGCCGTGGACTGACATTTAGAGCAGAGGATTATTGGAGCAAAACCCACACACTGCCTTTCAGTGAACACTATCATATTATTACACAGAACTATTATAGATTGCTGTTATAATACCGATGTTACAAGTGGCCGCATGAGAATTTGTGGTTCCACAGCTTGAGTCGACCCATCTTGTGCACTGTGCTGTGGTGACAGTAAACAGTTCTCATGGCTTCACTTAAAAAAATCATGTCAACAATTTGGAGTACTGTAGGACAGGCTAGGTTGTCCTATTGGAGTCACAGAACATTATTCACTGACAACACGAGTGCTGAGGACCAAATATATTCTGACTTTTGATATATCAATCACAGGCTTTTCCGAGGAAAATATCAATTACTGCAGCCAATAATATATCTGGAGTGTAATGAAAGAATGTATTACCATGAAACTGATTCAATGTGTGGAGGAACTTTGCTTTTCTCCCTATTTCAAGATCTATTCAAATTCCTCTCATGGTGGCAATGATTCAATGGTGACCTTAAGAACTGCTAAAGTGGACTAATTGCTAACCTTCATCTGGTGTATAGCTCGAGCTATTGCACAGATTTGTATTCAAACAAGTTATACAAACCTTTCAAATGAATTCAGCCCTAAGATAAATTCTCCATAGAAAAGACGAACACGCCTCTGATGTCTAAAGGCCGCTACACACCAACCTGAGACCAAAGAACGCGTACCGAAGGTTTCCCGACTTTTACGTCCGCTACGCCGCCCGCCTACGCCGCCCGCCTACGCCGCCCGCCTACGCCGCCCGCCTACGCCGCCCGCCTACGAACACACCGCAAAGACTTCAGTCGACGAGTGGCAATAACTGTCCTTACCAGCAGGCGGCGGTAGTGTGTATTCGTCATTCAAAAGAGGCAACAGCCAATCAGAGTGATTTCTTTGGCCGACTTTCTTTGGCCGATTCGCGGGAGGTGTGAAAATGTGCCGTGAAGCAACGACAGTGCGGGACACACCAACCTGAGTAGGGCGCCGTGAATGCCCCACTGCCTCTGACGCCCAACATCGGGTAGGTGTGTCAGGGCCTTAAGAGTCATGAGGTTTACAAGTACAGTATAGTGACCAGAAGAGGAAGCACCACCATGTAGTCACCGGTGGTCCACAATGAGGAGAAGATGTTGGACCAGGATGAGTGTATTAATATTAGGAGCAGGACTGCAGTATCAGCAGGTAGAGTTTCAGTGAGCCTCAATATGGGCCAATCACATCAGCTCCTCTCATCCTCTGTATAACGAGCAGACAGTTTAATGGCCGAGCCGAGACGAGGCCAGCTTCTGTGAGGAATAAAAATTGAGTCAGAAAGCAGACTGTACCAAATATGACTGTAGAGCAGCCCAAATATTAACAAACAGCAACTCAATATGCTCTCAAGGGAAGACAAAGTCAATTCTGAGTTGAATTTACTTTTCAAAAGACATCAAAATCCCAGTTAATGTGAAGTAATATTACAAGTAAATTACATCAGTGCACTTTGGCAACAACTACAGTAACTTGATGTATATAAAAAACTGTCTGTTTGCCTATCATTTTACTAAGTGTTTTAAAAAGGATGCATCCAGCCATATCTGGGTACCTTTACACACTGACTTTAAAGACATTAGAGCGAATATAAAAAAAGTTTGTATAATATGTTAGAAACTCCTTTCGAGGCAGCTATTAAAACTCAGGCTTATGTTCATAATTTGTCTTCAAAAAACGGAAATTGCTGTCACAAGTTACAAAACAACAAAGTAACCATTTTGATTAGCTTGAATCGTTTCACCAACAACCACACATTTTAAATTAAAATGTAAAAAAGCAAGTAACCACTTCAAACACTTGACAAAACACAATTGATTTGGGCTGATAAATACCATTATAATGAAATTGACTGCACTAAAAACTTGTGATAGTCTACAAGGCTCAGCAGATTCCATCAACCTGCCTCCTGCACACACTGCTACTGAAGGAAAAAGTCATTCTAAAAAGAAACACGGGATATCGTCATTTAAAAAATGCTCCCATGCGTCAAATGGCTCATTTACAGCCTTTCTAAAGTAATCCATTAGATACATGTCATGTCCTTTTCCATAAGAGAAGATAATTAAGTGTAAAATGCATTAAATATTGTGTTACTTGCTGTCATGTGAAAGCAGCACAAGATGCATGGTGTAATCTGGGGATATCCTGCATGAAAAATGTACTTACCAATTATTATGCTGGAAGTGACGCCTACTCCTGCATTACAGCCTGGATACGTTCTTTAAGGAACAAAATATATATACACGTGTTTTACAAATATAGTGTTGAATATTGCAGGTTTTTTCCATTCATTTGACTTTTTCGTGGATTTCGTTGTATTTGTATTGCAGACACACACAAATAAATAAACATTCCAGAAAGCATTGTCAAGCCCAGCGGAGTGATGTGGTGACAGGATGACAACACAAACAAAACACTGAGTGGCTTTGTTTACTGTGATGAGCATTCTGCTGAGTCAAACACAGCCACCATACTAAACAAGCCGAACCACCGGGCTGAAATATATCTCAAGACGACGGGCGGTATTAGTGTGTGTGTGTGTGTGTGTGTGTGTGTGTGTGTGTGTGTGTGTGTGTGTGTGTGTGTGTGTGTGTGTGTGTGTGTGTGTGTGTGTGTGTGTGTGTGTGTGTGTGTGTGTGTGTGCGCGCGTGCGTGCGCGTGTGTGTGTGTGTGTGTGTGTGTGTGTGTGTGTGTGTGTGTGTGTGTGTGTGTGTGTGTGTGTGTGTGTGTGTCCTTATTAGGGTTGCCAGAAACTGACCATGATCAAAATCGATTATTCGGCAGCCCTGGCGAATAATAATCGATTATTCGACCGCCCCCCCCCCCCCCCCCGCGAAAAAAAAAAAAAAAGGAATTCCGTTGTTTTCTTTACTGGAACATGTTTAACAGTACAAACAACTAACAAGCATGTCATCACAACGACGTGGCCTTGAAGTGAAGTTGGTAATGGCCGGCTGTGCCGGCTGTGCTCTTTCTCTGTAACCTCTTTGGCGTGCTTCGCACTTGAGGTTGAGCTGTGATAGACCAACGTCTTTTCGCAGAGCTTGCATTTAACTTCCTTTGGACTTGTAAGTTCGAAGTAGTTCCACAAGGAGGAACTCTTTTTACCTGCCGCTTTGTTCATCTTTAGTCGCACGTGTGAGGGAGAGGGGGGGTGGGGGCGGGGTCGGTGTGTAGCGTGCTGCAGCAGCAGTCTGCTCTGCACGCAGGCTTCCTCCAAGTTTACAGTAAAACAAACTGGTGGTGTGACCAATGACCATTTACAATTATTAATACTATTACTATTATTAGCATATATATATTTTGGTTGAAACTAAGCCAGAAAAAAAAAAAAAACATAAATAATAATAAAAAAGATATATAAATAAAATCGATTTTTAAAAATCATATTCGATTATGGAGACTGTAGCGAATATTCGAATAATCGAATAATCGCTGGCATCCCTAGTCCTTATGAGCTCCAAAACTCTACAGCAGCCCGGAAAGGGGGGTTTGCAGCAACAGACAAACAGGATAATTAATTTCTCTCTTTCGCTTCAATGCATTCATTTTATTTTCATTTGTTTGCCTTTCTCTCTCTCTCTCTACCCTCACAACCACGAGATAAAGTGAATTCCAGCGAGAGACGACTTGTGATTCAATCCACACACACACACACACGCACGCGCACACACTCGTTTTTCAGCAGGATAACAAAATGTCTGTGAGAAAGGTGCGTGTGTGTGTGTGTGTGTTTGTGTGTGTGTGTGTGTGTGTGTGTGTGTGTGTGTGTGTGTGTGTGTGTGTGTGTGTGTGTGTGTGTGTGTGTGTGTGTGTGTGTGTGTGTGTGTGTGTGTGTGTGTGTGTGTGTGTGTGTGTGTGTGTGTGTGTGTGTGTGTGTGTGTGTGTGTGTGTGTGTGTGTGTGTGTGTGCACTTAATGAGATGAATGTACATGCACCGCCCATTACCAATTACAGAGAGTGGGGAGAGGAATAAGTGGTAGAAATGAGAAAGATATAATGCAGAGAGGGATACAATCGGAGAGAGGGATCTAGTAAGCGAGTAGGGAATTAGACGTACGGTAAAGAAGAAAATTGTCAAAGTAAGTCCATTAGCTATTAACCATTTTCTCTCTTCTTGGTCTTTCTCTTTAAGGGGTGCACTTCATCTGCCTTAATTGAATATCTAAAGATGTTAACTCATATCAACTCTGCATAATGCCTGGAGAATCACCCCCAGATATTATCCAGAGTTAACTTTCCACGCATGCACAAAACAGGAATTGTCCATGTCAGAATCGTATTCACTTACAGTAAATACGTTTTGTTTAAGCAACGGGGGGCGCCTGGGTCGAGGAGGCAGGACTCTGATAACACCAAGGTCACATAGCGGTGTTTTTATTTGGTCAGGACCAATCAATGTATTGCCTTTCTTTAAATGTGTCTGAAATGCTCAGCGACAGTCCCAGATCTCGTTGTCCCTCTACTTAGACAGTTTTGTAAAAGTTTCGATGTAAATAACCTTTCTTTCTTAACCCCCTGATTTTAGCGGTTTTAGGCCAGTTATCACCGTGCCTACTCGCTTGCCGTGAATGCCCCTCTCCATGACAGCTCTTTTCACACATGGGCTCAATCGGACTTCACATGGACTTAGTTCTAGGGAGCTGGCGGGGTAAAGTCTGTTTGATGTCCGGTCCGAATGGCTCTGACATTTGCGTTCTCACATACAGCTCCTCAGGGTTATGCCTAGATAATTTCAGGGTTGCAGTGCATGTGTGAAAGGGGCTTTAGACTCTGTTTTGACCCTCGTGTGGTCTTCTCTCATCCATTCATTGACTTGTGTGACCCCATAAATGATAACCCTTCCACCTTCTTTCTCTACAAATTACTCATTTTCTCTCTTTGATTACTTCTTTGCAGCATATCTTCTAATCCATCTGGGCCCGTTCATTTCCTCATCCATCAATCAAAATCTCCTTTTTTCTTTCTTATTAAAGCAATCAGCTCATACAGGGTATTATCTACTTAACCCAATGTCAGTCAAAACAAAGATTTTTCAGAAAGTAGGAAATTACATTCACGTTAGAAAGTGCTGTGCTACTCTTCATTAGAACCCTGATTCATTACTTTTAACTAATATTGAAGGCTAATGTATACTTTGATTTAAAACAAGTATTGTTTCACAAAAAGCTGTCTCCAAATAAGCAAACATTCAGTTTTGGGAAAGTTAGTCCGGTGAAAGCTATCCAGTTTCGAGAAGTGCATCCTACTATACAATACCTAGGCTCATGGTCAAACAGATGCCTAAGAAATGATGAAGATACAAAATATACGAGCCATGTGACCATGTTCATCGTAACGCTTTACACTAGGGCTGCTCAATTAATCGTATTTTAATCGCAATTACGATTATGGTTGCAACGATTACGAAAACAACGTAATCGAAATAAAACAATAATTTTTATATTATTATTATTTTTTATAGATTTTTCAGTTGAATTATACTTAAAGTTCAGGGTAATCAACTGTTAAAAACATACTGTTTTTAAATAAATTGATGTTTTCAAAGTAAATGGATAATCGTTTTTAATAATCGTGATATCAATTATTGACCCAAATAATCGAGATTATGATTTTTGCCATAATCGAGCAGCCCTACTTTATACTCTGGAAGAGAAAACAGAAGCAGACACATGCAGTGGTAGGCGGTCTGTGGCCTTTCATGAATCTGCAGCTCTGTGGGAGTGCAGCGTTGTGAACATAACATACATACTGTACTACAACTGGACTGCTATACTACAAATGAAAAAGAAGTTCATCATCTGTTTGGTTCCCTGAGTTTGAATAGCCCATTCTGCTATCATTTTGTATTCTACCTCGCGGTACCCGTCGTGGTGACTGATTGACATGGCGCTCCTGTGTTTGTGCTCGAAGCTAAAGAAAAAAGCTCTTTGTTTCAGCTTCTGTGGGAACCAGAACTAGCCTGATCAGCTACCGCCATGTTGTCACTCACACTGTTAGAGTTTCCTTTAGTGTCTCCTTCTCAATCTCTGTACAGTAGCTCAGAAAGCGTTCACAATGAATAGCAGTAGGTCAATGTTCCTGCTTTTGAGTCTGTACTTACACAAAGCAGAACACACCAGCATACTAATATTAGGAGAGGAGAACAGGCTGGTGTTGTGAAAGGAGCTACCTAGTAGGTAGAGGTAGACGCCTTGGCAACTGAACATGTATTTCTTCTTTTCCGAGCGCCATAATTACTCTTCCCTAAGCAAAGTGAAAATATGAGTTAAAAACTTGAACTGCTGCAATATATAACATGATGTTTAGGTGTGTGCTTTTGCTCACTGCTTGTATGTTTTTTATGCAGTTTATTTCCTGTGTGTGTGACCCAAAGACATATTTCCACCCTGATGTACAATACAGATGTATACTGTAACCACATAGAAGCATAAGCACCAGCCTCAATATATAGTAATGATCCCAAACTACATTCAAGCTGGTCAAGGTTCTCTTGCTTTATTACGTGAGGATGTTTTGTCAGACTATGATTTCTGGTTATAAGAGTCAGGTCATACAGCTGATGGTGAGCTCCACCTCAGGGCTCTGACAGCACTAATGTACTACTTCCTTTTTGCAGAAAAGCCTCTCATCCCAGCGTGACACTCTAGAGATGGAATTAACGCACTGGGGTGTACAAAGCCCTAAACCACAGATCTGATTTGGAGCCTAGCTGATAAGGTGGTAATAAAATAAGCTTAAATAAATTCTCAATCAATGAATTCTGTTTTTGTATTTATTACCTTGGAAACGAGCTACCAGTGCAGCGCTTTCTGTTCCTTACAGGATTTCAATTTGAGTCAAGACAGGTAGGGAGTCATAATACCATCACAGTGTATTTACAAGAAATTAAATGAAAATGTATTTGGTACTTTTTAAGTGCCTGCTTCTGGAAGGCTTGTTTTTTTGTTTTTTGGTGAATTTGAAAGTCAACCCCTCTTATGTGTGTGTGTATCACTTAACCATTCTAAAAAGTGATGATGTTCCTGAAGCCATTTAGATAAAGCCATTTATTTCTAAGGCAGAGCCAAAAGCTGACCATTAGTGTGGAAACTGTTCTGAGTTCAGACATCGTATCATTGATTTGACGGATAGCCACATGCAAAACAGCAGGTTCTTTGGCCGTGTGCATAACACGCACGACTGCACATATACACACACATTCCGACACAAGCCACCACTTTTGATCCCGGCCATATTCACTCTCCCACACACTCAAACACACTCCCGGAGCTCGTGCCAAGTCTCCATACTGCCGACTGACTCCTCATAGAGGTATGCCCACCCCTAGTTGGGATCAAAGGACTTGGCTAAAAACCTCTGGCCTGACACACACCCTTAGACACACACACACACACACACACACACACACACACACACACACACACACAAACACACACACACACACAAACACACACACACACACACACACACACACACACACACACACACACACACACACACACAGTACAGAGCTTCCTGTCTATTCCTGGATGAGATCAAAAAGGCTCTTTTTAGCTCTGAGCCTATAGCATAAATCACCATACGCAGGCACACACCCTCTCAAACACCTGTAGCAGATCAAACACATCGAGCTGGGAACACACACCTGCAGTGGGGTAAAGGCAAACCTTTGGACTCAACAAGTAAATCCTGTTGCTCTAATACACACACAATGATCTGCACTCCTACACTCCAGCCTGACCTCAGTAATAGTCTGTCACTGCCGCTTCACTAAGCAAATATCTCATTCAAATAGCTAGATGGCCCCACCACAACCACAACCAAAACCAAACAAACGAAAAGCCTCTGCCAGGTGCATTTGGTACAGGGAGCACAGGGATAGATTCGGGGGGGGGGGGGGCACGTTTGATGTTCTTCCATATCACTCCAGTCTACGGCCCCTCGAATGTCACGGTAAAAAGCCACAGTGAAAGCAGAGAAGGAAAAGTGAGACACTGAGGCAAAATAGATACATGGGGAGGGATAAACACAGAGAAATATATGCAGCGACACAAAGAGAGACAGCCTGGGGTGCGATCCACTGGAAGGTTGCCAGTTTGAATCCAAATACTGGCTGAAACATTGTAGATGAAGGAAAGAGAGTCACTCTCCTCGCCCCGCAGTGAGGCTGCTCTTGAGCCTTCAACTAATCTTGTGCTGCCACGGAATGATTGGCAGTACAAGGCTGAGGTTTTAAAGGTATTTCCCAGGTGTTAAGGAGAGAGTGAGGGTGTCTCTCTGATGTATCTCCAGACACCGGCAATTTCATTTCCAACAGTTGTTCCTGTAAATAGAAATCTGTTCCTATAGTGGCTCGGGTATGTCACAGAAACCCGACATCTGGCATTTTTCAGCATTTAAAGTTGTGTTGCCTACCTAAAGTTTCAAAACATTTGAACAGAGTTGGTACTCCTGACCAAATAAAGCTCTTAATATGATGTATCAATTTATGATACATAGAGAACACATTGCTCTTTCACAATATACAGTTAAGCTCTATCTGCAGTTTTAAAGCTGCTTACATTGCAAATTCATTCTCTTTTATGCAGCCTGTTGTTTTGGAAATCTGCTTTACTTTCTCTGCGTACAATTCATAAATAAATGTTCTCCTGTTGTGCTTCTATTCAGTTTCATTTAATTATATATTTCTCACAATATTAGCTCTTTAAGGGCGGTGGTGGCGAAGTCCATAGTAGACCAAGTGCTACCGAGGTGTCCCTGAGCAAGGCACCGTTCCCTACACTGCTCCCCGGGCGCTGTACATAATGGCAGCCCACTGCTCCTAACACTAGAATGGGTCAAATGCAGAGAAAACGTTTCGTTACATAGTACCTGTACTATGTAACGACAATAAGTTGAATCATCTTCTTCTTCTTAACACCAGTTCATTTGAATGCAAAAACTGCTTCATGCTTTTAACAGTTGAGTGTTATGGGAACCTTTCCTAACCTGACTCACCTGTTTTAGACGGATGAAAAACGGTTAAGGCAGTGGTTTTCAAACTGTGAGGCGCGACCCCTGGTGGGTCGCGGAGGTACTGCAGGGGGGGCGCGGGAAGATTTTTTTATTTTATTATTTTCTCCTTTTAGCTTTGTGAAGCACCTTGAGATGACGTTGTTTTTAAAGTGTGCTATATAAATCAAATGTATTATTATTATTATTATTATTAATATTATTATTATTCAATCGCAGTGGCCCTCTGTGAGGGCCTAAGATATTCTAAAAAATAATATTTTAAAACATTAAAAAAACATTTTTTTTTAAATATTCTTTTTTATATTTTAATGTTGTTACATTTTTCATTAGTTTTACTAAAATAACTTGATTTAATTGTATTTAAAATAACATTTCCAAAGAAATAAATCCTTCGAATCTGCCTGTTCAGTTTCTGTTGGAATGTGAAGGGTTTAATGCCGTCTCTGATGCGGCTTTCACACCAGCGCTTTTCAGTTTCTAGCTCCGAGCGGGAGCTTTTCTGGTTCAGCTCCGGTTTCCCTTTTCAACTCCCGCTCTGTGCACACCGCCCACTGCAGCATTTACCGACCGCTGCGGTATTGGCTGCTCTTCCACGGGAGTTTATTCTCCCGTTAGCTCCCGGTTAGCTCGCACTGCAGCGGCCGCTCTAAAGTATTCACTGTCCGACTCACACAAGCAGCTGATGCATATCCCCAGTTCCCCTTAGCCTAAGTGAATGTGTGTCAGTCTGAATTGACACTGTTTGGTATCACAACGCTGTTATGAAAGTTTCTCTGGTATAAAACGGGTGATGTTGGCATAGCAACCGAAGCTAAACTGACTACTTGCATCCGATAGCTGCAATAATACAAAACAACACGTCTGCCTCTCTCCACAATGATCGATAACAGTGAACGGATGGTCAAAGTAAGGCACAAATAAACAGAATCACACGAAGCCTGGTTAGTGTTGCCTGACTTTATAAAGTGTGTTTATAGGCACTACTGCTTGTAGGCAGGCATAACAGTCGACCCATGGGAGGTGGGTTTAGTTTCCTGCACACCTCGACGTAAGAGAGACGTAAGCGACGTCGCCTCTTAGCTCCAAAGCTCTTGACTCTGGACCGACAATTTTTTGGAGCTGGAAATGAAGCGGATTCCGGAGCTAAGAGCCGGCGCCGCTGCGGTGTGAACAGGAAAACCCGGCGCTTTTCAGGCTCTAGCTCCGAGCCGGAGCTGAAAAGGCGCTGGTGTGAAAGGGGCATGAGAGTTACTGGGAAGACGGGAGAGCTTGTTGGTCCCTCTCTATATTCACAGAGGGCCAGCTATAGTAACTCAACGAGAGAGTAATGTCAAATGACAGTACAATTGACCAATCATATCTTCCCTCTAAATGGTGGGCTTTATTTTCGCGGACTTTATGACAAGATCCGCCCGCTGTGAGGTCTATGCAAGTGGTGCAGTGACGTGTCGTAAAACACGGAAGTAAGCTGCGCTCGGGTTCCCTCGACAGAAAGCAATGGGATTTCTCCATAGGATTTTGGAAAATAGGAAATAAGGTCTGTGGAAAACGAACCTGTTAGATAAATGCACGTTTTGTTCATCCGGATAATATCCACATGTCTACCCTACTTTTATTATTTTCGAGTCATAAATCTAAAGGATAGATTTATGATCGATAGATTTATGATTAGCATAAGTTCGTTCATGATGGCTCACTTCAGTGATAGTGTTTACATTGTTGCGAAATTATTAACCGAGTCATTTTCAAGATTGAGTTACAATGATAAACTGGAGTGGCAAAGGATCAGCTGAATGACCCGCCATCAAGTGCTTCAGGACAGGAGGATGGACTTTGTGTTTGAGTGATTTGATCAATTGATCATCAAAGGTAGGCCTAAGTCATTTTCAATGCGGGCCGCCGTGCCGACTTAATTCATTTGTAATTGTTACTTGGCTGTGGGTGCCCTGTCATGATAGGTGTTTATATAAATGGTGTTGTTCTGTGTGGTAGAGGGTCGCTGTCATTGATGCGTTTTGCACCCCGGGCCGCTGTTTTGATATTCCGCTGGGGGGGGGGGGGGGGGGGGTCAGAGGACCTAGGCTGCCATCAAAACGAAATACAGATCAAAGCTGAACATTGAGAATGAACTGAGAGTGGCAGTCTCAAAACAACAGCCCCGGTTTGAGAAGATCTGCAAGGGAAAGCAAGCACACACAAGTAATTGATAAGCTATGTGTGGAATAGGAATGGTAAAGTGATGAGATTGTTTGCAACCTGCAGTAGAGATAGTAGTTCATTAATATATTTTCCTTAAAGAAATTTGAATTTAAAAATCTACTACTCAGGGAAGAAGGCCTGCTAGTTTTAATTAGGCCAAATTAATTCACAGTATCTATTACAAGCACTTTTGTTCATGTGTAATCCATAATCAAATATACAATTATAGTTGGATCTTTATATCTTCTTATTATCAGCAGAGAAATTGTAATGTTTTTACAACAATATACAATAAATCCTACCAATATAGATGGGAACCGGGTTGGGGGGGTCCCGAAAATATTTCCAATTACCCAAGGGGGGCCCGACTGAAAAAGTTTGGGAACCACTGGGTTAAGGGTATGCAAAAAAGCAAGGATTTTTTTAAAAACCTTTTACAGAGGTCTGTTAAGAGGTTTTTTTGTTAAATAAGAGGATTAAAGAAGGATGTGAAGAGTCACAATTTTGGCTCTTAGTAAATGTAGTGTTTTTAATTAAATCTGTCACTGAAAGGGCTCTTAGCAGGACTTTGGGGTGTAAGGTAAAGAAGTAAACATCTTGTTATATATATATAAAGATGTTTATATCACAGGGCTACACTTTATGTAACCGTGGAACTTTGAGTAAACAACCTGCAGTAGTCAAGGCAAAATAAGTTTCACAAACATATTTCCACATGTGGAACCCATGTAATGATGTATTTGATCAAAGATGAATACTAGTGCGGTATTTTTTGTGCCGTTCTGTTGATTACAACTCTGCAGTGCTTATTGCTATCACTGGGTTCAAAGTTCTTAATACCATTAAGCCCCATAAATTGTACTACATGTGATGAAGCTGTCACAATGCATCATGGTTTCATTTATTAGTTCTTGTCTCTTCTTCCTCTGGCTGCAGCTTATTTTAAAACATCAAACATACTCAGAAAGACATATTACTGTTCATCATATATGGGTTCGCTCAAAAACAAAGAACAAAGCAGTGAGATACAAATATTCTCGCAAACAAGAATCTGGTGTGTCAATGTGCAAGTTTAATTTGACAATTTTAAATATATACGTTATTCCCCCTTTCACATTTGACAAGGTGTTTTTCCCCTTGCTTTACTCATCTCTTTATGAGAGGCTGTGAGATGGAAATGCCTAAAAGAGCTCAGGCAAGAACAATGAGGGATTGATGGTCAAGGTTTTTGCGTGATCCTCTTTTCATTTGCACATTTGATAATATTCCCAGGAATAATATTTACATATGTATGCACCCTGTATCGACGTGCTAGGCACCCAACTCATGCAGTAAATCCCATCTGTGTGACGCTCATAATGTTCAGTCTCTTGACAAGGAGGTGTTGATTTAGCTCCACTGTTTTAATATTAGGGCCAACGTTAGCAAGGGCTGGGGAATTATAGGATTGTGTTCAATTGGCAGATGTTTTTATTATCATTAAGTTTAGGTTTGACCTACTTCTCTAATCTCATTGTAACTACCATACTGTGCAGACTCCAGCTACATAGACGGATAACGGAGGACTGTTCTATTTAAATAATGCAAAACAAGAGGTGCCATCATTAAGTCTGAAAATATAAAAAAATATTCCCAATGGAGAACACAGAGTAAAAGTAATGTATATATGTGTTCTATATCTATGATGTTGTGATTGCAGCAATATTAACTGCAGTCGGTGGGATCTATTTGAGCTGCTTTGCAAGCACCCTGTCACTCAAACAGTGACAATAACTTTCTTCTGACTACACCTCCCTGTAGCCATGAAGCTCACAATAGCCAGAGGCCTTATTCAATTAGAGTGCAACCGTACAGCAGCTACAGATTCTTGTTTGGCTCTTCCTGACTCCGTTTTAATAAGAACCCTATTTAGCAGATGCAGATTTATAGGTCAACATCTTGTTTAATCTAATGACAGGGTGTATGACACTAAAGCCAAATGTCAGATGGTCTACATTACTAAATAAAAGACCAGGAGAGCGATGTCCCAATACAATGAGTTCATTTATTTGATTCCTATTAGCACTTCACCAAAGCTATTCAGAGCTGCCATGTTTCTCCAAAAAGAACAAAATGTTACAATTTCCACGTATCAAAATACAGAGAAAGGAAGAAAATCTTAACATTAACAAACCTATGACCAAAAAATGACTTTTAGATGATTGAAATAGTTGCTGATTATCTTTTAGTCGTACAACTACAACTAAGCGTTTCCGCTCCAATACAAATCCCATTCATGAATGTCAGCTGTTTATAGGGCTGTACCGGAATATCCGAATATTCGTTCGTTGGAGTACTATTCGGGTATCAATTTCGTTATTCGGATATTCGTTTTTTTTCGGGGTTTTTTGAATTTATTGAAAATTCCAATATCAACGTAACACTAACCATACACTTTATCGTTTACTTTCTCCGTTTTTATATGTAGATATTACTTTTTCTCCGTTAATCTCCGTCACGTTGTTTCCATAGCAACAACAACTTCCTGTCAACAGCGCTAACTCTCCTTCAAAATAAAAGCATGTCCATACAAAATACAAAGCCAAGCCAAATATTGGAATATTAGCAGCAGTGAATATTCGAATATTCGCTGCTGATTACTACCGAATATCCGGAGCCCGAAAAATGGTATTCGGGACAGCCCTAGCTGTTTGCATCACAACGTAACTTTAACAACATGTATAGGGACACCATGGTATGCCATCATGGATTTAACCTAGACTTCAGCAATGTGCACACACATGGATGTATCCTTCTGTTTGACTGCCAATTTTGATATGTGGCCGTCATGTCTTGCAGTTCAGTCAATCGATAGAGTTCATGTTTTGCGAGCTTTCTGCTTTCTTCGGATGTCTCGCTTTTGAAACATCTTGAAAAGTACAAGATAAGCTTTTGTGCTATCCCCTCCCTCGCACTTCACACGTACAGACAGCGGATCAATAGCAACCTCCTCCCCCTATCTTACATAATAAACACCAAGGCCTAAACAGCAACAGCCTCCATTCCACCTGTGTGGCCTGCAGCAATAGATTCTTATGGGGGAAGAGGTGGTAAGAAGGGATGGGAAACTAAAAATAAGAGGAGCGATACCGAAAGAACAAACACAAAAAAACAAAGAGAAGAAAGAGGCATGACAGAGGGGAGAACAGAGTGTATCCCTCTTGGCTCATATTTCAAAGCTCTGAAAGATGTGTTTGAGGAAAACTCCATCAAAATGCATCCGTAGAGAAATATTGCAAGCCATTCTGAATAGGAAGAAGTCGACACAGGTGAAGGTACTTAAACCGCACATAATGCTTTTCCAAATGACATCTTGACCTCAGATTCATATAATACGATGTGCTTTGAACTGACCACAGTCGTAGTGACACTGATGAAGTCGTAAACATGACCCACCTGACCTCTTAATGACCTCATCTGCCGGCTTTACAAAGACAAATAATGTAAACTGCAGTGTTTCCCACAGATTTGAAATATACTTGTGGTGGTAGCAGAGAACGGCGGGGGGGGGGGGGGGGGGGCTAGCGGAGTTGCTGCAGACCCTTCACGCGATAGCAGAGCGAACAGGTACAGGTGGGGTACAAACACACAAACACACACACAGGTTATTATTTCCCATCAGGAGTCTCTTGCTGCCTTTTTACAGCTGCCACTTTTTCTGCTGTGTGGAAAACACTTAGGGCTGATGAAAAAGAGCTTCACACAAACACACCTGGCAGCAACACACATTGTATGTAGTCTGCACTGCATACATAGACAGGTAGACACACACACACACACACAAACTCTGTTCCTCCCAAAGACGCCCACAGAGCGTAAGGTGTCAGCTGGCTGTGGAAGTGTGCTTATTTGATCCTCCTGATCGACGGGAAATAAGGAGTCAACCAGGGACCTCACTTCCTCTTAGACCCGACTAACCTGACGTCTATCACACACTCCCACACAAACACATTCACACTTTCCTCTCCTCCATCGCTTCCTCACCTCTAATAGTCATGCGCGTGCACACACACACACAATCCACCAGACAGCAAATTCTCTTCTAAGGCATCCAAAATGCAAACTATTTGAATGTGAGATCACATTTGTGATGTTTGACGAGGAAATAAGCTATAACTGCTGTACTATAAGCATTGCATTTCAAGTTTAAAATAGATCAAGATCCTCAGGTCGAATGCTAAAGTAACAGAGCGTGCAATAATTATTCTGGTCTCAAACATTCCCTAATACAAATGTATTCACAAAAATATAGTTTTTGTATGAACTGCAAGCAAAACGCTGGCAAATCAGCGGCAGATAATACAAATGTAAAAAACAGACTTAAGATTCATAAGTGGTGAGAGAGGTGGAGAAGTCCCTGTAAGGTTGTGCGGCGTGGACGATGGTAATCAGTTAGACGAGGATCCTCATTCAAACTCTCCTCATTAGAACATGGTTAAGCAAATTTCCACGTCTGCTTTAAATGTTTGACACTGATGAGACACAACGACTTTGTGTGTGTGTACGGTTGTGTGCGTGTTTGAACGTGTGTGTGCGCAGTTGTAAGGCTGCATGCTAGTCTATTTGATTTGGATTTTAACATCACGCTCAGAACTCTCCCAGTCCACAGGCCGGTATCCAAACGTCCTATCAGTGACCTCAATTCACTTAAGCATGCCCATTGGTCCAATCACCATCAAGCTATGGCTTAGTTGGGCCAATGACATGAGTCATATCAAACCTAATCACACTGATAGATCCACTAAGTGGGTCAGCAAGTTCTTTGCTTGGCCTAGTTGAAGAAAACTTTTCAAACATATGGTAAGAAACACATTTTTAATAAGAGACCTTTACAAATTGGGACCTGCAATTTATTTTCCGACAACAAATAAGTGCAATGGTTTTACAGTTGGGATGATCGAGCCACATTTTAAAGGTCCCATGTCATGGCCATTTCTACTGATCATAATTCCATTGTTGAGGTCTACTAGAATAGATTTATATTGTGCAATTTTACAAAATCACATTGGTTTCTCATACAGCATCTCTGTATAGTATGTGTATTCACTCTCTGTCCTAAACGGCTTGTTGGAGCTCCTGCTGCCCTGTGAGCCCACTGTACTCTGATTGGTCAGCTAGCCCACTCTGTTCTGATGAGTCCACCACCGTTACAGTGGAACATCAGTGATTATGCGTTAGCAACCAGAAAATGACACCAGTAAGGACAAACAGATGAGAATGCTGCGTGGGGTCTGGGTGCCGTGTTGGCGGGACGTTGTGCGGCTCGCTGCTGTGGCGAGCGGACAATTTGAGCTGGGTTCATTTCCTGCTTGCTTTGTGGGGTCTGTGAGACAGTGAGACATCGCTGCGAGGCTCCACTAGCAACCCCCAGCGCGTCACAGTTTTGCCGCTGAGAGAGTGTGTGTGTGTGTGTGTGTGTGTGTGTGTGTGTGTGTGTGTGTGTGTGTGTGTGTGTGTGTGTGTGTGTGTGTGTGTGTGTGTGTGTGTGTGTGTGTGTGTGTGTGTGTGTGGTGTGTGTGTGTGTGTGTGTGTGTGTGTGTGTGTGTGTGTGTGTGTGTGTGTGTGTGTGTGTGTGTGTGTGTGTGTGTGTGTGTGTGTGTGTGTGTGTGTGTGAGAGAGAGGCGCTCCACGGACCAATGGGACCATTTGGGTATGGGCACGTCACTGTACCCAGGAAGAAAACAATGGAAAAAGAGAAATGTCCAACGAGGCCTTCTGGGGTAGCATAGACAGGTATTTTCTGTGTTCGAGTTTTACTCGCTACAGGGTGTACTTTGAGGGTGTACTTTGAGGGTGTACTTTGAGGGTTTGTGACTTTGCAGACCGTTTACATGCATACAAACCATCATACCACACAAGGGGACGGGTATTAACCGGAAAAGCATGACATGGGACCTTTAATGCAATTACCTTGGGCAAGGTTAGCAATAATGACGACCAATGTAATATTTTTTCATTACACATTGGCTACTTATTGAACATTATCATCATCCAAATAGCAACGGCGACAAAATCATCCTCCACGTATTTTAAACCTAATGGTCCATTTGGCTGTTGTTATGTGAACCCTTTCTGACTTTGAACATTTTGATGTTTTAATGTCCGTGAAGGTACTTTGTGGTCCTCAGTCATTTTTGTTGCTAAAAAATGTTACAAAATGATGTTGAAAACCTCGTAAATGCACGGCTGTCGAAATGACATGCTATTCTCAGAAAATCCTGAACAGCTGGAAAGATATTGATGTATTCTGGACTCCGTCAATTAGTGATATAGAATACAATTTGCATTTTGATAGACAGTCAAATGTGACCCATCCTTGTGTGTGTGTGTGTGTGTGTGTGTGTGTGTGTGTGTGTGTGTGTGTGGTGTGTGTGTGTGTGTGTGTGTTGTGTGTGTGTGTGTGTGTGTGTGTGTGTGTGTGTGTGTGTGTGTGTGTGTGTGTGTGTGTGTGTGTGTGTGTGTGTGTGTGTGTGTGTGTGTGTGGTGTGTGTGTGTGTGTGTGTGGTAGGGGGGGTAATGAGTTATGAATAAAGAAGGGAGAGTGAATAGGTGAGCAGATGAGAGGTGGAGGAAAAGGGGGAGTAAGAGGAGGAGAGAGACAGTAAAATGCTGCCGTCACTTAAACTCTAAAATGAAAGATCGATGAGCTTATTTAAATGTGCTCCCAGAGACGAGAGTTGGCTCATATAAAGCCTCGCATTTATGAGGAGGGGTGTGGGCATCGATTGACTGAGAGAAAGAGAGCAAGAGAGAGTGAAACGGGGAGAGGGAGAGAGTGGGAGGAGGGAGAGCGAGAGAAGGGGCGGGGAGAGATCAGAAGGATCAACCTTGGCTCATGAATTTCATCCTATTCCCCCTAAAATAAAACGTCCTAATATATGCTAGGGATAGAGGGGTCGGAACCTGAAAAATCTACAGGCTTCGATTGGCCGCCTGGCACAGATATCAAATCAATAACCCCCCCCCACCACACCGCCCCCAACCCCATCCCGCAACTGTTTCACTAATTTTCAATTCACCGCCTACCACCAGCACACTCTCGTATACAAACACAACTCCTGCCAGACATCCTGAGGTCCATATTCTCTTGCAACAGGGCATTCTCCCCCCCCCCCTTCAGCCAAGACAGCTGGAAGGGGCTGTTGGCGTGTCTGAGGGTCGGAAATATGGGATGTGGGTGCTGGTGCTGCTGAGACCTTGACATTAGAAAGAGGGCGAAAGGAGCTGACGTTGCAGCCTCAACACCACCACGCGTCTCCCACCTCCTCCTCAACACCTCGGGGGGAGGAAGAGGGAGACAGTGACAAGTGGACTGGGAAAAGAAAGGAGAGGAGAGCAACTTTTGACACACATCATCATCGATTGAACTGCAGACACAGCTTTCTGAGTGACAAGCATGGTGCGCCGCATTACCTCTCAAACCCTCCCACTCCATTTATTTGTCTCTCCCCCCCTTTCTCTGCCACTCCCCTCTCCCATTTTCTCCTTTTCACAACACTGCCTGTCTTCTTCTCACTTTCTCTCCCTGTTTGTTCCCTTTTCTACCTTCTTGCTCTTAAACAGCACACACATTCTCCATGCGTTCACAAATAGCTCACCCCCACCACTAACACACACACACACACACACACACACACACACACACACACACACACACACACACACATGCACAGACATTCCTAAGAACCCCTCCTCCTCCACATAACCCCAAAGTCTCAGCCTTACATTCAGCCCACCACACCATCTGTGACCCAGAGAAAACTGTGTGGCGACACCAGCCTGACCTTTTCTTTGCTTTTGTTTTGGCACTCTGACATGATCCATGAGGTGCACACACACACACACACACACACACACACACACACACACACACACACACACACACACACACAAAAGACTCTCACAGAAGCACACAAATATCCACAGTTTCTCTTCATCACTCTCTCTATAGCTGGAAAAGAAGAATGTTCACAGACAGCTTTGGTCATTGATCGATATCTCATCATGTGCGTCTTCTTTCCTGATGCTGTATTCAGACAGTAATAGCTGAGCCGGTGTTGTAGTAGCTATGGCTGATGCTGTAGTTCTGCTTGAGCACACTGCTACTATTGTTATTTTTCAAATTGTTAAAGAAATAACTGTTGCTATTATTGTAGCTGTACAGTACATGGCTCCATCCAAACTGGTCGAAGCAGATGGCCGTCCATCTCGAGCCAGGTTCTGCTCGAGGTTTCTTCCCGTTAATGGGAGTTTCTCACTGTTGCAGTGCTTGCTCATTGGGGAATGTAACTTTTGGTCTCTGTAAATGAAGGACCATAGTCTAAACCTGCTTTTTATGAAAAGTGTCTTGAACTCGCTTTTGCTTTATCAATACAAGTCACACTAATCTGGACACCTGCCAGCACAACAGGGTCAACAGTGGACTAATGGGAGGCAACTTAAATGAATACACTGTGTGCCTGCAAGTGTTTGTGCTTTTGTGCCCATTCAAGAGCTGTATTTAAGCAGGTCATTGACTAAGAGGGGATTATCAATGCTCAGAAACTGTAACACCCCTCCCATACATATCCTCAATACCTTAATCCTACAATCATCATCCTAAAACCCATGCATCATAACAATAACATTAATGTAATGCTGTGTACTAGGTACCTTATCCGTCAAATAATCTAACTTAATTTAAAGAAAAGTATTGTTGTTGGCCTTACTCTCCTGCAGGGACTTACTCAATCCAAACTGGTCTAATGAAAGCCCAGTCTTGTTTACAGTTAAGGAGTCATCATATCACTTTTCCCCTGTGCACTGTAGTGCATCTGACAAATGAGTGAGTCATGTCAAGTGTTTTCAGACATTACTGATCTCTACAATGCCTTTAAATACAGTTTGAATGGATCTTAATGTCATTGTAAATACCATGTAGTGCATCATCTGACATTTGAACCCAGGGCCCCTGGCAGTGAATCTCTTACCTTGTCCGTGCAACATGTGGCAGCTGCTGCTGAGAATGAGCAGCAGCAGAAACAGCGGCGGACACCGGCTCCCACTCCTGGCCGTCCCGGTGCTCACCATCTCCCGCCGCCTCCCTGCTGCGGGTCCCTCCACACGCTCCGGGGACCCCTGAGGGCAGCACATTCCCGGTTTCATCATGCAGAGAGGTGACCGATAGTGTCCGTGTCCGCTTGTGCTTTGCTGATGTAACTCTCTTTGGAAAGAGAGAGAGAAACCGGGGCTCGGCTCCTCAGCTCCCGGTGATCGGACCTCAGAGCTCCGGGAGTTCAGCGCTGTCACTGAAGACTGGCTCCCCGCTTTGAATCCCTAGATCCAGTGTCCGACACTCGCTACGCAGCGGAAGGAGGAAGGGAGGGTCGCCTGCCTCACAAGCAGAAAGACTTTCCCTCAATATAGTCTCTGTCTTTACGGTGTAGCTGCGCGGTAATCTGTGACTGCTGTGGCGGACTCGGTGTGTTTCTGCGTCCTGCGATACCTCATTTTCATTTGGATTGATCCGAGCAAGGAATTAATACATTTGAGTGTGTGTTTAAGACTTATCGGCTTATTCTCTGCTATCGACCTCAAATCCGCGCTTGTTTTGATGTCTTCACTGGGGATTTATCCCGCGGATCATATAGCTGTTTAGAGAGTGGTTGTATTAACTGAAAAGCAATAAAACATGTGATTTATCCGTCCATGCTTTGCCCTGTTTGTGTGGGCTCTAAAAAGCAATCCAGTAATTGATTCTGTAAATACCCCTGTTTTTTTAGTACAAGCGAACTAGACCGATGTGTGGTGATGTTAAGGTGTGCAGGCTTATTATGATAAGTTAGAAATCATAATTAACTGTTACCCGAGTCTCCGCGGGTCTAAATGATCCGACACTCTCCCAGAAGGGGTTCTCTTCGCTCGGATACAAGATAGGCTAAATTGCCGTAATGCACCGGCTCTCGGATTACACGGAAAAACTACACAACAGGTTAGCAAAAAAAAGACATAACGAGTGACAAGTTTCACAGCAACAACTCTGAGTTTTCGTTCTTCGTTTTTCTGTAAATACACCAGTGAAGAGGAGTTTGAAAGCTTAAAAGTATGAGCCGGTTTGAAGTGGAAAAAACGTCCGTTCAGAGACTTGCTGCTGCGACACCGAAGCCTCTATTCTGGATAAAAATCCAGAATATTCAATGGTCCTCCAAAACAGTCCAAGCGGGAACAGAAACGGTTATTACGAAGATGTTTCAACGTTATCCGGTTGTACTACTCACGGTAGTTTTGGGCTAGTTAGCTGCGTTCTAGCCGTTTTCCTTGGTCTCCGGCACCCTGTTGAGGCTTGGGGAGCCGACTGAGGCGATGCGTCGCTCTCAACTGAACACCTGCCACCGTCTACTCGATACACTTGTAGGGGAGAGAGAGGGCACTTGTTCAACCTTATTCAACAGCGTGTTCAGTCTTTAGTGAAAGTAAAAGTCAATATCTAAATTTCTGCATTGACTTTTTCCGCCGATAATCCGCTTTATTTCCTCTGCCTCGATGTTAATCTCTCCCTCGATCTATCCAAAACTCAAAAACTAAACTTCTATTCACTATCATCCGTGGTTGCTGATTGGTCGAGCAGAGTGCTCCCACTGTTCCTATTGGACAGTGCGATACAGGGGCGGGAACAAAGCCAGCACTAAAAGCGTGGTGGACGGCTCCACCAAACCCCCCCAAAACAGAGAAATGTGTATTTTGTTTCTACACATTTTTCTTTCAAAAATAAATAACCATCAACATTTTTGAGGTATTTATATGGTTTTGTTGGAATGGCACTGTATGTAACTAGATTTTACAAACATTTCACTTGGTATCGACTATTTTAGTTTGAACTTTGCTTTGCAGATTCTGGTTAATTATATACAACCAATATATTATTTTATTTTATTTTTTTTTTTATTGAACCCTTGTTGGTATTCACAAGCTACTCAGCATTTACATTAAGAGAAATAAAATATTTGTTCTTGAATGGTATTGCTGCTTTTACTTAGGTAAAATATATGAGTACTTTAGCACTTTATGTAGGGTCTTCAAATTAATATTTGTGTTAATATTTATTTTTAAATAGAGATTTTGTATGTCAAAATACTTAGGAAGGCAGTAGTGGCTTGACTACAATAACAATAAAATAGCCTGCAGGGGTTTAACCTTGCTTACTTCAAAGAACTTTCAAAAAGTGTTTATTTTACTGAAGAGAGTCTCTCTGATGCATGACTGGTGGTCCAGCTACACACACATGCTCCATAACAAAATAACTGCCTTGAGCTATATGTTAGTACTACTGATAACCTAGTTTCTTCCATGGTGAGGGTCATTAAATGGCACATTAATATTAAAGCCTACAACACAGTGACCTTATCTTTTATTGCCTCAATAAATCCTCAGAGGCAGACTTTTCATCTCGAGTGGCCAAATAGTCTGCCCATGCTGTCTAGCTGTACTGCACATTTTCCCCTCAAGAACCTTCAACTTAGCTCCCCCATTTATCTTTTCATCCTGACTCATTTGACAACTTTCTGTTTCAAGTGAAGTGGCTTTGATGCTACTTGAAGTTTCCAGGAAAAGCACCTGCCTCTCAGTTAGAGGTGTTTCTGAATTCCACATTAAAAAAGCAAAATCACATATTATTTTTCAGACCTCCCTATATTATAATGTATACTAATAAATATAAAAAGTCTAAATTAAGATAATCATGAGAAATGCAGACGACGTCTCACGAATAATAATCAACAGAACCCATACTCACCAAACTGCTGAAAGAAAAAAACTAAATATATTTATCTATACATTACATTTCTCTTCAATGCAAGGGGGCTTCTAGAGACCTACATGGCTGTATAAAAACATTATTTGATTTGAATTGATATATCTTGTTAAAATATGAAATTGTTGAAAAACATTAGGAATATCTAGGGTTTTTTGGATGTTGAACAATATGAGAGATGCAATTTTAATTTTTGTCTCTGAATGGCTGCTCTCAGCGTATACGATTATGCATGGGCTCACTTCAAAACTGCAGCCGAATGTTGATCACACATTTCTATTACCATGAGTAATTTCCTGATACATTTGGTGAAAAACCTTTTTTTAATGAAATGGCTGTTTGGTTTGATCAATATACTGTAATACATAAAAATAACCCTGCTAACCACCTATTGGAGATTTTTCAAGTGGCAGTGTCAAACACTTTTGGAAAGAATTGTGTTCATTTTTCCAGTACAGTTCCTTGTATAAACTTTAGCAAGGTGCATTAAATCGGTTCTGACAGCTCCAGGTGACCTGACACCTTAGTGTTATGTTTATTTTGTCAGTTATTTGAATTTCTGTCACAAATGAAACCGAGAACCCAGTGTAGTGGCACCAGAGAGGCTTTTAATTGCTTTCTAAAGTCATCTTGCTGCTAGGGTCTTCACCATGTTTTGCTTGACTGCACATCACCAAAAAAAACTCTGCAAAAACTCTCCTGTCAAACTCCAAATTCTATTTTTCTTCGCAACGTGCAAAACATCAGTAACACCTGGATGTTCTGCTCACCCAGTGGTCTTTGCACCTTCGGGTCTTGCCCTCCTTGTCGCCCCCTCAGTCACCTCCACCAATCCCACCAGACAGCAGCAACTTGTGTAGAGACAGTTATTGACTGCTCCTTTACTTTGGACGTGTGCCAGTTGCTACGATACCATCCCCATTTTTACAATCGTCAAACATTGCTCGGACAAAACTTGTGTCTTTTACAGAGTTACTTTCATTTGTTTGCAACAAAGATTTTTTTAAACAGCCTTCTCTCCTACTTTGTGTGTGCCCTTGAGTTTGAGCAAGGTACTTTTGAAATGGAATATAATACCAAACTCAGAATATAATGACGCATCTGGTCACCTCTGACTCACACTGGTTTATTTCAGATTTGCAGTGCTATTCTTCTGATTCCCCATTTCTGATAAAGCTGTTTCATTTACTTTCTTCCAGACTCTCTTCTGTTCCAATGGAGGAAGGTCATGGATATTGCAGTAATGTTATGTGAATGAAAGTAAGCAGCATGTTAACACATTTAGCTGCAGGGGGAAATATTCTTTCGAACCGAATCATACATTTGGAGGCTGGAAATCCATAAAGGAATATGTTCGAGGTAATAAGTTGTCCAGATTTTACCCTCTGGTGCATCAGGCTAGATTTTATTTGATAAAATCCCTAAAAAAAGTAATACATTTGAAGGAGAGTTTAAAGTTCATTACATTACATTACATTGCTGACGCTTTTATCCAAAACGACTTACAATAAGTACATTCGACCAGGAAGACACAACCTTGAAGAAAACAGAATCATATAAGTATATCAGGTTTCATAGAGCCAAGCATTTCAAGTGCTACTCAACTGGCTATAGATAAGCCAATCCTTTATTAGTATATAAGTGCTCTGTTAGCAGTTATTTGTTAGTGATTATATCGCTCGAAGTGGAGTCGAAAGAGATGAGTTTTCAGTCTGCGCCGGAAGATGTGCAAGCTTTCTGCTGTCCTGATGTCAATGGAGAGCTCATTCCACCATTTTGGAGCAAGGATAGCAAACCCACGTGTTTTTGCTAATGGGAACTTGGGTCCCCCTCGCAGCGAGGGTGCAGCGAGTCGTTTGGCTGATGCAGAGCGTAGTGCACGCGCTGGAGTGTACAGTTTAACCATGTCCTGGATGTAGGAAGGGCCAGATCCATTCGCAGCATGGTATGCAAGTACAAGTGTCTTGTAGTGGATTCTAGCAGTTACCAGAAGCCAGTGAAGGGAGCGGAGGAGTGGTGTGGGAAAATGTTGGAAGGTTGAAGACCAGACGAGCCGCTGCATTCTGGATGAGCTGCAGAGGTCGGATGGCACATGCAGGTAGACCAGCCAGGAGGGAGTTGCAGTAGTCTAGGCGTGAGATGACGAGAGCCTGGACCAGAACCTGCGTTGTTTTCTGGGTCAGCTGGGGATGTATCCTCCTGATGTTGTAAAGCGTGTATCTGCAGCAATGGGTTGTAGCAGCGATGTTTGCAGTAAAGGACAGTTTGTTATCTAGGATCACACCCAGATTCCTTGCAGTCTGAGTCGGGGAAACAACAGAGGTGCCGATGTTGATTGTCAGGTCAAGAGTGGGACAATCTTTTCCCGGAAGGAAAAGCAGTTCAGTCTTGTCAAGGTTGAGCTTGAGTTGGTGAGCAGACATCCACTGAGAGATGTCAGCTAGACAAGCAGAGATGCGTGCGACGACCTGGGTCTCTGAGCGGGGAAAGGACAGAATGAATTGGGTGTCGTCAGCATAGCAGTGGTATGAAAAACCATGCGGGCTAATGACTGATCCGACCGAGTTTGTGTACAGGGAGAAGAGAAGGGGACCAAGAACAGAGCCCTGAGGGACCCCTGTAGTTAATTGACAAAGGTCGGACTCGGACCCTCTCCAAGTTATCCTGTAGGTACGGTCTTTGAGGTATGAGGTGAGGAGGGAAAGTGCAGAGCCTGAAACTCCAAGTGAGTTCATTCATATAAAACACCATTTACTCTGCCCTCTAACTTTTTTCATAATAAAAAGGAACAACCAACCAGAAGTCAAAAGACCACAGACCAAGACTCCCTGGTTCTGCCAGGGTTGACTCTGAGATGATGAATGGAATGCTGATGTTTTAGGCTAATGCAATCACAAGACTAACATTTTCCCCAAAATATATCAGACTGTATATGTGTTTTCACAGTGGAGTAATATATATTTAATTAATCTTTGAAATTGTTATAAGACTAAATACATAGCATCGACCAATGCCCAATATGTCAACATTTACAGCAGCCTGAGTTACACTGAACAAAAATATAAACGAAACACTTTTGTTTTTGCTCCCATTTTTCATGAGATGAACTCAACGATCTAAAACATTTTCTATATACACAAAATAACCATTTATCTCAAATATTGTTCACAAATCTGAAAAAATCTGTGATAGTGAGCACTTCTCCTTTGCAGAGATAATCCATCCCACCTCACAGGTGTGGCATATCAAGATGCTGATTAGACAGCATGATTATTGCACAGGTGTGCCTTAGGCTGGCCACAATAAAAGGCCACTCTGAAACGTGCAATTTTGCTTTATTGGGGGGGTCTGGGGGGGTCCGAAAACCAGTCAGTATCTGGTGTGAGGGGTAGGATTAGGGTTAGGGTTAGGGTTAGGGTAATGTTGTGAATCGAGTGGCCCATGGTGGTGGTGGGGTTATGGGCAGGCGTATGTTATGGACGACGAACACAGGCCACTCGATTCACAACATTACCCTAACCCTAACCCTACCCCTAACCCTAATCCTACCCCTCACACCAGATACTGACTGGTTTTCGGACCCCCCCAGACCCCCCCCAATAAAGCAAAAATGCACGTTTTAGAGTGGCCTTTTATTGTGGCCATTCTAAGGCACACCTGTGCAATAATCATGCTGTCTAATGGTGGGATTATCTCGGCAAAGGAGAAATGCTCACTATCACATATTTTTTCAGATTTGTGAACAATATTTGAGAAAAATGGTTATTTTGTGTAAATAGAAAATGTTTTAGATCTTTGAGTTCATCTCATGACAAATGGGAGCAAAAACAAAAGTGTATATATATATTTTTTTTTTTGTTCAGTGTAGTTTGCTATACCCATCAAAATGCCTTATGCCAATACACAAATGCATTAAAGTGGACAGAAATGTACAAACCCCACAGGTTGGATCTTATCAGGTCATTAAAAAACATCACATAATACAATACAATCTAAAACGTATTCATCTAAACAGGCTTGTTATCGAAGAAGCCATGCAAACACAAGCAGAAAAAGAACATTATTTTAGTAAATGAACCTTTAGTTTAGAAATGTGCAATGCACAAGTTCTGAAGGTCAAGATTGAAGCTCCATTCTCAAATGAAATCCTTGTATCAATACCCACTATGCTTAACAAGAGATCACGAGAGCACACACGAGCAGCGATAGTAAAATGAATGCCAATAAATGTCAGATTTAATCATACAAATATATTTTGAAATGAAACCCACCGCGGCTTGGAATCATTTCCGCAAGCATTCATTTTGCATAACATCATTGGGCTTATTTTGTAACGTGTCCAGTTCTTATTAGTCTTTCAAATGACACACACAAACACAGACACACACACACACACACACACACACACACACACACACACACACACACACACACACACACACACACACTAACACCCAGAGCAGGTTATCTGGTTCCAATACACGGACTGACTGAGTGCTCACCGGTATAACTCTGAAGCCAATTTAGCTTCCAATTACCTGTGTATCAAGTACAATTACCACAGCATTTTCTACCCCCAATCCATCTATTGCTTGCTATCACCAAAGCTTCCGTTATGGTTTCTCACCCATGGAGAAACACATATAATTACAAACACACACAAACAAACACATACACACCAAATTCATTTTTTAAGTGAACTTCAGACGGATATGTAACCTGACATGTGCATGGACATCTACCCACATTTGCTCGACAAATCTCTCTCTCCTCTCAGTCAGTAATCTCACCGACCAATAACGTACACGTGTACACACACACACACACACACACACACACACACACACACACACACACACACACACACACACACACACACACACACACACACACACACACACACACACACACACACACACACACACACACACACACACACACACACACACACACACACACTCGCCCCTCTTCAACACACTCACAGTGCAGTGTGAAGATAACCGCTCTGTGATGGGGCTGAGCGAGGACACCAATCTTATCGTTATCCTTGCAAACATTGGGACTGTCCCCTGTCTCTTTAACACCTGTTTGACTAGGCTAATGACTTCTGTCCCGGCAATCAACACAATGATGCTTGCACACACTTACACACACAAAACAGACTCGCATACAGGCGCATGCAGAGCTAATGAGCGGCTTCCTGCAGCTCGCGCTGTCATCGTGGTGGAGCGAGATAATGTCAATATTAACTGACCTGTCATAGCAGAGTGCTGATAGGAGACACACAATGGGAAAGTGGTTGCAGACAGAGAGAGACAGAGATTTTAAAGCATAGCTGTGGGACATTGACTAACGGCATCAATTGCTTATTCTTGTTGCCTTTACAACTCTCGTGCACATCAGCACGATGGCTGTAGTTTTTTTGTAAAGTGCACTTTCACCGTGGTGTAATTTCCACAGGCTGCTGGATGTGAACCGAGCTTTAACACAGCATGTATGCCCCACCCAACAATCCTCCAACTCATACGACCAAATGGGTCGATTGTTTAAGCCCTTATTACGACCAAATATGTCGTTTGTTCAAGCGCTTAATACGACCTATAATTACGTTTTAAAATTGTCGGCCTCGAGTGCTCCCGTTGAATGCAAACGTTACAGAGGGTTTATTCACAAATAACCCTCTCTGTAAAATCCTAAATTGTAGGATAGTTTGGCCATTAAAACGCTTTATGATTAGATTTCTAGCGAGAAGTATATATTGTACTTTTAGAATCCACGTCCAGTCGATATGTAGGATCTATAGTTTGATAGATATTACGAAGATGATTTGAGGTTTCGTCAGGAGAACGTGTGTATGCGGCAAGCTTCCTATGTTACGGGTTGAAAACAGTATTTCCGGTCTCGACATTTCCATAATAAAACCAATGATCAAATGATTTAACGGTGATATCTGCACTACACATCCACTAAAAAACATCAGTTTATCTTAGTTAATTATACGACATTAATTGGTTTAAATTGTGTACAATGCTTTTGTGTTTTTCCCATAGGTTTTTCTCTTTCGATTCTGAGAGACACATTTCTTTTTTCAGAGGTTTTGATAGGCTAAAATCACGCCGCAATGCACGTCGGGATATGGTGTTTATGTGATATGAAATCGGAAAACATTAAAAAAAATAATAATAATACTTTATTCCGAGTGTTCTTGCTTTTCTCTTTGGAAGTCATCACATAACGGCATTGCAAGACACGGTTCGGCTGCATTAAATATTACATATCTGCCCTAGATATGTATTTATAGAGCCCTGATCTGAAGACCTTTTGACAAACTGGAAGAGATGCCGCCAAAACTGAATACGTGACGTGGACCATAAATATATCAACAATTAAACAACATCTTCCATTTCTTTTCACACAATACGTCTCCTTGCAGTATCAACACTAATTCGGCTGACTTTTATATTTGATCCAATTAGTAGATAGTCTGTATTTACACCATAACGGTGCACAGCTGATAGAAAGGGACTTTTTTGTAGTTTTTAAAGATATTACTGATTTTATGAACTACCTTTCCAACTCCTCATGCAGTTGACTGTTACAGGTCTATACAGGTTCATGGTACAATGCATAAGCTTCACATCGAGAGACTGAAACTGTATTTTCCTTTACCGTTCTGTTTTAATTTCACATTTATGTATGATATTATTATGTTTTATTAACTAGACCACTGGTCTAAACCGCACCTCCTAGTGGTTAAAGCACGTTATTGAATTTAGTTATAGAATAAGTTATATTTGATGAAAACATTTAAATATTAAGAGTAGCCTACATACAAAATAGGGGTCAATGATAGAAATATAGAATGGAAAATATCAAGAAGATACTGTAGTGATCTCTACAATAAAACAGTTTAGTGCAGGACGTCCAAAGATATTAACAGGAGGATGTGCAAAACAGACAAACTGATAAGGCTGAATTTTACTCAGGTGTAACTAAAGTCTGATTTAAGGGTTGTTTATTTTTCACATAATTAATCAGAATCTGCAAAGTAACAAAAATAAATGTAGTAGAGTAAAAATACCAGGTTAACCTCTGAATTGTAGTGGAGTAGAACAAAGTAGTACATGCTGCTATAACAAAAACATTTCCCAACTTGGGATCAATAAAGTATCTTATCTTAAGATGATCGATGGCTACTGCCATATTTGCTAAATGTGCATCTGAACCTTGACAAGTGCATGTTTCAGGCTTATCAATTAACAACAGGAGGGGTCACAGACATAAGACCAGCTGTCATGTGGTATTAATGCTGCCCATTATGGATACAAGCAATTTTCACCCATGTATTAATTATATGTTTTAAATTTGATAACACCAATGTGTTTCGTATCCCCTAAACCTCCAGGGATGTATACAGTTTAATACTGGCAACTTCTAATTGTGGGAAGTACGAAAGCGTCTTTTAAAACTACATTTCCCAGTAGAGACGTGACATAGAACATGTTGCGAAACACACAATAGCCAGCAAGTGTAATTCTGGGGAGGAGGGCCGGGCTGGACCCGTCCAAGTCCAGTTTTGGATAGTCTGGCGTGGTTCCATTCCATTTCAAAGAGCTGTTTGACAGCGTAACCTTGTCGCACTGCCACTCCAATATCCAATCACAGAGCTTGAGGGCTAATCACGGGGTTTGTAAAGCAAGGCGGATGTTGTAGTCCCAAACGATAGCTGGGGATTCTGGGTAGTGTAGTGTCTTCGGAAACTCTGTTGTGTCTAAACTCCGAAAAAACAATTTGTTTCTCCAAATCGAAGGTTAAAAACACAAAAGCATTGTACACAATTTAAACCAATCAATATTGTGTAATTAACAAGGATAAACTGATGTTTTATAGTGGATGAGTAATGGAGATATCACTGCGTAATCATTTGACAGTGTGGGGAATACTTCCGGTTTTATTATGAAAACTTCGAGACCGGAAATACTGTTTTCACCCACGCTAACTTTACATGGAAGTTGCCCAGATACAGGTCACGTTCTCCTGGCGAGACCTCAAATCATCTTCGTATATCTATCAAACTGTAGATCCTACACATCCACTGGACGTGGATTATAAAAGTACAATATACACTTCTCGCTAGAAATCTAATAAAAAAGCATTTTAATGGCCAAACTATTCCACAATTTAGGATTTTCCAGAGAGGGTTATTTGTGAATAAACGACCCTCCGGAGCGTTTGCAATCGACAGGAGCATGTTGTTTCTTACACGACCACTAGAAGTGCTACACTTTAAAACGTGACTCTGGGTCGTATTTAGCTGCTGAACAATCGACCTATATGGTCGTTTTTTGTAGGAGGACAGGAAATTTGGAAATATTCCTTATTGTTCACGATAGCTGCCTTTGTTTGTGAAAAACATAATTATAGAGAGAGAAAAACATTAGAAGCTACTAAACTGAATGAATAGAAGTTGTCATTGTAGCCCAAGGTGATGCTCATTCTTGCATTTCAGGCAGATGGAAACGTGATCCCCCTAAACCAGTGGCTCCACCTGTTATCCAAGCTATCTCCTGGGGCTGAAGGAGAGAGTGAGGGTGCATTCAGAAGAAAAGCAGGATGAGGGTGAGCTGAGGGGCGCAGAAAGCCTTTCATGTGAAAAAAGGGAGGGGGTACAAAAATGAAGAGGGGAATTGTAAGGAGTAAGGTCACACCTGTAGTGGACTCAAAGAAACAGGGAGGGATGTGAGGATAAGTGTAACACCAGTGGGAGAAAGGGAGGATCGGTGTGGAGAGGGATCCTTTTTTAGTGAGTCAAGCAGGGAGAAAGGGGTGTGCAATTCCAGTCTAGGCTTTCAGGACTCTTTTATGGAAGGAGAATGAAGAGAAATAAGTGAGAAAGCAGAAATAGCGGGGCTATTGAAGTACGAAAAGAGAAATATAACCAATGATTTCATTGTGTGGACTGGGTAGAGAGAAAGACGAAACGAAAGGCTCAGGCTGCGCGCAAGTGGACGAGTCTTTGGGTGTATGATATTTTTGTTTGTTTTTACTTTCTTTGTGTGTGTGTGTGTGTGTGTGTGTGTGTGTGTGTGTGTGTGTGTGTGTGTGTGTGTGTGTGTGTGTGTGTGTGTGTGTGTGTGTGTGTGTGTGTGTGTGTGTGTGTGTGTGTGTGTGTGTGCTCGATCTCTTAGCTCCTGCAGTGTGTCATCCCTGCAGCAACAAAGCGGACAGTGAATCTGGAACTCCACCTCGTCTCACGCTGCCCCGCTCCACATGTGTTCGGCCTGACTGCGGGGCCTCTCAGCTGGTCCCAGAGAGATGCAGTGCGGGCTTCTGGGAATTCACTCTGAAGCTCTTCCCCCGTGCACCTGTAATCACATACAATTATCCAGCATCCCACTGCGGAAGAGAAGGAGACACAGTGGACACGCTGTACACTCAAAGCCAACACATAAAAGGAAAGCAAACACAAGAGGAACACAAAACAGAAATCAAAGTGCTCGGAGTTGATATGAAAATGTAAACAACCACTTAGTTGGTGTGCATGTCTGTACTTGCGTAAACAGGGTGTGGATGGTGTTTCAGATATCTCGCAGAAAACTGATGCAATGCCCTGAGGGAAAAACGCCGGGAGCTTTAATTCGGTTTTTTTCCACCCATGGCATCTCTCTCTACCTCTCCACATCCGTGCCCTTCACTCATCCTCATCCAAACTCGCTTCTTCTTTTACAACCAGTTC
The DNA here is from genome assembly GCF_902827115.2 of Pseudochaenichthys georgianus. NCBI lineage: Eukaryota > Metazoa > Chordata > Actinopteri > Perciformes > Channichthyidae > Pseudochaenichthys > Pseudochaenichthys georgianus. Next base: position 34,291,578 of record NC_047503.1, read on the forward strand.
CATCCCCTCACCATATAAATGTTCTCCCCCTGTGGAGCGTTTCCCCCATTGTATGCCTTCTCATACATTTATGCTCTTCCCCTCTTATCTCACATACATCTATCTTGTATTATGATAATATAAGTATAATTTCAGCAGCATAACACATGGCACACACATGTGTAAAGAGTGATAAGCATTCATTTAGGAATTTGAAAATACCTTTACTTGTCTCTGTAGGGTGCTTGTAAGTGAACACACATCAAAACACCTCTGAATAGAATACAATTGATTACAACAAAGTGCATTGTTAAGGGTAGCGCATAATGACTGAAGCTAGTAAATGCATTCCTTCTGTGACTCACTATTGATGTTGAGAACGAGCAAAAACTTTCTGGAAGGTCAGATCAGCACAGCTTGGTTGTTTTGTATCTCATGAAAAGGATTTTGAATTCAGAACAAAGGTAACTTGGATCAGACGGAGAGTTCCTCAGCGTCCTGACCTTTTCATGGCTGATCCAGGCCCATCAGTTTTACACAACTATTAATTTGCTTGATGCTAATTATTGTGCAAGGCATGCTTCCTTAGACTGGATCATTATATTGTTTCAATTTGGTTTGGCTGCAGTCAATATATTGCCATAAACCCTCAAAGCTCTGAGACACTCCAGTGCCAACAGAAGCAATGGTATTCAGTCAGGTTTCTGGTAAGGCCAACAGGAACATATTATTATAAAACTTTATCACTAAGATAGGATTTTCAAATAACATATTTTTCAATTTTGCATGCCCTTAAAGGAATAGTTGGACAATTCAACTTAATTTTAGGCAGAGTTAAAAGATACAACATCTAACCACTCTCATGTCTGTACAGTAGGAAGCCAATGTGAGCAGCCGGTTAGCTTAGCTTTGCACAAACTCTGGAAACCGCGAGCCTGGCTTTGCTCAACAGTTAGAAAATCCTACCATTGACTCTTAAGCTCACTAATTAACACATTATGTCTTCATTGTTTATTCATTTAAAGACCAAAGTATAAAAACAGCAATTTGCAGTTCCACGGGAGGTTACGCACCAGACTACTTCTTGGCTTTAATCACTTGTCAGACAACGGCAGTGTTTCCGCAGAACTTACCGGTCCCAGCCAAAATATTCTCCAGTATACAACTCCCTGTCGAATGAGGAATTGTCCTCAAAGTTTAATTTGTGTTAGGATTAAATTAACAAGATGTAACAATTTAATTAGTAAGTCTAAGAGATACTGGTAGGCGTCTTCCATTACTAACCATCACAATGAATGGATAGTGGTGAATTTCGATTATCAAGAAAATGGGGAATATCCTCAAAAAAGCACTGCACTGAGCCTGATTTAAAAAATGTAGGACGTTGCTTGTAAGAAGCAGTTCACAATGTCGCTATTTAGTATCACTAATTTATGCAGACCAGAGGCAACATAGTTCACTTAAAATGATTCTTGTTCTATCTGTGAAGCGATACAAATACTGTCTTAATAAAATGTAGGGTAAGGTATGTTTTCGTGCTATTTTAAAAGAGAGTGTGAGAGAGGAATGGAAGAATGTATGCATTTTTTGTCGTTCATGCATGAAGGCATGACTTCAGGGTCACACCACACACACACCAACTGTCACACACATATTAACACTGAACATGCATGCACCTGGCTGAGCTGGTCACTGGTGCATGTGCACCCCTGACATGCTTTCTACATGCACATCTGTCACAGATGCACATCACAGCACCTTGTCACCCCTACATCTCCTGTTTCTGGCCTCTGTGTCTCCTTCTCGCTGTGCTGAAACACACACATGCTGCCTCCACTGCAGTTGTCAGAAATAAATCTTCTGGGAGTTGAGCACATGTCAAAGACCACAACAAGTGAACAATACAGATCAACAAGGAAATAAACCATTTTCTGCTATATGAGAGGTGCTGATGCACATTATATGAAATATAGCGTATGGAAAATATCTCATTCTCTACAAGGAAAGGTCTGCGGAGATGTTTTCATTTTTGTAATCAGCATTCTATTTGTTTCAGATTATATGAATTAGGAGGGGTTTTTGGAGGGAGTGTTTCCTTTTCCGCAACAAGGGTCGTAGGAAAGAGGCTGTTGTACTCTGTACAGGTTGTAAAGACTCCTGATGATGGTGAGAAAAAAAGATAAACTACTTGTGTTTTATTCTGTTATTGTCCCAATTCTTTCTTCTTAACCCAACATCCCTAAACTCAAAATGTTTTATTTAGGATCTCTTAGTCTTCACCCTGAGATAAAAGCTTATGAGATATTTAAGATATCAATAAAGAAATAAGAAGAGGAGAGAGCGATTCACAGGTTCTATTCTGAAGATGTGCATAAGGCAAAGCTGTGCAAGCTATTCGAAAAAGGGTTCACATTAAAAGGTGGGGACATCATTTCTTATCTCCTCTCCCTCTTTACTCCCATTGGACCACAGAGCCACACTGCCCCCCTCAGGTCAGCCAATCCCCCATCCATGCCTTTAGAAATGTGGGGCGGATTTGCATCCTTAAAAAGAGAGTTGAGAGGTTTTCTTTTTTATTCTAGGTACATAGAGAAAGAGGTGAGAGTTTTTTGTATGGGTATAAATCCTAACTTCAGGTTAAAAAACAGTAATCACCGTCAGGTTGAAGGGACCACCACCCTTCTTAACTTAGTGTCAGGTCATATTTAATCTTCTCCAAGTTCAGATACAACATAAGATCTTTAAGCCATATAGATGCTTTAGGTGCTAACGAGGATTTCCATTCTAGTAGTATTCTTCTACGTGCTAATAGAGATGCAAAGGCTATAGCTCGAGGTTCATTTGACAAGGGAACATGTAGAATTGTGGAAAGGGAAAATTAAGAATGTCAGGCAACGCAATGCTCTCACAAGTATACCAAAAGAGTGAGTGAGTGTGTGTGTGTGTGTGTGTGTGTGTGTGTGTGTGTGTGTGTGTGTGTGTGTGTGTGTGTGCGTGTGTGCATGTGTGCGTGCGTGGGTATGTGTGTTGGGTTACAACAGCAAAGCCAGGTCACAGGAACCAATCAGATCCTGTGCTCAGATGATGACCTGACCCTGAAAGATCACCATGCGTGGTATGGCTGGCTTGCTGACAGCTGTAGTGGCTTTCCCACGCAAACTGGCACTTTATTACTCACACACACACGTTTGTGCACACACATATGCCCAATACACACATTCACATTATCTGCCAACCCCAGCTGAACACCTGCCCTCTCACCCAGGAGGAGATTTGATTGGCTTTGGTTTTTACAAGCATTTGGATTTAACATGCAGCTGCAGAGTGGCATGTGTGCAAGCCAGTGTGTGTGTGTGTGTGTGTGTGTGTGTGTGTGTGTGTGTGTGTGTGTGTGTGTGTGTGTGTGTGTGTGTGTGTGTGTGTGTGTGAGAGTGGTCTCAGCTGCACTGGTGGAGAAGTAATGCAATTGAAAACACTTTATCTCACTATACATCATTCTCTCCCTTTTATCCTACTGGCTTTTGCGTTCAACATCTCTCTCCTTTAACAGGATGCGGATTTATTTTCAAATGTCAAGGACCAAAGGCCCAGCTGGTCCTCATTCTAGTCGTCCAAACAGGGACTCATTTACACCTGGGATGTACTTAAATTGTCAGGAGAAGAAGACGCACAGAGAGATGTGGATGAGCCAGCAGTTTGTTTAGGTGGTCACTTAAACCTCAACATGCTCACTTCCTCTCAACAGAATCCTTGCAGATCCTATTCCAACATACTAAAGGCCTTTATCACAGCAGAGATGTTGACATGTCAGAGTGTGAGTAATACAAATAATGACTCAGAGTTCTACTATGACAATATACACTTTAACGGTTTTTTCGCAACGGGTTTTGTGTGATGTGTTGTGTAACTGTGGGCAGAGATCCAAATCAAAAGTCATTATGAAAACAGAATAGATAGAGATCTAAAAAGTTGCCAATCAAGCATATGTAGTGACTTGTCTGGAGTTATGCAGCTGCTTTGTTATCAATCATCGCATTACAACACCCTTAAAAAGTTAATAAATTATGATCTCTGTCAATAAAACACTGCCCACTACAGGAGCGACCATTACTTTAGACAACCACAACACAGTAATCCTTTGGATCACTCTACTTCTAAAACAATTCCAAAGTGTTGGATAGTTGGAAATCTATTGACAAATAGCCTGAATTGAGGAATTGTCATCAGTTTAAAGAAAGAACAAATGGGAATTTAAAATCTCTAAAGTCACTTGCAAATGACAACCCCTTATTTGATGTTTATGATGGTAGCGAAGAACATGATGCCCCAGGATCACCTTAGTCTTGAGATGTGGTGAATGTGAAGGCCACAGAATATTTAGTTTCTCCTGGTGTACTGTGAATTGGGGATTTGTAATCCAGGAAAAAGGATTGAAATGTTTTATAAAATAATATAAATTATCACTAACTATTGCTTGTAAAATGTGAGCAAATAGGTCACAATATCTTGTTACCATTTATCAGAAAAAAATGCAAAAAAGTAATTAGAATATTTAGTCTTCAATTCTACATTATGACTTTACTCATCATGTCCTTTTTAAATGTATCATATTGATGATTAGGCCTGAAGGTAACTCATGCTTTCTCCTCTGCCTTTGGACCCCCCTTCTCTGCCTGCATCTGGCTGTGATGTATGGTACTACTGTATGTATTAGAGAGTGCCAGGGGAAGTGATGGAGGGGCATGTTTGGATGATAAATTAAGCGGGGCGCAGGATTAAAAGCCATTGATGCAAGGCAAGTAGAGGACATACACGTATATGTAACATTGGGAGGCTGCAGGGTGCCAGCTAAATATCCATTCACGCTCGACATGTGTTTGTTCTGATATGATAAAGTAGGTAAAGAAGAAAAAGAAAATAACACTTTTATTTCAATTGATCAACCCCAATAACTTGTATTTCCCAAAGACTTAAAGGTCATCTATTATGCAAAATCCGCTTGTTCATGTCTTTAATACATCAACATGTGACCGCTCTCTGTGTAAAGAGTTTCTGAAAGTTTCAGGAAAAAAGATTTGCTCTCTTTTTGTCCTGATCCATTTATATATAAACCTGTCTGAAAATGAGCTGATCAGATTTTGGCCACTTGATGTCATAATGATGTTTTGGCTTGTGTAACCATTAGTGATTAGCCAATCACCAACCCCCCCCCCCCCCCACCTTATCACCTGAATCTCCTCCTAGAGCACCATTGTGTTATTTTTAACCAAATATCTCTCAAGGGGGCGTGGGGAGTGGCTCCTTATTTTCATCTGAAGTAAAAGACAGAAAATCAGCACTTTTGAAACAGGGCTGAAACAGAGGAGTTTAAGGGATGCTCTAGGGCTGCTCTAGGGCTGCTCAACTAATTATTATACTAGTATTTTAATCGCAATTACGATTATGGCTTTCAACGATTACGAAAACAACATAATCGAAATTAAAAAAAATTATTTAATTTTTTTTTTGGGTTTTTCAGTTGAATTATACTTAAGAGTTCAGGGTAATCAACTGTTAAAACATACTGTTCACATTTTTTTCTCCAATAAATTGATGTTTTCAAAGTAAATGGATAATCGTTTTTAATAATCGTGATATCAATTATTGACCCAAATAATCAAGATTATGATTTTTGCCATAATCGAGCAGCCCTAGGATGCTGCAATGATCTGTTGGGTATTTGGAGCCAAACACTGCAGAGACATGTTTTGTATATATCTGAGACCTATAATATATTGATGAAAAACAGTATAATAGGGAATATTTAATTTCTGCTTGTTCTCTGTGTATTTAGAGTGCAAAAGGAGAGCATACAAACATTTTCTCATATCGTAGTAGCAGATATTACACATCATTTTTACAGTGAACATTTTGCACCTTTCTCGCCCTTTTTGGTGAACCAAACCAATGGGGTAACCCTTAAAATAAGATAAAATAGGGCTTTATTGTCTCCCTTAGGAGAAATTTGTCTTGGGCATCGAGATAATACACATAAAACATTCAGGACAATCCGTCATAGATACAGAACAGAGATCACATATCACATGGCAAAGAAACAAACAAGAAACATACAGGTACAGCACTTTCCCTATTGCACATATCGCTATTGCACATACATAATCAAATATTGCACTTTCCCTCTTGCATTCATACTTAATCAAATATTGCACTTTTCCGTATTATATTTATACATAAATCAAATATTGCACTTTTCCCTACTGTATTCATACACAAATCAATATTGCACTTCCCTATTGCACCTATGCATAGTGTCCGTCAAATTGTACATATTTTGTGTCCATACCTATTTACACATAATGCACTTTCCCTATTTAACCTTCTCGATTAGGGTAATGTTTAAGAAGTTTCACCCAGTAAAGCAGCAAGAGCACTGAACGAGGGACTTACGATGCAGTGTAAGCCCTCTGGTGTTAATATGTGGTGAAGGCAGTGTGTAGTGTACATGAAAGTTAGACTGCTAACTGCACTATAGTTAGTGGTAATGGCACAGTCTTCAAAAGACCTATCTCATAAAACACAACCCTAAACAAAAACATTGCTTCAGATATCTCCAGCTCAAAACCCATCCATCCATCTTCTCCCGCTTATCCGTGGTCGGGTCGCGGGGGTAGCAGTTCCAGCAGAGAGCCCCAAACTTTCTTTTCCCTGGCGACATCAACCAGCTCTGACTGGGGGATCCCAAGGCGCTCCCAGGCCAGCGAAGAGATATAATCCCTCCACCTGGTCCTAGGTCTACCCCTTGGTCTCTTCCCAGCTGGACGTGCCTGGAACACCTCCCTAGGGAGGCGCCCAGGTGGCATCCTAACTAGGTGCCCGAACCACCTCAACTGGCTTCTTTCGACGCGAAGGAGGAGCGGCTCAACTCCGAGTCCCTCCCTGATGACCGAACTTCTCACCTTATCTCTAAGGGAGACACCAGCCACCCGGCGGAGGAAACCCATCTCGGCCGCTTGTATCCGCGATCTCGTTCTTTCGGTCATGACCCATCCTTCATGACCATAGGTGAGGGTAGGAACGAAAATGGCCCGGTAGACAGAGAGCTTTGCCTTCCGGCTCAGCTCCCTTTTCGTCACAACGGTGCGGTAAAGCGACTGCAATACCGCTCCCGCTGCTCCGATTCTCCGGCCCATCTCACGCTCCATTGATCCCTCACTCGAGAACAAGACCCCGAGATACTTGAACTCCTTCACTTGGGGTAAGGACTCATTCCCTACTTGGAGTGGACAGTCCATCGGTTTCCTGCTGAGAACCATGGCCTCAGATTTGGAGGTGCTGATCCTCATCCCAGCCGCTTCACACTCGGTTGCGAACCGATCCAGTGAGTGCTGAAGGTCGCAGACCGATGAAGCCATCAGAACCACATCATCTGCAAAAAGCAGTGGTGCAATCCTTAGTCCACCGAACTGCAGACCCCCCCCCCCCACGACTACGCCTCGAAATCCGATCCATGTATATTACAAACAGGATTGGTGACAAAGCGCAGCCCTGGCGGAGGCCAACCCTCACCGGAAATGGGTCCGACTTACTGCCGAGGACCCGGACACAGCTCTCGCTTTGGGAGTACAGAGATTGGATGGCCCTGAGTAGAGACCCCCTCACCCCATACTCCCGCAGCACCTCCCACAGTAACTCCCTGGGAACCCGGTCATACGCCTTCTCCAAGTCTACAAAACACATGTAGACCGGATAAGCGTACTCCCAGGCCCCCTCCAGGATCCTTGCGAGAGTAAAAAGCTGATCCGTCGTTCCACGACCAGGACGGAATCCGCATTGTTCCTCCTCAATCTGAGGTTCGACAATCGGCCTGACCCTCCTTTCGAGTACCTTGGAGTAAACTTTCCCGGGGAGGCTGAGTAGTGTGATGCCTCTGTAATTGGCACACACCCTCTGATCCCCCTTTTTGAAAAGGGGGACCACCACCCCGGTCTGCCACTCCTTCGGTACCGTTTCCGACTTCCACGCAACGTTGATGAGACGTGTCAACCATGACAGTCCCTCAACACCCAGAGCCTTCAGCATTTCCGGGCGGATCTCATCCACCCCCGGGGCTTTGCCACTGTGGAGTTGTTTGACGACTTCAGTGACCTCCCCCCGGGAGATTGGCGTTGATCCCCCGTCATACTCCAGCTCTGCCTCAGCTCAAAACCCATGAAATAAAATGAAAGATAACGAATCTAATGGAATAGAAATCTTTGATGCGCTTCCAACATTGATTTACTTACGCTTTAAAACAAGTAAAGAACACAAATAAAATGTAGTTAAAAATAACCTAAAATAATAAATGATGAAGGCTGAACAATTGACAATTTTAATATCTTCTGTTCACATCCTTTTATTTTTACATACTGGCAAGAGACTGCAAAAGAAATAACCATACTTTCTGATGTCCAATTTGATTGCTCTTACCTAATTAAATGACAGGTGGACTACATCCCAGGCAAATTGGTAAAGTAGGAGGAATTCCTCTTTCAAATACCTTGGCTGCTATGAAGAAAGCCATTACACATGAATGGCTACAAGCAAATCCTTCATCAAAGACAACTATACTACAATTATAAATGAAATATGATCAATAAGTGAAATACTGAAAGAAACACACTACACATATATTTTCCAACAGGATGAAAGTTCTATGTTTAGAAAAAGAATGAATGACCTCATTATGAAGATAATTTGTTTGAATCCAGACAGCATTATGATTCTTTCCAAATGTATTTGCAAATCAGTCGACACATTTGTTGTATACAAAAATATTAATAATAAAACAGGGTTGGCACAAATGCTCCTTTACAGTATTATATTGAATTATTGTAAATTCAAAAATTAATCTGAGATGTATTTTTGATTATTCCCACTTAGCTATTAAGGGTATATTTGTGTGTGTGTGTGTGTGTGTGTGTGTGTGTGTGTGTGTGTGTGTGTGTGTGTGTGTGTGTGTGTGTGTGTGTGTGTGTGGGTGTGTGTGTGTGTGTGTGTGTTTAGTTTGAGTAAGTGTGAAATGAACTCCTTGCCTTCAGGGAGAGGTGACCTGCTGACAGAGATTAGTTTACATCATCCCCTTTTCAATCTTCTTGCTGTTTCTGTGGCATTGTACTCTGCTGTAACATTCATACAAGCACACACACATTTGCAGAAACACACACAGATAAATCCACACTTGGAGTACAGAAAGGGATAGAGAGGATTTAGTTTACATCTCTCCATTCGTATGTTTGTGTCGTCTCATGCTCTTGTTAGTGACAACAGGATGAAAACCCACAGTTAACGATTTTGTAAAGGGATGGAATGGAGTGAGGGAGAAGTAGATGAAATATAAGACAGGTTTTCATACAACAATTTGAAACCAAATTTGGGAAAATTGACAAAAGAAAATGTGAGTTAATGCTTGTTTACATCCAATACTGATATGATATATCTTCACATGATCAGTGATAAAACAGCTCTGTGCTGGCTGGGCCGCTGTTTTCCAACGGAGAGAGAAATCTCGCCTGACTTCTCAGAAGGAAGAACTACCTTGGTATCACACACTGGCTGAAATTGCCACCAAGCACTGCCCTTAAAGTTCTAATTATTTTAGACTTTCTTTAAACCTTTATTGTCACTGACCTTTCAATGGGCAACCAATGAGATAACAGCTGAATGGAGCCGTGCAAGCTAGCAGGGGAAGTAGCCATAGTAATACAACTAACTTGCAGTTTTTTCCAAAAGGCTCTGTTCCCTACCTTGCAGTGAGTAAAGAGCAACTCTCCTATCATGTGAAGGCAACTTTAGGGGTTTATCTTCATCGAGATGAAAGGCTGCAAAACATACAGTGGGGCAAAAAAGTATTTAGTCAGCCACCAATTGTGCAAGTTCTCCCACTTAAAAAGATGAGAGAGGCCTGACATTTTCATCCTAGGTATACCTCAACTATGAGAGACAAAATGAGAAAAATCCAGAAAATCACACTGTCTGATTTTTAAAGAATTTATTGGCAAATTATGGTGGAAAATAAGTATTTGGTCAATAACAAAAGTTCATCTCAATACTTTGTTATATACCCTTTGTTGGCAATGACAGAGGTCAAACGTTTTCTGTAAGTCTTCACAAGGTTTTCACACACTGTTGCTGGTATTTTGGCCCATTCCTCCATGCAGATCTCCTCTAGAGCAGTGATGTTTTGGGGCTGTCGCTGGGCAACACAGACTTTCAACTACCTCCAAAGATTTTCTATGGGGTTGAGATCTGGAGACTGGCTAGGCCACTCCAGGACCTTGAAATGCTTCTTACGAAGCCACTCCTTCGTTGCCCGGGCGGTGTGTTTGGGATCATTGTCATGCTGAAAGACCCAGCCACGTTTCATCTTCAATGTCCTTGCTGATGGAAGGAGGTTGTCACTCAAAATCTCACCATACATGGCCCCATTCATTCTTTCCTTTCCACGGATCAGTCGTCCTGGTCCCTTTGCAGAAAAACAGCCCCCATGTTTCACAGTAGGTATGGTGTTCTTTGGATGCAACTAGTTGAGTTTTTACCAAAAAGTTCTATTTTGGTTTCATCTGACCATATAAGATTCTCCCAATCCTCTTCTGGATCATATAAATGCTCTCTAGCAAACTTCAGACAGGCCTGGACATGTACTGGCTTAAGCAGGGGGACACGTCTGGCACTGCAGGATTTGAGTCCCTGGCTGCGTAGTGTGTTACTGATGGTAGCCTTTGTTACTTTGGTCCCAGCTCTCTGCAGGTCATTGACTAGGTCCCCCCGTGTGGTTCTGGGATTTTTGCTCACCGTTCTTGTGATCATTTTGACCCCACGGGGTGAGATCTTGCGTGGAGCCCCAGATCGAGGGAGATTATCAGTGGTCTTGTATGTCTTCCATTTTCTAATAATTGCTCCCACAGTTGATTTCTTCACACCAAGCTGCTTACCAGCCTGGTGCAGGTCTACAATTTTGTTTCTGGTGTCCTTTGACAGCTCTTTGGTCTTGGCCATAGTGGAGTTTGGAGTGTGACTGTTTGAGGTTGTGGACAGGTGTCTTTTATACTGATAACGAGTTCAAACAGGTGCCATTAATACAGTTAACAAGTGGAGGACAGAGGAGGCTCTTAAAGAAGAAGTTACAGGTCTGTGAGAGCCAGAAATCTTGTTTGTTTGTAGGTGACCAAATACTTATTTTACCGAGGAATTTACCAATTAATTCATTAAAAATCCTACAATGTGATTTCCTGGATTCTTTCCCCCCATTCTGTCTCTCATAGTTGAAGTGTACCTAGGATGACAATTACAGGCCTCTCTCATCTTTTTAAGTGGGAGAACTTGCACAATTGGTGGCTGACTAAATACTTGTTTTGCCCCACTGTATATCAGTGCAAAACAATGTATCAGTCTATTTTTTGCCTTTCAGCGTATTTTACACACTCAACAACCACCTTATTCTACCTGAGCCAACCACACACCTGTTTGGGATATTTCTAGATGTTGTATTCACTGTCTAACGAGAGCAAATAGGTTGAGGTTGAGAGAAGAAAGTTGAGATTAAGAGAAGAAAGGTTAGAGAGATAGTGAAATCGCAAATGTGAATACGCACTTAGTGTACAGACAACAATATCTATTAGATTTTCTCTTTATAGAGTTGTGTAGTGTTCTGCAGTGTTGGGTGTAACGAGTTACAGTAATATATTTCTTTTTGCTGTAACGAAGTAATGCAACTCATTACTAATGAAATTTGGGTAAAATATTACCCGTTGCAATGCTCAGTAACGCAGTTACAACGCATTTTAACCCGAAATGAAGTTTTGTTTTTTAAGAATGTACTAACATAGCGTGCAGGTGTTTGTAGCATCTATGGTTAATTTAAAATGTGTATGTCACTCCGTGTGTTCGTTGATACGCAGAGTGAAGCAGGTAGGACCCAAACGCAGATAGCACTTGATAACACCTTTATTTCAAGGACTTAATTATACCTGGACAGAAAAACCACTCGACAGTGAACTCGGTCACAAACAAAAGAAGCACCAACACTGAACACAGGAGGAGACAAGACTAAATACAGGGAGGGGTAATCACAAGACGGGAAACAGCCGGGCAGGGGAGGAGAAACACAAGGGCCACAGGTGAACACAATCAGATAACTAGACACCAGGGAAACTAATGACAAGAGGAAAAACACAGGACAAAGGACCAGACAATAAACCAGGAGGAAAACATGACAGAGAGAACAGCAAAACACCCAAACCTAGACATAGAAATGTGACATGACATGATAATCGTGACAGAACCCCCTCCTCAAGGGACGGATTCTAGACGTCCCTAAACACCAAAACAAAAATCCAACAACGTCCAGCAGGGTGGGTGGAGGGGGTCCGGAGGACGGGCCTTGGCTGACAGCCCAGGGCAAGGCAGAGTTCGAAGAGGGGGTCTCGGGCGGACGGCCCGGGGGCAAGGCAGAGTTCGAGGAGGGGGTCTCGGGCGGACGGCCCGGGGGCAAGACAGAGTTCGAGGCGGGACGAAGACCACAGCGGGCGAACTCAGGGGACCAGGCTCGAGGGCGAAGACCGGACAGCTCCAGAGCCAGTGGGACAGGTGTCGGCAAGATTCCCCACGGAAGAGGACACAGGGCCGGCTGGACCCCCGGCAGGAGAGCAGTCGGCGGAACCTCCAACGGCACAGGACATGGAGTTGGCAGGACCCCCGGCAGAAGAGCAGTCTGCGGGACCTCCAACAGCTCAGGACATGGGGTTGGCAGGACCCCCGGCAGAAGAGTAGTCTGCGGGACCTCCAACGGCACAGGACATGGAGTTGGGACTCGAGAGAGGGATCGAGAGGGAACTCGAGAGGAAATTTGAGAGTTGACTTGAGAGGTGACTTGAGAGGGATCTCGAGAGGTGACTTGAGAGGGATCTCGAGAGGTGACTTGAGCGGGATCTCGAGAGGGAACTTGAACGGAGACTCGAGAGGAGACTTGAGAGGGAACTCGAGAGGGAACTCGAGAGATGACTAGAGAGGGAATTCTAGAGGAGACTCGAGAGGGGACTCGAGAGGGGACTCGAGAGGAGACTCGAGAGGAGACTTGAGAGGTGACTTCAGAGGGGCCTCGAGAGGGGACCTGAGAGGGAACTCGAGAGGGAACTCGAGAGGAGACTTGAGAGGTGACTTCAGAGGGGCCTCGAGAGGGGACCTGAGAGGGAACTCGAGAGGGAACTCGAGAGGAGACTTGAGCGGGATCTCGAGAGGGAACTTGAACGGAGACTCGAGAGGAGACTTGAGAGGGAACTCGAGAGGGAACTCGAGAGATGACTAGAGAGGGAATTCTAGAGGAGACTCGAGAGGGGACTCGAGAGGGGACTCGAGAGGAGACTCGAGAGGGGACTCGAGAGGGGACTCGAGAGGAGACTCGAGAGGAGACTTGAGAGGGAACTCGAGAGAGGCCTCGAAAAGGGACTCGAGAAGGGACTCGAGAGGGGACCTGAGAGGGAACTCGAGAGGAGACTTGAGAGGTGACTTCAGAGGGGCCTCGAGAGGGGACTAGAGAGGGGACTCGAGAGGGAACTCGAGAGGAGACTTGAGAGGTGACTCGGGTAGGAACTTGAGAGGGAACTTGAGAGGGGACTTGAGAAGGAACTTGAGAGGGGACTTGAGAGGGAACTCGAGAGGAGACTAGAGAGGGGACTCGAGAGGGGACTCGAGAGGGAACTCGAGAGGAGACTTGAGAGGTGACTCGGGTAGGAACTTGAGAGGGAACTTGAGAGGGGACTTGAGAAGGAACTTGAGAGGGGACTTGAGAGGGAACTCGAGAGGAGACTAGAGAGGGGACTCGAGAGGGAACTGGAGAGGAGAATCGAGAGGGAACTGGAGAGGAGACTTGAGAGGGGACTCGGGTAGGAACTTGAGAGGAGACTTGAGAGGGGACTCGAGAAGAGACTCGAGATGGGACCTGAGAGGGGACTTGAGAGGGAACTCAAGAGGAGACTAGAGAGGAAACTTGAGAGGGGACTCGGGTAGGAACTTGAGAGACTTGAGAGGGGACTCGAGAGGGAACTGGAGAGGGGACTCGAGAGGGAACTGGAGAGGGGACTCGAGAGGAGACTTGAGAGGGAAGTTGAGAGGGGACTTGAGAAGGAACTTGTGTCGGTCGGTACGCCGACAGGACACGGGGAGCTGGCGTCGGCTGGAGAGCCAGCAGGAGACGAGGTGCTGGAGTCGGCCGGTACGCCGACAGGACTCGGGGAGCTGGCGTCGGCTGAACACCCAACTGGAGACGAGGAGCTGGAGTCGGCTGGTACGCCGACAGGCCTCGGGGAGCTGGCGTTGGCCGGTAGCACGAAACCATGGCTGTGTGGGCCGATACTGGAGCATGGAGCCATGGCTGCTGGGGCCTGTACTGGGGCTGGAGCCATGGCTCTTGGGGCTCGGGCTGCTAGCTTGGCCTTGCGACTCCTTCTCTTAGCAGCCGCCTGAATACTCCGTGGACCTTCATAAGCCAGACGAGTTCCAGAATACGACTCCTGGACAGGAGCAGGAACTGGGGCAGAAGCATGGGTTGACTTCAGACGGAACCCAGCGAGGCGTATGGTACCAGGTTGGGAATTGGGAGACAGGGAGCTAGCATGCCTGGGGCTAGCAGGCCGGGAATCACACCGGGAGGATCTTTGAAATCCAGCTAGGTAAGAACTTCACCAAACCTGGTTTCTCTCTAGCCATCTGGCGCGCCTCCGACAACACAGCCTCTCGCTGCTGAACTCCGGGTGCTCTCTTCCATCGATCTGAGCAGTTAGCCAAAAAAAAGGAAAAATTCAATAATTCCAGCTCGAACGGATCTGCTGGGCCCATTTCTTGGTTGATGCTTTCTGATACGCAGAGTGAAGCAGGTAGGACCCAAACGCAGCACTTGATAACACCTTTATTTCAAGGACTTAATTATACTTGGACAGAAAAACCACTCTACAGTGAACTAGGTCACAAACAAAAGAAGCACCAACACTGAACACAGGAGGAGACAAGACTAAATACAGGGAGGGGTAATCACAAGACGAGAAACAGCCGGGCAGGGGAGGAGAAACACAAGGGCCACAGTCAGGAACACAATCAGATAACTAGACACACCAGGGAAACTAATGACAAGAGGAAAAACACAGCGAAAAGGACCAGACATTAACCCAGGAGGAAAACATGACAGAGAGAACAGCAAAACACCCAAACCTAGACATAGAAATGTGACATGACATGATAATCGTGACATTCGTGTATCCATGTGTGGGAAGATCACGACACACAATCCTGCTTTAACTTCACTGTGTGTCTGTGTTTGCTCTGTATGTGCATTTATATCACATAAGCCAACACGCTTTTTTCTTGCCTTTGCCAGAGGCACTTTGTCATACCTCGTATATGGATTACTGTTGAAACATTAACACATTCTGCGAAAACAAAAACACATGGGGCTCCCCTTTGATTTGCGGTGTAGCTGTCAAGAGTTATTGATCTGTGATCAGTGGATTCATCACCGTGTACACATCCACTGCCATGTAGCTCTTAGCTACAACATTGCAGAACTGCATTATCATGGCCATTTCTCACACAAAAATGGCATGAATCAAAATGTAAAGTCATACAGCGTTAGATCCTTTCATCGTGCCACAAGAGAAAAACAAAGCCTTCAGAATACGAAAACAAAAAATCTTCTTCTTTTTCCTGTTTTGTAATCATTTTGTGCCCTTTTTGAATGTATGTTGTCACCCCTGTTGGAGTCTTGACCTTCAGGTCGATAGCACTGCTCTGAACCAACTGCTTGCACAGAGTGGAGATACAAATCATGTTCAAGAGTAAAACATGTGAGAGTACAAATTATTAATCTATAACACAAAGCAGTAATATCAAACTTTTAAACAACTATGATTCTTCAGCTAGTTAGCCGCACTGGCTGAACCTCTCATTCTAAATTGAAAAAAAACAAAGCCTGGGAGTATTAAATAAAGCAAAGCATTGGAAAAATTAAATGTTGACCTGATGATGATGCCAGATGCAAATTCAGGGGATCACAAAAGTTCCCTAAAACAAAGAACCTCTGCACAAAATTCCAGAGTAAGGGACTGAAAAGTTGTTAATAAATTGTAGTCTGAACCATTGATGTGAACCTGGAGTCATATCAGTCATACTAATGTTATTCTGAAAAGAGTAGTCATAACAACAACAAAAGTAATTATAGCCTATTTCATCACATTTCATAATTTCTGTTCTTTCATTTAGAACTACCATAGTAACCGGAACAACTTGAGTTTTAAAGTATACTTAAATCAAAAACAGATTTGAATGTTTCTGCAGGTTTTTCTCATCTTTCATGTCAAAATGATGACAAAACACTGTCAAAATAAACAACAATGTGCAAATGTCTGTTAATCATGTTACCAGAGTTCATCTTGAGTTGATAATTATACGTTCTAATTATACCTTACATAAAAAAAAACCTCTGTGCAGAAATGATATAATGATAAATAAAGAGGAGAGAATAAATTGCAGAGTCCAACAATCCACAGCCCGGATCCTCCAATCTCTTTAGACAGTTGCAAACATATTTATTATCTCGCTGCAGAGCCATCGAAGAGCTGCTGCACCTTTGTGAATGCACCCTAATTGTCAACTAGGGGTGCACAGAACAGCTACTTATTGTTCTGATTACAGTACAGTTACAAATATGAAAGGCAAACTTTTGTTATTAAACCTTAACTGGAAGTTTATTTAGCATTAACTCGCTGCAGAAATGTGTTCCTACAAGCAGAGAGGGAAAAGGCAGCATAACGTTCTCATCCCAGCTAGTAAGGATGACAGCAAACAAGCAATAGTCCAACATATGAATGTAATATTTAGAGCTGCAGCGACTTGTGTATTCATTGATTATTTGAACAACAGAAAAAGGATTTCCAACCGTTTTGATAATAGAAAATGAAATCCTGCTTTTTCTTTATTTTAACTTGACTGATAAAACAATACGTTTAAAGATATCACCTTGGACATTCTTCACTATTATTTTATGTTTTATGGACCAAAGCCTATTTTGATTTATATAGAGAATGGTCGACAGACATACTGTATACAGTATAGGAAAAAATGGAGGTAGCTCTATGGGGCACATATTTATGTATGAAAGACATGAACAATTTGATCTTGCATAATACTGTAGGTGACCTTTAAGATATTTCATTTGCTTGTTAAAATGGTTTATTAAACAATATAAATGCACATGATAGTTTGTAAAAAGGGTGTCATTGATCTAGTTAATCTTTAGAATTTACATTTATAAACTGAAATGCAGAATGGTTTGGCTATGTGAGAAAAATGTACATGTAATAAGGGCACAACAACAGAAAGTTAGTTGTTCTAACTTAAAGGAAGAGAGCACATCATAAGATAAAATTCACAGAAAATGTGTTGCTCTAATTTAGTATAACTCACCAGTAATGACACGTACAAAACATGCACATTCACTAATACCCACTGAATGGTGGCACAAGGACAAAGTCTCTTTCATTTTTTTTTGTGAAAAACCGCTTAGTCTATTTTTTTCTAATTGCTGCCAGGCCACTTTCATCAGGCCACAAGCTGTCTTTTCATTAAAAGGAGCAACAGGGTACAATGTTACAAAGTAGGACTTTTCCAAGTGAGGCTGCTCTCTTTGCAAGAGCCAAAGACCGTTTTACAAAGCCATCAGAGTGCTGTGGCGCCCTTCCCAAGAGTAAACACTCCAAATATGAGGCAATAACTCTCACTCACACACACACACACACACACACACACACACACACACACACACACACGCACGCACACACACACACACACACACACACACACACACACACACACACACACACACACACACACACACACACACACACACACACACACACACACACACACACACACACACACACACACACACACACACACACACACACACACAAACACTCAGAGAATCTAATGCTGCCCATTAATACCAACAAAAGGATAAGGATATAGAGGTATTATCTCCATTTCACTGGCCGAATCTTTTGTCTGATCTCCACTGTAAGACGGCTAATGAAATCAGAAGCCCTGGAAAAGAACATCCGTACAGTGTGTGTGTGTGTGTGTGTGTGTGTGTGTGTGTGTGTGTGTGTGTGTGTGTGTGTGTGTGTGTGTGTGTGTGTGTGTGCCTATGTGTGTGTTTGACTCTAAGATATAGAGTGGTTTTGAAGAGGACATAGAATTTAATTTCCTAGCTAAAGGACAATGAGCACGCAAGACAGTAATAATTTGATTTTAAAATAGTCACCCTCACTTAAGCACACTCACACATATACACACATATCTGTTCTATATGAATGCACACTTGGGCACACACACACATGCCTGCGCCCACCATTTATACTCCAGTTCTCTCTTAAACAAAACTGCTCTTCATTAAAGAACTCCTAACCTCTCCAAGAGGAGATAAAGGGTAATTATCGTCAATTCAAACTGTTCTCTTTTTCTCTGAGCGCAGGGACCATAGATAAGGCTGCTTAATTAACTTAAGTGCTTCTGTTCCATCATCTCTCATGCAGGGACCCTCAAACTTCTGATGGAAGAGCAGAACACTATACTGCCACATTAAATCATCTGTATTGTCAGATCTGAACAATTTCACAGTTGAAGTTTAGAGTTCAACTTATTCATGGAGGACTTTTTTTCTGTTGCACTGAACAAAGGAGGGCCAAAGATCTGAAAATCATTTTTAGAGTTTAAGTGTAGCTGGTGAAGGAGTCACAGGAAAGAAGTGCTTGAAAGTCAAAAAGGGGAACTTGATTTCCATGTGGGTTGTTGTTTATTTCAGATTTCAGTATACAAAAAAATCAGATTCAAGCTGCCAGTTTCACCGCAGCCTAAGCTGTATTAATGTTTTATAATTCATTGTTCTGAACACCTGATGGTAAGTCTGTTTGTGTATCTAAAGGCAGCACAGGGTCAGATTATCAGCAGTGACCCCTCTAGGCCATTTCAGCCCTCATGGGAACATTTCTAACAAAGTGGGGCTCAAACCTTTATAGTTCAGTTTAACATGTTGCCCTGATGCTCTCTGGGAGATTCAGCAAGTATACAACAATATATATATATATATATATATCAAAAGATCCAAGCTTCTTGATCCACACTTAAATCGCAACTTGAGATTGATGTCCATCTTGTAACTCTCAGAAAGAAGTGAATAAGAATTATAGCCCCAAAAAATATTGTATTCATCCACAGGTATACAAAATAGGTATTGGTAACACTAAAATAAAATGACTGGGAGAAAACTTTGAAATAAACTTAACAGCTGCAGTCCCATTTGATAAAACTCTTACCCTATTTAAATGTCTCTCATGTCAAACTGTACTGCTGTTCTTTGGTCTATCTCATTTGAATCTTTTCTAGCAAACCCCTTTGTGTTAACCCCCCTTTATTTTCTGTTAATTTGATATCTGCTTTCATCGCATCATTTCTCCACCGCTCTCCTGTCAGCTTCTGTCCTTACATTATTCATCGTGCATATCACCGGCCAGCTCACATTCTCTCTTTCTTATTTCCTCCTTCACTTGTTACTTTCCTATTCAGATGAAATAAGTGCAGAAGCTCTTGTCAATCCTTTAGCATTCTTAAAACTATTGTGTTGCTTTCCAACCCTCCTACTCTAAATCTCCAACTCCTTTATCCCCCTTTCATCTTTTCCTCAACACATGATGTACCTCCCACCACCCCTCTGTGTTTCCACCAATGTTTTTCACCTCCCTTTACTTCCTCTCATCCATAATCATCACTCGGCCCTGTCTCTACATCCGACCCTCCATCTTTTCCCTACCAGCATTGTTCTTCACATCCACCCACACTCAGCTTTCCATTAGACAGTGTGTGTGTGTGTGTGTGTGTGTGTGTGTGTGTGTGTGTGTGTGTGTGTGTGTGTGTGTGTGTGTGTGTGTGTGTGTGTGTGTGTGTGTGTGTGTGAGTAAGTGTGTGTGTAAGTGTGTGTGTAAGTGTGTAAGTGTGTAAGTGTGTAAGTGTGCTTGTCTATCTATGCACATAGGCCATTGCGTGATTGTGTATGCATGTGTGTTTTCTCTCCAGGGCAAGAGGTTCATTACTGCGGAGGTTAGAATGATGACGGTGGTAATAAAGATAAAAAGTCGTCGGAAAGATACAGATCAAACATCTCCCAGTGGCAGAATGTGTGTGTATGTGTGTGTGTGTGTGTGTGTGTGTGTGTGTGTGTGTGTGTGTGTGTGTGTGTGTCCTTAGGGCAAATACACATCCTAAAAGACCACATGGGACAGCCTTTTTTTTATAAAATCACTGAAACTGTTCAGAACAGAGGAGTTTGCGAGTGTTGTTTAGTGGCTGCCGCTGTTAATTGGAGTTGCTCCAGGCTTTCCTCAGGCTATTGGGAAGTGTGCGTGAATGTGTAATTGTTGTGATAGCCTCCATTTGTGCATATGACAAGACACGAAACATAAGGTTTAAGCTTCTGCAGAAAGGGAAATTAGCAGAGCTGTTGCCACCACCGCTTACATACAAAGTGACAGCGATTGTTAGGAAGCTTTCAGCACTGGAAATTAAATTAGGTTGCAGGAATCAAACACATAATGGCAAAAAACACAGTCTGAAACACATAAGCAGCACAGAGCAACAGCAGCATACAGAGGGAGGAGGGGGGGAGATTGCAGTAATGCCAGGTAATTAATTTTTTGCATGTGTCGTTGATTGCTGGTGCAGGACGACATTTTTATACGTTCATAGACGTGCGTCAGCAGTTATGCCATTAAGATCTTCAAAGTCCCCAGTGTTAGGCTTTTATTAGCAGCAGGTCTCACATTACTTTTACTGCTGCAGGAATGAAAACAAAATGTGTGTGAGTGATGAGAAAAGGATGTCCACTGAGTGTCCACTTACTGAAACACAGCCAACAAGGTTGATCAAATGCTGATGTCATCTGGTGGATGAAGTAGCTGGAGATAAATGTTTGTGCTTCCGTATGTGTAATGTGAAGATTAAATCATTTTCAATGTTAAATAACCTCT
The DNA here is from genome assembly GCF_902827115.2 of Pseudochaenichthys georgianus. Taxonomy (NCBI): domain Eukaryota; kingdom Metazoa; phylum Chordata; class Actinopteri; order Perciformes; family Channichthyidae; genus Pseudochaenichthys; species Pseudochaenichthys georgianus. Next base: position 34,312,661 of record NC_047503.1, read on the forward strand.
ATATCCCCTCTTTATCTTCATATATTCAGACATGCTGTCTTGTCTCATACATGAGCTTCTCCCCCGTACATTGTTTATCTTTAAGTTTTGCTTCCCTATTATTTTCCCTCCCCTGGCTCAACACTCAGTTAAATTACACTGCCTTCAGAAAGGATTTTCATTATTTGTCTCCAAGGTTTGAAATGAATTGGGCACAAAAGATGTCTGGTTCCCCTTTTCCCTGTCAGTTCCAGCTTGCTTCAAGTTGATTCACCATTTAAAATGGTCCTTTTTTGTGAAATGAACATGTAAGCATCAACAATGAATTACATTTACCTCGATATTATGACATTGGTTTACCAATGGGTGTTGGCAATACTTCTTATCGTGGTGATACGAAAGACTGTATATTAGTTGTACCTCATCCTTTCTAAATGGAGCACTTACTGTAGAGAGAGGTATATTGACAGAGAAAACAAAGGATTGAGTTCTCTAGAGGCATTTATTTTACATCTAGTGCGATCTTCATTGACACAGAAATGACTACTTCAAGTGCTGCATTCACTTGTTGTTCAATACATGGTTTTCCAATGCGTGTTGTGTTTTAAAGTTCTAACAATTCAAGGACAACAAACATCAATAGATGAATCATACTGAAAGACATAAAAGGATGGTTACATTTTGTTGAGTATGAGTGTTCAACACTTTCTTTAAGCAGAATGTATAACATAAAAATGAATGAGAGTTACGGTGGAAGGCGATGGAATAGCTTCTTGCAGCAATAAATCAATAATAAATCAGTAAATACAGATAAAAGGGATGGAACACATCATATACTGGGACGGGTGGCGCAGTGGTCTGTGCATCTGATCATCAGATCAAGGGGGGTGCTGGGGAACTCCAGTTCGAAACCCGCTCCTGCCGCCACTGCGTCAGGCCGTTGTGTCCTTGGGCAAGACACTTCACCTGAACTTGCTCCTGTGGGTATTGTCCACAGTGACCATTGCATGTATAACAAATATGTGTAATGTGTGTATCTGTAAAGCGCTTTGAGCACTGGAAAAGCGCTATAATAAATGCAAGGAATTATTAATTATTATTTATATTAATGACTATAACGTAGTAAAATGTATATGAACAAAAACAACTTGTTTTCACTATTAGGCTATGTTAAGCTAAGCGTAAACATCAGATTTTATATCCGCAAATATGTATTATAGCAATAACAACATTAATTCCTTAAAACTGTCCCTTACTTACAACCTTACTTAGACTTTGTATACTTTACTGATTCTCAGCTTCACTTCCTAACATGCAGTTTGTGTTTTTCTCATCCAAAATAATGACTATGTTTGAAACGTGGCCATTTTAAATGTTAGAATGAATGAAATGAAAATGGCTTGGGAGGTACAATTCACAAGTGTCTCATTTTGATTTTCAAATGAATGTTACGGATTGCAAATACATTTCTCAGTCTTAAAAAACTCTCACTTTGACATTAGGGTGCTGTGATCAGCACCCTAATGATCATTAGACTACATATTAGTAGCCTACAGTAACTGATTGTTCATCGCACCCGTACACACGTGAAATGTGTCAAAAGGGGAGAGGACCTCATGTTGAAAATCACAGATTACATGCTGCACATTTGGTGAAACAGACTAAGAGAAAATACATTTACAATCCTGCAGTCTGTGGTGGCACTAAAGCAGTAGCAGAGTGCTAAGTTTCCTTTTCAAACCGACAGGACAGAGTGCTACAGCGGAATAGGCATAGTTCATAATAACATAATAGCTGCTCTGATTGTATGATTGCCAATCATATTACCGAGCCTTGCTTCCCACCTGCAGGTATACTTTAAGTCGACTAATCAAAACAGACGTAATTCACGGAGTGAGGCTACAACCGCTGAAATCTGTATTGAACCACAGTACTGTGTGATTAGAAAGTCCTATTAATTCAGTGGTTCTCAAACTTTTTCTGTCATTCCCCACTTTGAACAGGTGGGCCTTTTCAAGCCCCACCTGTTCCTCATCGCTCCAATAAAATTGTAGGCCAAGCTTAAAATTGTCAAATGTATCGTTCTATTACAGGGGTCTCCAACTTTTTTTAAGATGAGGGTTACTTTCAAAAAATAAAACAAGTCGTGAGCTACTTTTACTCCTCTTTTTTGTTTTTTTGCAGTGTGTATATTTAGCACATTTTAACATTATTATATGCTACCTTTAACCTTTGAGTGCTGTTTGGGTCTGTGGGACCCGTTTTCAGTGTTTACTAAAATAAAATGTATGCAATTTAATTATTTTAACCTGCTTTATTTGGTGGTGGACGTCACATCCTCGAGGGTCCGGGGGCATGCACCCCCAGGAAGATCTTTTTTAAATGTTGAAGTTGAATGCATCAATCTGGTGCACTTTGAACTAGGGCTGCTCAATTAAATCGTATTTTAATCACAATTACGATTTTGGCTTGCAACGATTATGAGAAAAACATAATCGAAATAAAATGATTTTATTTATTTTTTAAATAGGTTTTTCAGTTGAATTATACTTAAGTTCAGGGTAATCAACTGTTAAAAACATACTTTTCAAATTATTTTCTTCAATAAATTGATGTTTTTCAAAGTAAATGGTTAATCGTTTTTAATAATAAATAAATAATTATCTCTCTGAAGAACCAGCACCTTACCGTGGTAGAGAGGTTTGTGTGCCCTGATGAACCTGGGGGCTGTGTTGTCTGGAACCTTGTGTTCCTGGTAGGGTCTCCCATGGCAAATTGGTCTCAGGCAAGGGGCCAGACTAAGATTGGTTCAAAAGACCTCATGAAAGGAAAAACAAGAAGTGGCTCTGGAGCCAGGCCCAGAAGGAGGACTCGTCGGCGAGCGTCTGGTGGCCGGGCTTGCCATGGAGCCCGGCCGGGCCCAGCCCGAAAAGGCAACGTGGGCAACACCTCCGCTTCTCTGTCCCGCGGGCCCACCACCTACGGGAAACATCGATGGGGTCGGGTGCGCTGCCAGACGGGTGGCAGTGAAAGCGGAGGGTCTCGACGGACCAGACCCGGGCGGCAGAAGCTGGCTTTGGGGACGTGGAACGTCACCTCTCTGGGGGGGAAGGAGCCGGAGCTTGTGCGGGAGGTGGAGCGGTACCAGTTGGATCTGGTTGGGCTCACCTCTACGCACAGCGTCGGCTCTGGAACCTTACTTCTGGATAGGGGTTGGACTCTATTCTTCTCCGGAGTTGCTCAAGGTGTGAGGCTGCCGGGCGGGTGTGGGGATACTCACAAGTCCCCGGTTAGGTGCTTCGTTGTTGGAGTTTACCCCAGTGGACGAGAGGGTCGCCTCCCTACGCCTGCGGGTTATGGGGGGGAAAACTCTGACTGTTGTGTGTGCTTATGCACCCAACAGCAGTTCAGAGTATTCGGCCTTCTTGGAGACCCTGGAAAGAGTCCTGTATGGGGCTCCTGAAGGGGACTCCTTAGTCTTGCTGGGAGACTTCAACGCACATGTGGGCAATGATGGAGACACTTGGAGGGGCGTGATTGGGAGGAACGGCCCCCCTGATCTGAACCGGAGTGGTGGTTTGTTACTGGACTTCTGTGCTAGTCATGGATTGGCCATAACAAACACCATGTTCGAACATAAGGATGCTCATAAGTGTACGTGGTACCAGAGCACCCTAGGCAGAAGGTCCATGATCGATTTCGTTATCGTATCATCGGACCTGAGGCCGTATGTTTTGGACACTCGGGTAAAGAGAGGGGCGGAGTTGTCAACTGATCACCATCTGGTGGTGAGTTGGGTCGAGTGGCGGGGGAAGCCTCTGGATAGACCTGGTAAGCCCAAACGTGTAGTTCGGGTGAACTGGGAACGTCTGGAGGAGGCCCAAGTTCAGGAGGCCTTCAACTCACACCTCCGGCGGAGCTTTTCGGGCATTCCTGTGGAGGTTGGGGACATTGAACCAGAGTGGTCGGTGTTCAAAGCCTCTATTGCCGAAGCCGCGGTGGGGAGCTGTGGTCTCAAGGTCTTAGGTGCCTCAAGGGGCGGTAACCCTCGAACCTCCTGGTGGACACCGGTGGTCAGGGAAGCCGTCCGACTGAAGAAGGAGGCCTTCAGGGATTTGTTATCCCGGGGGACTCCCGAAGCAGTTGCAAGGTACCGACAGGCCCGAAGGGCAGCAGCCTCATCCGTGGCCGAGGCAAAGCAGCGGGTGTGGGAGAAGTTCGGAGAAGACATGGAGAAGGACTTTCGGGCGGCACCAAAGTTGTTCTGGAAAACTGTCCGACACCTCAGGAGGGGGAAGCAGGGAACCATCCAAGCTGTGTACAGTAAGGATGGGACGTTGTTGACCTCAACTGATGGAGTGTTGGGACGTTGGAAGGAACACTTTGAGGAACTCCTGAACCCGACAACTCCGCCCTCTATGTTAGAGGCAGAGCTGGAGTATGACGGGGGATCAACGCCAATCTCCCGGGGGGAGGTCACTGAGGTCGTCAAACAACTCCACAGTGGCAAAGCCCCGGGGGTGGATGAGATCCGCCCGGAAATGCTGAAGGCTCTGGGTGTTGAGGGACTGTCATGGTTGACACGTCTCATCAACGTTGTGTGGAAGTCGGAAACGGTACCGAAGGAGTGGCAGACCGGGGTGGTGGTCCCCCTTTTCAAAAAGGGGGATCAGAGGGTGTGTGCCAATTACAGAGGCATCACACTACTCAGCCTCCCCGGGAAAGTTTACTCCAAGGTACTCGAAAGGAGGGTCAGGCCGATTGTCGAACCTCAGATTGAGGAGGAACAATGCGGATTCCGTCCTGGTCGTGGAACGACGGATCAGCTTTTTACTCTCGCAAGGATCCTGGAGGGGGCCTGGGAGTACGCTTATCCGGTCTACATGTGTTTTGTAGACTTGGAGAAGGCGTATGACCGGGTTCCCAGGGAGTTACTGTGGGAGGTGCTGCGGGAGTATGGGGTGAGGGGGTCTCTACTCAGGGCCATCCAATCTCTGTACTCCCAAAGCGAGAGCTGTGTCCGGGTCCTCGGCAGTAAGTCGGACCCATTTCCGGTGAGGGTTGGCCTCCGCCAGGGCTGCGCTTTGTCACCAATCCTGTTTGTAATATACATGGATCGGATTTCGAGGCGTAGTCGTGGGGGGGGGGGGTCTGCAGTTCGGTGGACTAAGGATTGCACCACTGCTTTTTGCAGATGATGTGGTTCTGATGGCTTCATCGGTCTGCGACCTTCAGCACTCACTGGATCGGTTCGCAACCGAGTGTGAAGCGGCTGGGATGAGGATCAGCACCTCCAAATCTGAGGCCATGGTTCTCAGCAGGAAACCGATGGACTGTCCACTCCAAGTAGGGAATGAGTCCTTACCCAAAGTGAAGGAGTTCAAGTATCTCGGGGTCTTGTTCTCGAGTGAGGGATCAATGGAGCGTGAGATGGGCCGGAGAATCGGAGCAGCGGGAGCGGTATTGCAGTCGCTTTACCGCACCGTTGTGACGAAAAGGGAGCTGAGCCGGAAGGCAAAGCTCTCTGTCTACCGGGCCATTTTCGTTCCTACCCTCACCTATGGTCATGAAGGATGGGTCATGACCGAAAGAACGAGATCGCGGATACAAGCGGCCGAGATGGGTTTCCTCCGCCGGGTGGCTGGTGTCTCCCTTAGAGATAAGGTGAGAAGTTCGGTCATCAGGGAGGGACTCGGAGTTGAGCCGCTCCTCCTTCGCGTCGAAAGAAGCCAGTTGAGGTGGTTCGGGCACCTAGTTAGGATGCCACCTGGGCGCCTCCCTAGGGAGGTGTTCCAGGCACGTCCAGCTGGGAAGAGACCAAGGGGTAGACCTAGGACCAGGTGGAGGGATTATATCTCTTCGCTGGCCTGGGAGCGCCTTGGGATCCCCCAGTCAGAGCTGGTTGATGTCGCCAGGGAAAAGAAAGTTTGGGGCTCTCTGCTGGAACTGCTACCCCCGCGACCCGACCACGGATAAGCGGGAGAAGATGGATGGATGGATAAATAATTATGATTTTTGCCATAATCGAGCAGCCCTACTTTGAGCCCAACATGAATTTATGGATACAGATCTCAACACTCAGATGAAAGGGAGCTGTATACTTTTCAATAATCCAAACATCTTTAGAATATGATCACAACAAATCATTTAAACTTGTTTATTCTTATCTTATGTTACCTAGTTAGCATTCTTTCTTTTTATTTATGCATATTTGACTAATCACTCCCCTTTTAAACTTTTTACTGTCCTATAGTACACATTGTAATGATTTCTTACTTTATTTTGTACAACTTTATTAAATAGATAAAGGTGTGCTCTCTCTCTTGCTCTCTCGCTCTCTCGCTCCACATTGCTTTTCTTCCCGACTGCAACGCTGTTGTGTGTGTCTGTGAGAGCGTTTCACGTGTGTATGAGAGATTTTTACCAGTGGCGAGCCTGTCTCTGAGGGCCTAAGATATTCTACAAAATAATATTTAAAAACATTCAAACAAATTATATTTTTCTTTATATATTTTTTTTAAATATGTTTTTAGTAATATTTGTCAATAGTTTTACCAAAAATAACTTGATTCAATTCTATTTAAAATAACATTTCCAAAGAAATAAATCCTTTGAATCTGCCTATTCAGTTTCTGTTTGAATGTGAAGGGTTAAATGAAAGAAGCTCCTCTCTGCGAGTCTGTGAAGAGAGGAGCTGATTGGACGTCCAGCATGAATTCACAGAGGGCCAGCTATAGTAACTGAACGAGAGTAATGTCAAATGACAGTACAATTGACCAATCATATCTTCCCTCTAAATGGGTGGGCTTTATTATCGCGGACTTTATGACAAGTTCCGCCCGCTGTGAAACGTTTCTTGTTTCCATAGCAACAACAACTGTCAACAGCGTAAACTTGCCTTCAAAATAAAAGCATGCCAAATTACACTTAAGACATACAACTGCAACGAAAGTAACAAACACAATGCAATATCCTTTTCAAAGAACACAAATTGGGTTATATACAGGTGTTGTTTTGTGTGGTAGAGGGTCGCTTTTCATTGATACGTTTTGCACCCCGGGCGTTCCGTTGTTTTGATATTCCACCAGTGTATAAATAATAAATAAATGTGAAAAAAAAATGTAAACATTTTTTTTTTTTCGCGACCCACCTATCACATCTCTGTTCATAATAACATAATAGCCACACACTTTGAGAAACGCTGTATTAATTACACATGCAGAAACAGAGCATAGTAGCTCTCTGGTTTAGAATCAAAGAGGATCACCAGTTTTACTCTAATGGGTTTTTGGTCTGTATTTTTGATGAAATGGATCAAGCTCTTTTCTCCCAAATGATCAAAGCTTCATGTTCATGCTTAGGATTTAATATATTGAAACAGTCATATCCCCTATTACTCTTTATTGTACTCTAGCTGCATTAGAGATATTTACAAGACAATAGACTTAAACAAAAATGTCTCTAAGGGGCAGCACCGTAATCAATAGGAGATATTTTGCATAATTGTATGTATTGTACACAGTTTAGAGACATAAATATTAAAAACACATCCGTAACAGTTCACATGACACCTTGAACTGCAAACCAGGTTGTTCATTATCATTTATATAAGGGACTTTTTAATCTGTGGTTTAACAAATCTAAAATATTCCTTGAGCCTAAAATACTTATTTGCATGACGTCATGTAAATGTAAAGTCTATTTGCTAAGGCTAAGTGTATAAGAGAAGACTGCATGCTATTAATTACTTACACATTGTATTTCCCTTAGTGCTTGATAGGTCTTTCATACTGATACAAAAACTCCTTATCACATGTACACGTCACACACACACAAAGATACACACATGCAGACTGTTTATCACCTTACCCTTCACCAATATCCATTATCAGGAGATGTATATGTTTTCATGTGTCTAAACAATGTCAGTCCTCTAATGACGGATACATTATAAAAACAATAAGCTGTTAAATCAATAAGACAAATATCTCCAGACAGAGTGTCTGTATACACATATCGACAAATAGATAAATCACACTTAACGGATTATATTGAATTGACCTTGGTTATGTTTTATCATTAAGGTCTTCGTGTGTCTCTGGAATTGACCACTACTAATAGAAAGAAATAATAGGTTGATTTATTTCTTAATGTGTCTCCTGATGTAGTAAAGGACAAAGCTTTAAGAGGGAGGAGAGGTCAGATAGTCTGTGTCAGAGATGGACTACAAAGATTGTGTTTATATAAGGAAGTCTAAATATCCACAACAGCTCTGTGTGTCAGGGGCAGTGGCTGTGAGCATGGTGTAAGTGCTCATATTGTAAAAAAAAATTGCTTTTAGACCCCTTTTCATGTTAAAAAGGTCCCTCAATTTCAGACAGCCCATTATAAATCTCACAAGCCACTGACACTTTATTCGCCCTTCTGACTTACTCTCCGAGGCAAACCGTGTATTTTTTCTTTCTACAGGTTAATGTCATGTACCAGTTCGCTGGAAAGCAATTTAGAGCTGTAGAGGCAAACCTGACCTGAAACCTTCCACATCCTCACAAATAAGAGCATGTGAGGATTACTGGGGCTTCTGTTGGAACCGTAACAAGTGTTCCTGCTCCTTTCTGCAATTATAATCTGATATCAACTGATTTCGTAGTCATATAGCTATGAGGAGAGTCTATAAAATCTTTACGAATGTGTTCTGACACCCACACACACACACACACACACACACACACACACACACACACACACACACACACACACACACACACACACACACACACACACACACACACACACACACACACACACACACACACACACACACACACACACACACACACACACACACACACACACACACACACACACACACACACGCGCGCAAGCCAGCCAGCCAGCCAGCAGATACGCACGCATTGAGCCCAGCTCAGAGAAGATTACTTTTCCTTTACTGTGGAAATCAATGAGCGCACTCCATCGCTCCATTTAATGCCCACTCCCTCCCAACAAACTTAGATACACACGCACACAAATGCACATACACACCTGTTTGATGATAGTACAGGTCAGATAAGGTTTCTAAGGGGAGTAGATATTCTGAAAATATTCTAAGGCCCACTTTAGTGAAGTACAAACAGGATAAATACATTAAGACAAAAACTCCTGATTTTCTTTCTTTTCCTCTTGTTTAGAACGATCTGTTTCCTCTTTCCAATCAGTACTTCCCAGCAGTTGTCTATCTTTTTTATTCCACTCCACAACTTCTTTCATTCTCGGCCCTTTTCCCACGGAGTGTAAAGAAGGTCATGTGGTTTTCTGAAGTCACTGCGGGTCACTGTTGAGTCTCCAGTATGTGTGTGTGTGTGTGTGTGTGTGTGTGTGTGTGTGTGTGTGTGTGTGTGTGTGTGTGTGTGTGTGTGTGTGTGTGTGTGTGTGTGTGTGTGTGTGTGTGTGTGTGTGTGTGTCAGAAGCACTGAGCCAGAGTAATGGGTTTGTTCAGCCGTCCGATGCAGTTTTGCCATTGAATGATCCAGCAAACTGGTCAGAATCCCCAATTACACACCAACACACACACAAACACTCACACACGGATAACACGCTTACCCCACTCTAACCACTTCCCCATTTTACATAAATACACACATATACAAATACAAAAGACCAGAGGCCTGTACTACGAAGCTGGATTTTCACATAGCCGGCTAACTTCATGGAAAACTCGGGGTTTCCGGTCATACGATGCTGGTTCTCTTTTTAGCGGGCTAGATCTCCATGGTAACTTGTGCTTAGCGGCTCACCCATAGGATTCTGCAGAGTTGCCGTGAAGCCCTTAGTAGGCGGAGTCGGCCACTAACGGCTTGACTGTGACGTCAGAGTCTAATCCCGCATGCTCCAAATAAGGGCAAAGAGGCGGAGCCGAGGCGGGACCTGCTGCCTCCGAACTGGAAGTAAACGAAAAGAAGCTAAGCTAACATGAAATACATGCATACCAAGTTACTGCTAACAGTGTAGTTCCCCTATATAAACGTTACATTCATAATCAAATGAGACAATCTGCAAGAGAATTAGCTATATTTTGTTATTCTTAATGCTTGTCATTCACACGTTGAGAAAAGACGGACTCCACCGCCCGGACCTAACGGAGCCGCAGTGGGATAGCTCCGGGACGCCGGCTGGAGCTAGCCCCCTGCGGCTCCGTTAGCTCCGGCGGCCACCACTGGGATAATTGGGTCCCCTATTAACATTTGCTCCCGTTTAGCATTATGGGCGTCATAGCCATAGACTATAAAAGTCTTACCCAAGAGTTACGTGCCGTAGTGTGTGTGTGGTCGTGTGTGTGTGTTTTCCTCTCTCTCCCTCTGATTGTCCCCAGGTGCAGCCTCTCCCCAGGTGATCCTAATTGACAATCAGGGCTTCCATATAGGACCGGAGGAGGACGGCAGTGAGGCCCCTTCTTTCTCTCCTTCTCGTCTGGCTGCATGTGTGCAGCATGTCTCTGTGTGAGACCCAGCATATTTGTGTGCTGTTTATTGTAAACTTGTGTTGTAATTTGGCTGGTGAGCCGCCTTACTTATCTTCTAATTAAAACCTCACTTAAACTCCTTCAGCATTCAGTTTCCTCTCCTTTTTCTCGTCCGTCTATCTTGTGTGTCGCTACTTCCCTTGGTACCCCTAGATCTACAAGGGAACGTAACATGGGGGCTCGTCCAATCTTTGAGACAAAGAGTGAGTATTTGGTTGTTGGTTAGTGTTGATATTGTGTTTGGTGGTGAGCAGTAGTGTATATAAGTGTAGGATTGGCTGTGAAATTATTTACTGTTGAACAGCTTCCTCAGTTTAGACAGGGGAGTGTCTAGCTGGACTGAATCAGTCCTTCCTTCAGGCACTCGTTTTTTATTTGGCCTTTTTTATTTTCGGGGTAATCCTGGGTGGGGATTTATTCCCTGTTGGGGGCAGGCGATTCAGGGTTTCGGCCGCTGATGTTTGCCTTTAAAGTCGCCTCGAGCCCGGCACGCTCCAGAAGATAGTTAGGTAAAGTTTGGTAGGCAGGATCTGGGGAAGTTTGTAAATAAATAAATAATAATATTTGTAAGTAGCCGTTGCTAAGGATGGCTTTTGTGTTGGAGCAGTTTGTGGCCAGTCCTACTGTGGGTCAGCTAGACGGGTGCAGGAAGGTTGATTTGCGATTAGTTGCTGACCATTATCATGTTTCTGTCTCCTCGGCTCTGGTAAAAAGTGAACTCAAGGCTACTTTGATAACTGTACTAGTTGAACAGGGGGTTTTGAGGCGGCCTTCTTTAGTGGAATCTCCTGGGACGGTGGTTCAGAGTGCTACGGAACAGGCAAACATTTTCACCACACCTCAGTTTGACTCGTTTTCGGCAGGATCCTCACCTACGGGGTCTAAATTAGATGCCAGGGTAAAAGTGTGTATGGCTCGTCTCCAGTGTGAGAGGGGTGAGCGTGAGCGAGAGTTTCAGCTCAGGAGGGAGCTGGAGATCAGGAAGCAGGAGCTGGAGATCAGGAAGTTGGAGGCAGACACTGCTGTCCGGATGCGTCAGCTAGAGCTCCAAGCAGCTGTGGTGGGTGATTCTGCCGTTACACCTTCAGGTTCTGCTGCTGTTTTTGATGTTGGTAGCAACATTCAGCTGGTCCCTGTCTTTCGTGAGTCGGAAGAGGAGATTTTCTTTGGGGCATTTGAGCGCATTGCTGCTGCCCTGCGCTGGCCAGAAGACGTGTGGGCCATACTTGTACAGTGCAAGCTAGTCGGCAAGGCTCAGGAGGCTTGCTCTTCTCTTTCTGTTGAGGATTGTTTGGTATATGACAAGGTGAAAGGTGCTATTCTCAGGGCATATGAACTTGTGCCTGAGGCCTACAGGCAGCGTTTTCGCGGCATGAAGAAAGCTTCTGGCCAAACATACGTGGACTTCGCGAGGGAGAAGAAAGTCCTCTTTGACAGGTGGTGTAGAGCATGTAAAGCGGATGACATCGCTTCCGTATGTGAGCTGATGATGTTAGAGGAGTTTAAAAACTGTGTACCGGAGCGTACGGTAGTCTACCTGAATGAGCAGAAAGTGACTACCATTCAGCAGGCTGCCACTCTGGCAGACGAGTCTGCGCTGATACACAAGAGCGGTTTTTTTCAGCGGGATCCTCCTCAGCGGGATACTTATCGGAGAGCTCCTGATAATTATGTTCCCTGTGCCAGTGTTCCATTGTTAGGTCCCAGGATAGACAGAGCTTGTTATTTTTGTCTTGACCCAGGTCATATGATAGCAGACTGTGCAGCTTGGAAGCGAAAGCAGGCCACCACTATGGCAGATGAGGAAGGGCTTGAGCTATCACACAGTGGTGTTTTGGCTCAGAGCGATTCTCCTCATCGTTTTGGTTTCCGGAAAGCTCGTAACAGGCGTGCCACACATGCTCATTCTGCTTCTCTTCCAGGACCCAAGAAAAAGAGATTGTGTTTCTTTTGTCTTGATCCTTGTCATCTAGAGGCAAAGTGTGTAGCTCGGAAGGAGCAGGTGGCAGCTCCAAAAGACCGGCACCCGGTTGCGATGCGACAGAGTGGTGAGTTGCAGTTAAGTTCTGCATCCGTCTGTGACAGTGCTGTGGGTGTGGGTGTTTCCGTCTCTGAAGCGGTGGGTGTGGACCTAGCTCAGAGCGATGTGGATCTGTGTTCAGTGAGTGGTGTGTGTGTTGTGTGTGTTCCATGTGTTGCTACGGTGTTGGCTGCTGGTGAGCAGTATGGTGTGTTTTATGGGGGGAAGTGTTACGTGCCGTAGTGTGTGTGTGGTCGTGTGTGTGTGTTTTCCTCTCTCTCCCTCTGATTGTCCCCAGGTGCAGCCTCTCCCCAGGTGATCCTAATTGACAATCAGGGCTTCCATATAGGACCGGAGGAGGACGGCAGTGAGGCCCCTTCTTTCTCTCCTTCTCGTCTGGCTGCATGTGTGCAGCCTGTCTCTGTGTGAGACCCAGCATAGTTGTGTGCTGTTTATTGTAAGCTTGTTTTGTAATTTGGCTGGTGAGCCGCCTTACTTATCTTCTAATTAAAACCTCACTTAAACTCCTTCAGCATTCAGTTTCCTCTCCTTTTTCTCGTCCGTCTATCTTGTGTGTCGCTACTTCCCTTGGTACCCCTAGATCTACAAGGGAACGTAACACCAAGGCTGAATCATAAACTAAAATGTATATGTATGCATAAAGGGTTACGTCCTTAGCTGGCTAATAAGTAACAAGCTAAGCTACCAATAATAATAATAATAATAATAATGCATTTTATTTATGGGCGCCTTTCAAAGCTCTCAAGGACACCTTACAGAGCATAATTTAAAAACAAGCAACAAAGAAGAGCACACAGTAATACAAGACTTAAAAAACAGAGACTTAAAAACAACAATCAGTTTAGCAGAGATTAAGAAATTGAATATGCCAGTTTAAAAAGGTGTGTTTTCAGGCTGGATTTGAAGGTTGGGAGTGAGTCCATATTGCGGATGTCTTGTGGGAGAGAGTTCCAGAGACGGGGGGCAGAGTGGCTGAAGGCTTGTGACCCCATGGTGATCAGGCGGGCAGAAGGTACAGTGAGTTGGAAGGCAGAGGAGGATCGGAGAGTACGAGAGGGAGTGTAGATGTGAAGGAGCTCAGAGAGATATGGAGGTGCAAGAGTGTGAAGGGCCTTGAAGGTGAGGAGCAACACTTTGAAGTCTATGCGGTGCTTAACGGGGAGCCAATGGAGTTGTTGGAGAACCGGAGTGATATGATTAATGAAAGGAGTTCTGGTGATGATACGGGCGGCTGAGTTTTGGACCTGTTGGAGCTTACGTAGGGATTTCTGAGGAAGACCAGAGAGGATGGAGTTGCAATAATCGATACGGGACGTAACAAGGGCGTGGACGAGGATGGCGGTGCTGTTGGGTGTGAGTGACGGGCGGAGGCGGTTAATATTGCAGAGGTGGAAGTAGGCAGATCGAGTGATGTTGTTGATGTGAGCTTCAAATGATAAGGTGCTGTCAAGGATGACACCCAGACTCTTAACTTGGGGGGAGGGTGAGACTGTGGAATTGTCAATAGTGAGGAAGAATTTGTCAGTTTTAACCAGAGTGGACTTGGAGCCAACTAGGAGAAACTCGGTTTTATCACTGTTGAGTTTTAAGAAGTTGGATGAGAACCAGGATTTGATTTCCAGTAAGCAGTCGGAAAGGGCAGTGGGGGGGAGAGTGGAAGTGGGTTTGGTGGAAAAATAGAGCTGGGTGTCATCCGCGTAGCAGTGAAATTGGATAGCGTATTTTCTGAAGATATGGCCGAGAGGTAGGAGGTAGATGATAAATAGGAGGGGGCCCAAGACAGAACCCTGAGGAACACCAGTGAAGACTGGATGGGACTGTGATTTGAAGTGTTTGAGTTGGACAAACTGAGTATGGCCGGAGAGGAAAGATCTAAACCAGGTGTGGGATGTGCCAGTGATACCAATGGAAGATAATCTGTCATGGAGGATTTGGTGTGAGATGGTGTCAAAGGCTGCAGTCAGGTCAAGGAGGATGAGTATGGATAAGAGCCCAGAGTCAGCTGCTACTAGGAGATCGTTTGTGATTTTAACCATGGCCGTCTCTGTACTGTGTGAGGAGTGGAAGCCAGACTGAAATTCTTCAAAAAGATTATTGTTGTTCAGATGAGTATGGACTTGGGCTGCAACTGTTTTTTCGAGTATCTTGGAGACAAAAGGTCAATTAGAGATTGGGCGGAAATTATTCAAGTTGTTGGGGTCCGCACCAGGTTTCTTGAGAATAGAGGTTATTGCACCTGTTTTGAGGGATGAGGGGACGAGACCAGAGGTAAGGGAGGACTGAATTATGTTGGTAATTAAAGCGGAGAGAGAAGGTAGACATGCTTTAACTAGGTGGGTAGGAAGGGGGTCAAGCTGGCAGGTGGATGATTTTGATTTCCGAATGAGATTTGATATTTCAGCGACAGTGGGAAGTTCGAAGCTGGATAGTGGGCAGGAGAGGGGAGCATACGGAGTTGAGTGAAGTGATGTATAGCTGGAGGAGGTCAGTTGCTGGTGAATATTTTTTGATTTACCAAGCACACAAACACCTGTGAACTGGGTTAACATGTATAATATTATCATTTTAGACTTCTTGGAAGTTCTGTTAGTACATTCAAGCGCACAGCACGACATTTTAATTGTCTGGTATTTGTAACAATATTCCCTAAAAGGCACAATCACCACGAACAAGGCTAAAGCTAAAGGGTCAAGTACAGTACTATGACTAACCAACGTTGTAGCCTCTATGGTTGTAGCCTAGCAGAGTGGACAAGTTGCTGTTAGCTGACAGTGAGGCATGTACGTGTCCATCAACGTGACCACGCCCTAATTTATGCAAAAACTTTAAGACCTAATATAAATAAAAGGGTCGTGTTAGAAAACAATTCACTCACAGATTCATAATCATGAAGGTGGAATCTAACTATATCGATAATAATATTTATTGCATCCATGAGTAGAAACATGTTTTTTTCTGCTGTAAAGTTGGGCATTTTAACATGGGGGTCTATGGAAATTGCTCCTTTCTGCAGCCAGTCCCTAGCGGTCCATGTATGAACTGCAGTGTGTGGCACTTCCGTATTGGCTTCCCGGCTGTTCCCCAGAGTTTGCCGCTTGGTTGCAGGCTAAGATATCAACTCAGTGAAAGCACCGCCTGCTGACCAATCAGAGCTCAGTGTGCAGAGTTTAAAGCTATCAAGTCATATTACAGGAGAAAGGAAATACAGAAAAACTGCCGTTGCAGGAAAGATCAGTTGAAAAATCAACTGACTGTGTGAACGTGAAAATGAATAGAATATCACCTCCCATCTTCAGAGCAATCTGACTATTATAACATTAGCATTAAGAAAGCTTACTTACATATCTGCCACAACATAAGTAACCGGATCAGAGTAACATTACATAGCCTACTGTGAGTGCAGACCCATCATTCATATCACATCATATCACATCATAATGTATCATATATTTCCTTATCTGAGTCAGCTTCTTGAGCCGTATCTGGCCGTGCAACCCTCACAGTGTCACATACTGTATGCAGAAGTATTATTTTAAGCAACACATTAAGTTGACGAAACACTCGAGTCATATGTAGGCTAATTAAAGTCAGATCCACTCGTGTCTTAGACGGGGCAGTGATATCATAAACCTGTTCATGTATGCATTCAAACACAATTTCTTGTATTCACCTTGCAGGTGCAGCTATGTGGCTTTTATCCTGGATAAAGTGTTTAAGTCATGGATGTTTAAAGTTTAACTTCTTCATCTAATATTAAAGTTCACTTTTCATTCAGGAAGTATGACGCGCAGCGCTGTCAGTAGGCCTACGCTCGTCCATGTTTGTGATTGGTCGAATGCTCCAAATACCACCCCTTTCATGTGAACGCGCACCTAACTAGATAGGACAAAGCTGGCTTGAGCGATCCACTTGATAACCACCGTCGTAGGACCGTTTAGCGAGTAATGTTTTGGATTAGGCCAACCGGCTAACTCAAACATATCCAGGTTATGTTGTACCGGCTTCGTAGTACAGGCCTCAGAGGAGCTTTAAAGACTGTAACTGATTCACACTCTATCCACAAAAGTTTGAATGTTTCCGTCTTCTCCCTGCTGATGTGTAACTACTTCAGGAAGCAGCCACTTAGGGTCCAATCCATATCATATATGACAGGCAGAAATAAAACTGCGAGAACAGTCGTAGTAGTTGGATCGCCAGCATTGGATCAACAAAATGTTCCCTGACAGTGTATTTAATTTGTTTCCCAACAAAATATCAGAACATTCAATCAAATATCTATTTAGAAACTCACACCACTTGGTTAAAGGTCCCCTATTATACTGTTTTTCATCAATATAATATAGGTCTCAGATATATACAAAACATGTCTCTGAAGTGTTTGGCTCCAAATACCAAACAGATCATTATAGCATCCCATAAACTCCTCTGTTTCAAAAGTGCTGATTCTCTGTCTGATACTTTAGATGAAAATACGGAGCTACTCCCCACGCCCCTCAGAGATATTGGGTTAAAAAGAACACAATGGTGCTCTAGGAGGATATTCAGGTGATAAGGAAGGGGGGGGGTTACCTTGGTTGGTGATTGGCTAATGGTTACACAAGCCAAAAATCATTATGACATCGTAAAGTGGCCAAAATCTGATCAGCTCATTTTCAGACAAAAAGTGAGCGAATCTTTTTTCCTGAAACTTTCAGAATCTCTTTACACAGAGGGGACACATGTTCATGTATAAAATACATGCAAAAATAGATTTTGCATGATAGGTGACCTTGAAGGTGATGGAAAGTCCAGGGGCCTCATTTATAGGCGTACGCCAGTTTCTACGCAATGTTTGCGATTTATAAAATACTAACTTGACGGGAAAATGTGCGGTCCTCCACGCAAACTCTAACCCATGCGTACGCACTAAGCACAACAACGGGAGAGACGAGAAACTGCGACACCGCGTTGGCAGAAGGAAGAATGGAGAGAAATATGTGGAAATAATACCATAAATAAAACGTTACGTCTCATTTATCATATATGAAGAATTCATTTTCAAACATTGATTAAAGCCAATCTTAAAATGATTAAACAAATGCCTGTTTGTGACTCCTCAGTGCACACAAAAACATAACTTGGAGAAATAAATAAATATGGATATTTAAAACCACCTCGAATATGTTGTGTTAATGTTATGAAATGTTTTCTCATAAATGATGCGGTAAGCAGGAGGACAGAATTACGTCTAAACTGACGCCGTTTTGCATTTCTATAGGTTGTACGAGCATGATTTTATATACTGGCTACATGGGCGTCGAAACCATTATATGAGGGTGGGACAAGTCCCCCCCACTTTTTCAAATGATTAGTTTAGACCCCCCCACTTTTACCATGTGGAAAGTCCGAGAATCGGTCTATCCATTCGCCGCACTTTGTAGAGCGCTGTGTCAGTGCTTCACTATCAAATCCATTCCACTTGCTTATTGAGAGAATGCCCAAATGAATGAAACTCCGTACCATGTTTTCACTGCTACTTTGTACCAAGGCAGTTTCTCCCATAGCGCACGCATGTTCAAGGAGTGTTGCCATAGTTGGACAGCTCAGATCTGTTGTATGAAGCGATGCCGGTAGCGGAGGTAAGGCACACACACCGAGTGTTCAGGAAATGGTTAATACAGCGAAAATCAGCTGACGATCTCTTGGTTTGATATGTTTTCTCCCCCAGACAACATGGACATAAGAACATTTGTTTCAAAGAAGAGGAAAGTAAGTCATCAGCTGGTAGCAGTTAATCAGTTAACAGTGATGGCGGCGGCGGTGTCTCACTTCTGGAGAAGAGTTTCGTCTTTATGTCATGATAGAGAGATACAAATACTGAATAGTTTAGATGAGAAAAGGCATCGAAATGCCAGGTTACTAGTATTTATCATGTAAACAGGGAACATGAATAACCCGATCTCTCTGTGCTCATGTTAACACCATATCCCCAATGATCATAACATGTCAGACGCAGTCAGTGTGTTTTACTGCCTCAGTTCGATAAGAGATTATTTTCTGAGTTCTTTAACTTCGGTACTCTCTCTCAAAATGGTAATGTGTATTATGTTTTAATTATACTTCTTATCATTCAGAAGCTTTTTGTGTGTGTTTATGTTTTACTGAGTGCTTATAGGCAATTTCCATCCCAGTATTCAGTTAACTATTTATTTTCTGTGCACATTACATAGATAGCTAATATTCTACCTACTGCTTGGGACTTTGAGTCTTCAAAATGTCCAATGTCACAGACTGGGACTTACTTTAGAGTCAGTTGTATTTACATTCAGTATGACTTGTTATGATTCAATGTGAAAGAGTATACTGCTCAATAAATAATGATCACTTCACCACCTCTCTTGACATCTAGGCGCTTGAGAGTGAGTCAGAGGCAGAACACAGGGACAGTGGAGAGATGTCCATTGCTGAGGTGAGTGATGAAAGGGAAATGACAGTTTAGAGTAAATTGTGATGTGGACTCTCATCCCAGAATGTTAAGGAAATCAGTGGGGATATTGAACAGGAAGCATTTCAGTCAAGGGGCATCATATGACCAATATAGACAGAAGAGCAACATTTATTTGAACATTTAAGTCAATGATACCATTCCTAGGTGAACTTAACATCTGTATGGAGTCAGATCAGTCTCAATATTAATAAATGCTCACGGAAGGATTCACAAATGTATTTTGCAATTTATATATAAATGACTCTCCACATTAATATCTCTCAATGCACAATATTGTTATTGTTGTATATAATGGCGCGTTTCCACTGCAGGCCTCGCTCGGTTTGGTTAGGCCTTATTAGGCCCGGCTCACTTTAATGCTGCGCTTCCATTACAGTTTAGGAACTGAGGTAGTTACTATAGTAACGCAGTGTAGGCGGAGCCGTGACGTCATCTTCAATGAGCGCCCCAAAAAACAACACAGCCGTTAGCTCTTAGCACTCAGAGCTCACAGCTCCTCATATCTGTTCAGAAACTAGACAAAAGTTAACCAAGTACAAACCACAGACTGCCTGTGTCATGGTGAATACAGTCGCTGGTTTATTTATGTCTGTATAGGCCGTTGTTGTGAGTGTGGACGGTCGGAGCATATATAACGTTAGCTTAGCCAAGCTCCATTTAGAAAACACGCATTTTAAAAGGGTTTTTCGTCTGCCGTCTGTCTGCAGACTTGTCAAAGCATTAATTCATGGTTTTTACTAACCGGTATCAGTATGTTGTTACTTCGGCATTATTTTGAAACGTGTATTACAATTAAATCACGGTCAAATATGTTCATCTTGTTGTAGTTGTAGCCCCCTTGCCAGCGATTCTCTCTCTAGTTTAGCATACTCAGCCCGACTCAGCCTGGTTGTTCCTGGCCCTAGAACCACGATTTAGTCGGGCCAGAAAAAAGGTGAAAAAGTAGCCCCAGGCCAAAACTAGGCCAAGTGGAAGCGCAACCAAAAACGGGCCCCGCACGGCTCGGCACGCTTAAAGCGAGCTACCCGCTGCAGTAGAAACGCGCCATTAATGTACAAAAATGGGCATTTAAACTGCTTTTTATTAATTCAAAGACGGCTCTGAATTAATAATCAAATGTTTCCTTTCTTTACTACTGGATGAAATTACAAAATGTACCCATCATTTTCCTCATGCTAGTATAGCCACATAAAAGTATCAAACCACCTGTTAAAATGCACCAGAATACAGGAAATCTTTTTTTTTTCCTGGGGGGCGACCCGCACACCCCCCGTTAAAAATGTCCCCCCCACATTCAGGATGCTTCCTACGCCCATGACTGGCTATCATGTTTAATCGTGTTTTATGCCGTTTGCCAAGACTTGATAAGTCGCTCGTAAAACACAGGAGGTATGGAAACTAAGAACACCATATGTGGTCAATTGTAATATAACACAACACATTGGTTGTATTTCCTTTAACTGGTGGATATAGAGTTGCTGCAGGGAGGGGGGGTTGAGATGCACAGGCTGCAGTGGAGACGCTGCGCACAGCTGATCGACAGCTGGGACACAAACCACCAAATACAAAAACATAATTCAGATCCAGTCGTCATGACTCCACTCCGGAGGGATTCCCCGATCATATCTTACAGTTTCTCATCAAGGGGGTGTCTCCTGTCCCCGGGTACAAACACACTGCCTGAGGAAGGCTATGGCCCTTTCTCATTTCTCTAACTCCCCTCCTCGACTCCTATCCTCGAGACTTAGTCCCGCCCACAGGAGATGCGAGCGGAGGAGCCGAGGAGGGGAACCGAGGAGAGAGGAGGGGAAGCAGCAGGCGGTTAGAGAAATGAGAACTCCTCTCCTCTGAGCGGTCATTTTAAAGAGACGTCCATTAATGATGACAGGAGGCACAGCAGCCCTCTGTCTGATGGACAGATGTGTTCATGATGACTTATATATTTACTTTGATTCATTCACAGTGCGGTATAATGAGACAATAACAGGCTACAGATGTGGACACACACACACACACACACACACACACACACACACACACACACACACACACACACACACACACACACACACACACACACACACACACACACACACACACACACACACACACACACACACGTATATATATATATGTATATATTTATATAAATATATACAATTTCAGAATCAAACAGAGCACTATCGTAACACTATCAGAGACTGGATATATCCCCCCCCTCTCTCCTCTGGTCGCTACAATGAAGAAAATAAATTACGGGCCAAAAGTTTTATTTACAAGTATTACAAGTAAGCAGAGGACACCAAACCAACCAACCACCTGTCTGTCCGCTGCATCTACACACACACTGTACCACACACACCTACACATAATCAGGCTACAGCTGTTGTGTATTTTATTATGTGAAGCACTGAATGGTTTTAGAAAAATATCGACTCTTTGTTTGTAGATATCTACTAAACTAAAGCAAATAAAGAGAGTAGGCCTGTTATACTGAGTGATATATATTATACACACTGCTCTGCTTTCTGCAAGGACCTCACAGCTGTTCTCACTGTAAACATCGCCGCGATGAAAGCAGTTTCTAAAATAATATCCAGGGGATGCATGCAGAGCTGTCATTGGCTGAGATAAGTCCGGCTGTGCGTCACGACTCTTTGAAACATCTCTGTTCCCGGAAATGCATCCGCGAAGGAGCCGTGGAGGACCCATCAGTGTATGCTCGGTTATAGCTCCTCCAGAGAGGCTCCTCGATGCTCGGTCCTCGGCGTGCATTTAGAGAAATGAGATGTCCTTCAACATGGCGCGCTAAAATTCATTTCCGGGTCACTACCGGAGGACCGAGGAGTCGAGGAGGGGGATTTGATGAAATGAGAAAGGGCCTATGTGTATTCTTTTTGTCATTAACCTTTTTCGGACCACTTATTTATTTATTTTGGTGACGATCCGACCGCCATGCTGCTACTCTGGTTCAAACTGCATCCACCAAACAATATGATTTATCTCGACCTCCCCAAAATAACCAAAATCTTGCACTTTCCTCGCCGGTACGCAATGTTTGGTGAATCGGAAAATGTCGGAACATTTCTGTACCTATTTTTTGGATTTCTACTACGTAAGCAACCTTCCCACGTGAATCCTACGCGCGGCGTTATAAATGAGGCCCCAGGTCTTAGAATAATACAGAACAAGTGCACCGTGATTGAAAGCATTACAGAAACAGCTTTCTGCACTGCATTTTTTTGTTAGGAAACTATAGTTTCCTTGGTGTTTAGAAAGAAGCCCAACACTCCCATTCATTCAGACGATTATTAAGGGTCAGATTATTGAATTGAAGTTCAGGGGTACAAATATCAACAACATCGCAATCTGTTATGAAGTCAAGCAGCTGCACTTTTTACAAAGGATACATTGCTTGGAGGTGAGTGGAAAACTCATGACACTTGCTTTAAAATGCTATAATCGTCAGCTTTTACCTTTTATATTATTGATTGGTATGGCAGTCTGTCAACAAGGAACAAGAAAAGACTGCACCATAGAGTTCAAGTCTATAATATGATATTCGGAAGAGATGATGAACGGTTTGCTGTACTCCAATTTTTCTGTTACGTTTGTCACTGATTTACATTATTTGATGTGTAGCATTTTTTTGTTGCATATTTTTGTTATGTCATTATTGTCTTTCCTGTGGAAGTCTGTTACATGGCTGCAAGACTGTTTTCCCCTTGGGGGCAATAACGTGTAAGTTGAGTTCTAGGTGTTAAACTAGTCCGAATTTGGACTTGTTTGCTAGCCATCCCATCATCCTTGACACCCAGGAAGCGTCTCAGGGTATATATATATATATATATAAAGTATTCACTGACAGATAGTGAGCTTCATTGGAAAGAGATCGAGTCAAGGAGAGAAAAAGGGTGCCTAGCAAACTGCTCTTATCACGGACACTGTCTCTATAGCCGGTGCTATCTCATTGACTCTCACTCTGCACAACAGCTAATTGAATGCAGAATGTCACTCACAACACTGCTTCAGTAATGAGTAACCTGACAAAAACAAATGTACAATGTCAGTGAAATCTATAGTAAGATCTTCTGATGTCAGAAATGGAAAATGACATGTGTGGGAACGTTTTTAGACTGTTATGTTTAAGTGCACAAAGATATTACCAAGCTATTTAACTTGTAATTAGGGCCACATTTTAATTTCTCTTGAGTACATTATTTTGTTAGTATATTCTGTGAAGGTTGGCACACTGAGTGCACTAGATCTTTTGTATCTTCTGTTCATGGTATTCTATTAATTCCAGAAGCAGGGAAGGTCAAATTATATTACTTTCAAAAGCAATGATGCCTCTGAATTTACTCCATGTCTCTATCTCAGTGTATATTTGGTGCACTCCATATTCAGCGAAGAACACTTTCTTTGCCTTTTTTCTGTGTGCGTGTGTGTCTTTGTGTGTGTGAGATGCACAGCAAAACAGTGTGTAAGCCTATCCGAAGAGGTGTTGTCTTCAACTTGTTTGTTTCTGATGTAGATGAGTAGGTGTTATATTAAAGACATTCCCTGCTTCAGTCACTCTGTCTCTGAACTTTACTCAAACATGTCACTGTGTATTACATCTCTGCACCTCCTGTGTGTCTGTATACGTGCTAGAAATGGGAGCAAGTGAAACCCTTTTTTGCAGTTAATCTATTATCTTGCCAAAAAAGAGAGAGCTCACAAAAAGAAAAGACATCCACATTTGACAAATATTTGACTCATATTGCTATCATTAATCCGAGCATAGACAAAAAGCTGCATAGATGTACCCCTTGATATTGACGCACACAAAGTCGTTCACACATTCCACACTGAAGAGCAGCAAAAGTGAAACATATTTTACATCATGAATGACTACTAGCACTTTCCTCTCATTGGGAGACACCATTTGCTTTGTTTAGAGAGATGTATTCACACTTTTAAACCCCATGTGAATGTTCGGCTCATCACACATCCACATGACTAGCTTTGCAGATTATCGTCATTGACAAGCTCACTGCTTTTAGATAACAGTTGTTGAATATTTCAAATCACAGGATTAGGTTAAAATGTACTCCAATCTCATTCAATCATCTCAACTGCTCTGAACGTCAGCTTGAGGCTCGATTGGAATGCCGAGATTTTAATCCAGGAGCCTGACACACTCTAAAGATAATGTGTGTTGAATGTCCAAAGTGACCTGTCCTATTTTCTGCAGACCACTCAAGACTTTCCTCAAAGATGAAAACCCGTTGTCACGGTCAAAACAGGGTTATAATTGGGCTCTCCATCGTGTGATGCGTTCCAAGCTTCAAACAGAAAATATACGCTTGAACTAATCTTAGTGACACATGTATGCTTCTCCTGAGGTACTTGCAGGGAACAGCTAAGTAGCAATGACAGACAAACATTGACAGAGCCTCCATCGAGCAGAAATAAACTGAGACTGTATGCCTTTATTTGCCAAAAACTTTGAGGGAAAAAGCTTACCTTTTGTGTGCTTTTTAGGGGCAAATATTTAAACACAAACAAGATTGCTAACAGATTTCAGTGACATTTGGTGGAAAGTTATTCCAAGGAACAACTGATTCGTTTTTGGTGCATCTCCAGATCCAATACTGCCAGGCCAATTGTTGGCAATTAACTTCTGAACTCTGAGGTGTGAAAGCAAATTGTATGTTTTCCTGCATCGCCTGCTTAAAGAAAAATGTTCCGAGTATATGTTGGCTAAACATGTTTTCTTCATTTTTTGGAAATAATTGTAATCACGCATGCATATACATGTGGTCTAGTTTTGTCTATCATTTGGTACATAAAACATAAAAAAGTAATTTTTTTAAATTGCAACATACAGTTTGTCTTTAAAGGTAGGGTAGGTAAGAATGGAGAAACCAGCTCGAGTGCGCTAGATTTGAAAGTACGCAGCCGAAAAAAATCTTCCCCTTCCTTCAGACTTCCTTACAGAGCCCCTCCTCCAACACACGGACGCGCACATGACCAATGAGGGCACGAGATGAGTTTGTGCACGAGATGAAATGTTGACAGGCAAGTAGGCCATCCAACTATCTGAGCTGGGCCGGCTCAGATTGGTCGTGCTTTTTACAGCGCCACGGCTTCCACAGATGACATTTTTGTATGTATTTATTGTCAAAGCATTTAATATATTCATTGCTATCGGGACGTTAAGAGCATTCCATGGAATATAACAAAAAGTGTTTCTGAAGGGAATTACCTACCCCACCTTTAAGCGTTTTTTGGTTGACACAAACTACCATAACTCTTGAATCAACATCATGCAAATTTGAATGTAGAAATTAGCATATGTGTAAATAAACTCTGAGCAATCCATATAACGTCATGCATATTTCTGACACCACAACAACCAGATAGATTACAAAGATGGTACTGTTTATGAATATGAATCTGTGAAATGATGCTGAATTGTATCAATACAAGTGTTGGAAATGCATCGAATACAACTCAAAATGGGGGGTTGTATTGGAGGCATTGTATGAGACTGTTTGAGTCGATGCACTGATCCTTGTGACTTGGCAGGTATATTCATTCAAACTGGTTTTGAATTTTGTTTATAAAAAAATATAAATATATTTTTCTAAAGCGTGTCAAATAGTACACATTATTCTTAGCGGAGAGGTTTTGATCATGCTTTTGAGAATATGTTTTAATTATTATCATAGATGTCTAACTTTAAACCACATCTGCTCTGTTACTCAAAAGAAGAGTATCCATCTTCAAAATGTATCTCAGAACTTTTGGGCAGTTTGCCAAATACCCTCCCTGAAGCAGAGCGTCTGCTGGTCAGCCTCCCTGCGCTAAGCTGTTCTTCTGATATTATGTTATCGACCAATGTCTTCAGTGTTCTTGATTGAAGTGCAACTGTGCCCCCCATCATTTATCCCGTCTACTTCTCTGCTCAGTGTTCCACGTTGAAATAGCAGATATGATCTGAGACTCTGATACCATTCATCCTAGTATCAGTGCACTGGTGCATTAACTGATGTCAGTCAGCACAGCAGCACGCAGGAGTCAGACCAGCATTTGCCTGTCCAAAGACGGCAGAAATCTTTGGTGATGGATGGCAGCAGCAGAGGAAACATTTACATACAAATAATAGCACCTGTCTGCTGGCTACTCAAGCATGGGATGCAAAAATACGCACATTCTTGCACGTACACAAACATAAAAGAACATGCAGAAACAAACGATAAAACATACACGAGGAGAAATGTGAAACACACCCTAGTATGCACACAGCAGAGGTAATGAGATGATGAATCCAAGGCCTCCTCGACTTCACTCTCCACTGGTCTTTCTGTACAAGTGTGTGTCTGTGTGTTTCTGTCTCTCTCGCTCTCTCTCCTTCTCTCAGTGTTGTGTAAGATATGGTTTGAAAGCTCATAGCTCATTTGTTTAATACCAGATAAGAAGAGACAGAAGGAAGGGATGCTTTTGACAGTTTGCTTTGTCCTTGAAATCAAATGTCATTACTGATTAAAGGAAACTGACTTTGTCTCTATGTTTTGTTCCATTATTTCAAAGTAGAGTGTTGAAAAAATAATTTAAGGATTAAGGTGAGTTTTACCTTTTTGGCTGAGGGTACTAAAGATATATTGCACAAGTGGTTCCAAACCTAGTCATGAGGTGATTAATCAGACAGAAAATTATGTTCTGCTACTCAAATGAGATTTGATTTGAATTGTAATAGAAAAGACAGTAAGACAGCCACATGAAACAATGTGAGTGATTTAAAAAAGGAAAAATAACTCGGAACTTGAAGTGCTCTCAATTTTGAGACACATTCATGTGATGAGCGGCTGCAGGCAGACACACTTAATTTGAAGGAGCCACTAACGCAAAAAAAAATAGGGAATCATTGTGCTACAAAACTACTGCAGAAAACCAATTGGTCTTGAGAAGGTTCGTAATATAATGGAGAACAACAAATCCCTCTAGGGCTGGATTTAGCTGTTAAAAATGTCTGAGCGCTGTTGAAGGGTAATGCTGCTACTCAGTGCTTCACCAACTTTTTTACATAATGACGTTATATTACTTATACAAGCAAAATAAACTGCCTCTAAATATCGTAATCCATTTACTGTTGCAATGTTTTGAAGTCAGACGACTTTGATGTTGAGAAGTTTGCATAATTTTTCATAGACCAACTGAAACAATCATTTACTATAACATGACTACTTTACAGTTTTAACCTCTGCTTCAAATGGCAACAACTGCTCCGAGCGCATCCACCTCCACTTCCGTCTTGTGAGAGAATACTGACCTAGGACCTTCGAGGGGGTTATCTCAGCTGATGATACTAACTTTGACCTATTCTGAAACTACTAGATAATGCCTGAATGTTCCTTCTGTGGAGAAAACATTTTTGGATAAGCCAGTATCCAAATAAACTGGTGAATTAAGTGAATCGTTTTATGTAAATGTGTATGGTAGAATGACCTTGTCTCTGAACAAGGTCAACCAGTAACAGTGTAGAGACCGCAACACACTGTAGACCACTGTCCTCACTTCTCAACCACAAAATAATAACAGAATAATGAATACATGCAAATTCTCCCCAATTATGAATATGTATATTCCTGCTCCTCATGTGCATACATCCAAGCACACCCTCTCCCTGACAGAAGTCACACACACACACACACACACACACACACACACACACACACACACACACACACACACACACACACACACACACACACACACACACACACACACACACCCACACACACACACACACACACACACACACACACACCACACCCACACACACACACACACACACACACACACACACACACACACACACACACACACACACACACACACACACACACACACACACACACACACACACACACACACACACACACACACACACACACACACACACACACACACACACCTCTTCCTCCACCTCCTCCACTTTCAATGGCCTGCAGGTGAGACAGAAGGACTGCAGAGCCCCCGCTCAGCTCTGATGAATGGACTTCACAGAGCACCATCTTTACCTTGGACCTTTGCTCAAGAGCTCTCACAAAGTCTCTTGTCTCTGACTAGGTGTCTAAATTGAACGTGTTTGTGCATGTCTCTTTATTCTGTCTGCAAAAGCAAGCTCACACATCCACAACCACGAACCTTCTGTCCAATTACATCTCTCCTTGTTAACCGTGTATCGTTCCAGGAGATGTTTTCTCCTTCTCTCTGCTTTGCATATAAATTGCGAAACAGTTTCATGAAGTCTGTCAAATTGAAGTACTCAGACGCTGGAAACAGACACCGTCGATGGAGCAACAGAGCATAAAAAGACTACAACAAGACTGTTACGATGTGAGGTGCAGGTGAAAGAACGATACGTGGAGAGAGGGTTTTCTTGAATGCAGCACCAGGCATGCAGTTTGTGTTTCTGTGGAATAATGTGGAAGGCTAAGAATAAAACGCCTGTTTATTTTTGCAAGAAAACCCTCTCTCCACGTATCGTTCTTTCACCTGCACCTCACATCATAACAATTGGTGGCAGTGGTGGGATATTTAAACGCCTGTGAGGAGTCTTAGAGGACAGTGACTAAATGAAAGGTGGACGTGGAAGAGGTCGTCAGGCAAGGGCCACAGCCTTGCCAGACATGGAGGAAGAAAAAAGACGAGGGACAACGGAAGAAGGAGCTCCACGTGAGGGAGCTGTGGCAGCTGAAAGTGAAGAAGATGAAGAAGAGCTGGTGGTTCGGCCCAAAGTGTTTACAGCCCGTACTGGGGGTGAGGAACTCGCTACAGTAAGCTTCATGGAAGAAATTAGAGTTTGTGCACAGGTCTAAGCAGACTGAGGCAATACTTTTTGAACAGATGAAACAATTAAGAAGTGACATGGTTTCAAAGTCAAGGCAGGACTCAGAAGTATACTATGACCCTGTTCAACAGCATCCCTATGCAATGTGTGCTGATAATCCAAGGCTACAAGCTGAAACCTCGACACACCTGCTAAAAGGTGAGCCACATGGAAAATTCAAGCCACTTCAAACTAGCAGGCCTGCTTCCTTATCCGATTGGCCTGTCCAGCCTCTGCAGAATATTGATCCACCAATCCGGACAGCAAGGCCCTATGTAAGTGAGCCAAGGATACCTGACTTCAAAGAAGGTGAAGACCCAGAAAGTATTTTTGTTCGGTTTGAACGGATGGCCAGAACATGGGGGTGGCAGCCATTTGAATGGGCCGCCAGAGTAGTAACCTTGTTGACAGGAAGAGCTCTTGAGGCCTATGCTGGAATGGATGAGGAACAGTCAGAGTCATATGAAGCAGTTAAAGCAGCAGTGTTAATGAAGTTTAATGTTACTGAAGAGACTTACAGACAGCGGTTCCGGAGCACCATTTTGCCAGTGGGAGAGACTGTAAGAGAAACCTACAACCGTATTAAGGGGCTTTACAAAAGATGGATGAGACCGAACAGCCGTACTAAGGAGGAGATTGGAGAGACTATCGTTTTGGAGCAGTACCTCCGTGTGCTTCAACCAGACATCCGCACCTGGGTCAAGGAGCACAATCCCCAGACTGGGGAGGAAGCGGCAGATCTGGCAGAACGGTATGCAGCGGCCCACAGGGAACCTTCAAATAAAAGAGTGACTGTTGGGAAGCCAAGGTTTGGGGAGAGCAAACCTCACACTTGGCCAACTGTTGAGAGGGTGGACACTGGGGTTGGTAAGAAACCTGCATATCCAAACTTAAAAACGAACTTTATATGTTACAACTGTCAGCAACCTGGTCACAAGGCTTCATTGTGTCCATTAAGAAAGTCTAAGTCGGTTGAGATGTGTTCAGTACCTCGTGCAGAAAGTGTGGACCATGCTAATGTTACTGATAGTGGAATTGTTCCACATAGACATGTAGTAGATGTCACTATAAATGGTCAAACAGTGAAAGCCCTAGCTGACACTGGTAGTTCACAAACCTTGGTGAAGTCCAGCTTACTTAGCAATGCAATAGCTGATTTTGATGGCAGGATAAATATCACATGTGTTCATGGTTGTAAAAAAGATTACCCAACTGCAGATGTTATCATTGAGGTTGAAGGGCAATCCTTTATGCTAACTGTTGGTGTGCTAGAGCACCTAGCTTATGACGTGATCCTTGGAGATGATTTGCCAATCTTGGACCACTTGGTACAGCAAAACTCACTAGCGTACTCCTATGTAGCTACGCGCTCTATGACTAAGGGGTTAGAACCTTTACCAGATGCAGATGATAGTTTGTGTGAAGGGGGTGATAAGCTTAAGAAAACAAGGCGACAGCGCCGTCAAGAGAAAAACAGAAATCACGATAAGGCTAAATGCCCTGAGCTTACACTCCCTGTAACTCCCCTCATAGAGCCTCAATGGCAAATCCCAGATAACTTCCGAGAGAGTCAGGAGAATGACCCATCTCTAAAACCTCTATTTTCAAAAGCATGCAAAGTAGATGGGGAGGAAGATGCAAACGCAGGGGGGCTGAAAAATCTAATTGGGGATCCTTCATCATAAAAGATAACCTTTTGTATTTGGCAGACATAGAGAAACCTAGGCTAGTCATTCCTAAAGAGTTTCGCCAAGTAATCTTGCATGTGGGTCATACTGTGCCATGGGCTGGGCATCTGGGGCAGGCAAAAATGTATGACCGCATTGCTCAGCGTTTCTATTGGCCAGGATTATACAGAGAGGTAATTGATTACTGTAAAACATGCCATGAGTGTCAGGTAGTGGCTCCTACGAAACTTTCAAACAGAGCCCCTCTACAACCATTACCAATAATGAGTGTACCTTATGAAAGAATAGCCATGGATATAATTGGTCCTCTGCCAAAAAGTAGCAAGGGTCACAGGTTTGCCCTGGTTATTTGTGACTACGCCACCAGATATCCAGATGTCTATCCATTGCGTTCCATTCAGGTCAAACATATAGTGCAGTGTTTAGTAGAGCTATTCTCTAGAGTGGGCATCCCTAAAGAGATCTTAACAGATCAAGGTACCAACTTTATGTCCCATCTGATGAAGTCACTGTACTCGCAACTTGGGGTTAAAGGGATCAGAACAAGTCCATACCACCCTGAAACTGATGGTCTGGTAGAACGTTTTAATGGTACACTGAAACAAATGTTGAGAAAATGTATTGATGATACTGGCAAAGATTGGGATAAATGGTTGCCATTCCTTTTGTTTGCATACAGAGAAGTGCCACAGGCTTCAACTGGTTTCTCCCCTTTTGAGTTGTTATATGGCAGACAGGTCAGAGGCCCTTTGGACGTGCTGAAGGAGAACTGGGTGGCTGGTGAGGCCGTGGCAACAACAACCAACAGCATCATCTCTTACATTCTGCAGATGAGAGACAAACTGGACAGTTACAGAGAAACGGTCAAAGAACACATGCATGAAGCTCAACATAAGCAGAAGGTGTGGTACGACAAACGTGCTCGAGAAAGAGAGCTGAAAGCTGGCCAGAAAGTCTTGATACTGCTCCCTACAGGGCCAAGTAAGTTACTAGCCAAGTGGCAAGGCCCTTATACAGTAACCCGAAAGGCAGGCCCTGTGACCTATGAAATTCTCTGTCCTGATAAAAGAAAGTGCAAACAGTTGTTGCATGTAAACCTTTTAAAAGAGTATCATGACAAGAAAAACCAGAAGGCAGGTAGAGAACATGTTCTGATGATCCAAGATGTCCAGCTGGAAGAAGAGGATGCGTTGGAAACAGAGGAGGCTGACATGGTGCCGCACAGAGAGAAGTGTAAACCCCAGGCCCCTCCGGAGCATCTGAGTTTGGATCAGGGGCAGCAACTGGGTGAGCTTAAACAATCTTTCCCAGCATTGTTCTCAGAAAAACCTGGACGCACTGATGTGATAAAGCATAACATTATATTGAAGGACACTAAACCTGTTCGCCTGAGGCCTTACAGGATTCCTGAAAGAATGATGGAACCACTGAGGAAGGAGGTGGAGTTGATGTTGGACATGGGAGTCATTGAATCATCTAGAAGTGAGTGGTCAAATCCTATAGTGCTTGTTCCTAAGAAAAACACCACTGAACCTCGATTCTGCTCGGACATGAGGAAGCTGAACAGCATTTCCTGTTTTGATTCATACCCAATGCCGCGTATTGACGAGCTACTGGAGAAGTTGGGGAAAGCTAAGTACATCACAGCTTTAGACCTCTGTAAAGGTTACTGGCAGGTGCCTCTTGAGCCAGCCTGCAAAGAGTATACAGCTTTTCAGATTCCAGGAATGGGTTTGTTTCATTACACTGTACTACCCTTTGGTCTTCATGGAGCGCCTGCAACCTTTCAAAGATTAATGGACATTGTTCTTAATGATTGTACCAGGTTTGCAGCAGCCTACCTAGATGATGTGGTAATCTACAGTGAATCCTGGGCAGAACATCTGCAGCATCTTAAAGCTGTGTTGGGCAAGATACAGGGAGCCGGGCTGACCCTGAATGCCAACAAGTGTTCCTGGGCTCAAGAGGAGGTGAAATACCTTGGATACCTGGTTGGACGTGGGCAAGTACGACCACAAGTGGAGAAGGTAAAGGCCATACAGGTAATACCCAGACCCCAGACAAAGAAGCAAGTGAGGTCCTTTTTAGGCCTGGTGGGGTGGTACAGAAGGTTTATTCCCCACTTTGCTACATTAGCTGCCCCACTTACTGATCTAACAAAAAAATCTCCCACTAAAGTGGTGTGGAATGATGAGTGTGAAAATGCCTTCCAGGCATTAAAGAGGCAGATCTGTCAAGCTCCTGTGTTGCAGAG
Source organism: Pseudochaenichthys georgianus (assembly GCF_902827115.2). Classification (NCBI taxonomy): domain Eukaryota; kingdom Metazoa; phylum Chordata; class Actinopteri; order Perciformes; family Channichthyidae; genus Pseudochaenichthys; species Pseudochaenichthys georgianus. Next base: position 34,345,512 of record NC_047503.1, read on the forward strand.
CCCGGACTTCACAAAACAATTTCTTGTGCAAGTTGATGCCTCTGGTGTTGGACTAGGAGCAGTGCTAGCCCAAGGAGAGCCTGGCGAAGAGAAGCCTATACTGTTCCTGAGTAAGAAACTGTTTGACCGGGAAAAAAAGTACTCTACGGTGGAAAGAGAGGGACTGGCTATAAAGTGGGCTATAGATTCATTGAGGTATTACCTTCTTGGAAGAGAGTTTGTGTTGCAGACAAACCACAGACCTTTGAAGTGGATGCAATCTAAGCAGCATCAGAATGCAAGGATTCTACGTTGGTGCCTAGCCCTCCAGCCATACCAGTTCACCATACAGTATTGTCCCGGTAAGAACAATCTTATCGCTGACTATCTTTCTCGTTTGCCTGACCTGTGCAAGCCAGAGGGGGAGGAGGTGTGAAATGTGAGGAAGCGCACACACTCCCTCACTAACATGTTGGTCTTAACTATTTGTTTGTTAAGAAAGGTAGTACATGTTTGTTCTGAGTTGCCTTTATTTCAGTTAAAGTTATAAAAACAGTTTACATAGACAAACTAATAAAATGCATCTAAATTCGTTTGTCAGTCTGTAAAACACACAAGCACCAAGTAATCACCATTTCCTTTGTTCAGACCTGGAGGCCATCTTGTCCCAGTGCTCAAAGAGGGAACACGCCTCCAAAGTACTCCTTATATGTGCCACATGAGTAGGCGGAGTCTTGGATGCGATTGGTCAGGGAAATGTGTGATTTTATGAGTGTCAATTAAGTTAAAAACTATCCGTTTTAAGCAGACCTTGTTGTTGTTTAAGATATCATATTTATAGCGATGCAATAATGAATTTACTTAAGCCTTTAGGGTTTTATTAAAGGTAGACAACAGTGTTTAATTTTGTATTTAAGCCTTCACTCTGCTTTTAGAACCATGACCTGATTGGCCAGGTTGGAGTGGGAAGGCGGGCCGTCTCCTATAAATGTGGTTGGGAAGAGAGGGGAAGGGCTTTCGTTTTTGTTCCTTGCTGGTGAATGCAGCACCAGGCATGCAGTTTGTGTTTCTGTGGAATAATGTGGAAGGCTAAGAACAAACATGTACTACCTTTCTTAACAAACAAATAGTTAAGACCAACATGTTAGTGAGGGAGTGTGTGCGCTTCCTCACAAAGACAAAGAATAAACACACTCTTTCTCCTACTGAATGGGTTTGTGTTACTGTGATTCCTTACAAAGAGCTTGTATAACAAAGCTCTCAGTGAAACATTTACAACCTGTGATCAGCAGTCCAACGTGTCAATACAGCAATCACATTTACATCAATTCACCTTTTTACTGATTCCTTCAGAACTTCCAACTTTCAACAAGGGGAACAACAATAGAGGCCTAATAAAGATTGAGAAGGTGGTCTTTACTGTGATTCAAAGTGAGAGTGGGGCATAGCTAAAGTGTATTCATCAGTGAAATACTGGGTTGTTGGACAAAAGGTCACTATCTGTGTTTTGGTACATAAGAACAAGGGAGTGTTAATCTTATGTTTTTTTTGGATCAGAGGCAAGGGATCACATGACCGACAAGATAAAAAGTGAACTAAAACTACTACAAAAAGCGATACCATGAAATGCCTTTGAATGAATATATGATGTGTTTTTTTTATAGATTTGGTACTTTCAAGACTTTCAACTGTATAAATTAACAGAGATTGTAACAGTTTAAACATTTGGTATAGAAAAAGTATCAAAGTGTCAATACTTTTGGCAAAATATTAAAATAGTTATCCGTTTTTTGATTGTTTTATATTTTTATATATCCTTTATTTAACCAGATAAAAGTCTCATTGAGATTGAAACCTTTTTTCCAAGAGCGATCTGGCCAAGAAGGGCAGTGTGAACAAAGTTACAACAGATAAAACACAGACAATACATGTTTTAAAGATTCCCTTTTGTCCTTGCATTTCATACAGAAGTAACTTCCTTTAAGATTATCAATTGTCCTGTGATGAAAGCTACTGTATTTTTTTCTGGTAGTCAATGCTCAGAGCAGGTAAAGCTAGTCACTCTCTGACCTTTTGTTAAGGTCAGAGAGTGACAGCCAATGAGAAAAGGCGAACAAATCTAAACAGGGGGCAAGCTCAGACATCTTGAACACTATGGCTAGAGCAGCAAAAAATAAAAAAATGTGTATTGATGCGTTCATGTTATATTATTTAGAGCAGGGGTGTCAAACTCAAATACACAGTGGGCCAAAATAAAAAAAATGGGTACTAGTCGAGGGCCGGACTGGTTCAATGTTTATTGCAGAACTTATTGAAATGAACTTATTGCACATATTAAACCTGGAACTAACAAAGCTTAAATTATTGCCTATAAAAACAACATTAAACATTAAATAATCAGTTGCATTAATTTCTTATGGCTCTATCTGCAGCTTTTCCGGAGTAATTTTTTTTGAACAGCTTCAAAAAACTATTTCCCTCAAAGACAAAAACAAACATGCCTTGTTGTCGCAAGAAAAAAAGTGCAGAAGGAAACATCCATTGAAAGTCAGTTTGCTGCTCTGATGCTAGTTCAAGCCAGATACTTGGCATCTCATCTTGGGTGCAAGGCAAGGCAAGGCAAGGCAATTTTATTTATATAGCACTTTTCAGCACATGGCAATTCAAAGTGCAAGTTCATCAATGTTTGGGGTCAGGCTCTGAGCTGAGGAAATCCTCAGGATTGAGTGAAGGTGTGCGTGCAATATACCGGCGGGCCAGATCTAATAGTAATGAAAAATTATCCTGCGGGTCGAAATTAAATCCACCACGGGCCTGACTTGAGTTTGACACATGTGATTATTTTAGACCATAAGGCATGGGAGCAAATATTGGTAAAAATGCCTTATTTTTTTTAAACTATTATGGTATTATGGTTAACCCTCTATGGTATGATGTTGCCTCCAGGCAACATACCCATTTTTTGCCTTTTACATTCACACAATACATCTCAAATTATGATGCAATACTTTAAAAAAGAGGCAGGACCATAAGGAACCAATAGTAGTGTTTGAATTTGTCCCATGACTCGCTGGTGGCCAATTTGAAGACCCTGTTTGCCACCTTTGCCACAAGGATCAGCTCAGCCATTTCTCTCCAAGAAATGTGTCTAAAAACGTCATTTCCTGCGCATTTCTTGTCTGTAATTTTTTGTATTCACAATAATAGGTGAGTAAACCTTCTTTTCTAATAATTTAATATACTTAATTTGCTAATTAGGTAATGGAAACGTGTTAAAATGCAAATGTTGCCTAGAGGCAACATCGTACCATTATGGTCAATTGTAAATGTTGCCTTGAGGCAACACCGTACCATATTATGAATTCACCATGATATTGGGGTATTGTGTGTTTAGGTATAAACTGTTCAAAAGCATACCATTCATCATAGATCTCTACAATTTAACCAAGATACATTTGATGTTAAAGCCAACCCAACGATCTGTGCAAAGATGGGATAAGAAAAAGAAAGAAACATTGCAGGTTACCTGCCCCAGTGTCGTGCATGCATACAATAAAAGTATGGGAGGAGTGGATCTTCTAGACTCGCTGATTGCTCTCTACAGAACAAAGATCAGGTCAAGGAAGTGGCATCACAAGATCGTGTTGCACATGATGGATTTCACTCTAGTGAATGTGTGGCTATTGTACCGCAGGGACTGCAAGGACTGCGGCATCCCCAAGAAAGAAGTGTACAGCCTGCTGAAATTCAAAGCTGAAGTTGCAAGTTGTCTTTGCAACGAGAGGAAAGTCTTGAAAAAGAGGGGGAGACCATCTCATAATGTTGACAGAGACCTGGCTGAGAAGAAGCACAGAGGTTCTTCCTCATCAGTGCCATCAACACATGTGCATCAAGACCACACTGACCATTGGCCTGTGTGGGTGGAGAAAAAGGGCCAGTGCAAATACCCTGGCTGTAAGGGTGAACGTGCAGTGAACAAAGTGTGTCACGTAACTGTGCTTCACTGCTGACAATAACTGCTTCATGAACTTCCACAAGCAGTGAGTCTATTTTGTCAAATGGCTCAATAAAGTTTGATGAAAAATGCCCAGGCTCTTTGCGTATTTATTCCTAAAGGTTGTTTCACAATGGTACAATGTTGCCTGCAGGCAACATTCAGACATGTAATCTCGTTAAAATATAAAAAATAAAGATTTTCACATTTGAATTGGCATGCAATTTAACCTGTTGAGGCTATTTGTGTTTTCCATGTGTTTTTAAATACATTTTGTTCAAATTTGAAACAATAACTCTTTTTTCATAACTTACCATTATGGTACAGTGTTGCCTCAAGGCAACGTACCCCAAAAAGTACCCCCAAATAATTATTTATTTAAAATGTCTTTAGATTATGTTTATTTGGTCTATTATATGACAAAAAAACAAATATTGGTAAAAATGCCTTATTTTTTTTAAACTATTCAATATTAACATAATTGAAAATAGCCTCAGGCCATAAAGCATTTTTTATTTACCATGTGTCTGTCTTCAAAACTGAAAAATAATCAAATCTACCATGATACTTATAACATTGATCACCTGTCAAAGGAAAATATGATCTTTGACAGAATAGCCAACAAAGCTAACCATCTGCTGGCTGTATCTTTACATTAAACAGACAAATATGATAGAGGGAATTGTTTTGTCATCACTAGGAATACTGTACGTGTGGCTTTACAAATCTGAGGTAAAGAAGGCATACGCATATTGCTGTCTCATTTATCTACAAAGAACGCTTCTATTTGTGTGGTTACTGTGTGTGGGTGCCGCAAGGTTAATTTTCAAGGCTGAATTTGGCTTTAATCATTTCATATCTGTGGTCTCTGTCCATATTTTTCTAGTGTTTGATGCTGCGATAAGCATTGCATCTAATTGTTAACAAGCTGCTTTTTAATATGGTTTTTGTTAACCGAGGACAGTCGATTGCAAACCATTAATCATGTTTTTTTACAAATCATATTGCTGGCCTAGGCACACACACAGCAATAAAGTGTTCGCTCCAAAATGGACGTCATTTGCAGTAAGAGAACCTTCATTAAAAAAAGGCTACACAAAAACATGTGAGCAAAAATACAGACTCAATAATTAAGCTGAGGATCACATCAAGTTGAAAGAATAATCTTTCAGCTACTTACTGTCCAACATTGAAACACACACACAGAGGGGGGAATAATGTTTTCTGGTTTTTCCTGCAGTTTTATTCTGACTCATGAAGAATTCTGTCAGAAGCTGTCTTTGAAGAGTTTGGCTCAATACCATGGTCTCTTGTCGTGTTTTTGTTGGTGATTATCTTTATAAATGTTAATTTGATGCATGTGTGTGTGTGTGTGTGTGTGTGTGTGTGTGTGTGTGTGTGAGTGTGTGTGTGTGTGTGTGTGTGTGTGTGTGTGTGTGTGTGTGTGTGTGTGTGTGTGTGTGTGTGCGTGCGTGTGTCCTCACGTTGGTATTTTAAAAAAGCCTGAAGCTGCTTGACATCAGCCATCATAACGTGTGAGCACTAATTTACTATAACATAATCAGAGAAAAGCAGAAGTGTGGTTGGTAGACGTACTGAAAGAAGGAGCGACAGTGAGCTGCCGGAAAACTCAAAGACCGAAGGACGTGAAGCTGCTCCTCTACAAGAAAAAGTCAAATTGAGTAACCTCGTGTTAATTATTGTTATTGCCAGCTTCTTCCTAGAGGTCATCTACTTTCTGTGAATGTTATATGACTTTGAAAATAGCCGTGTCCTTGTGTCAATTGTTCATCTAACTCTTATATATCATATATTGCATCTTTGTTACAAAATCCCTGTACAGCTATAGTAGGATGGCTTCAATTAATGTGGCTCTCGGCCTCAGACCTCCCTGCAGCTTTTTTCCAATATTGTATAACCCTATTTTTGAACATGATAATTGAAAGTAAGTTTAGTTTATTCAGTTGTGAAAAGTGTTAAAATATTTTGTTGCTAAAATGAATGAATGATCTTATATCCTGACATCAATTTTGATGCAAATAATCGCAATTATCCATCCATCCATCCATCTTCTCCCGCTTATCCGTGGTCGGGTCGCGGGGGTAGCAGTTCCAGCAGAGAGCCCCAAACTTTCTTTTCCCTGGCGACATCAACCAGCTCTGACTGGGGGATCCCAAGGCGCTCCCAGGCCAGCGAAGAGATATAATCCCTCCACCTGGTCATAGGTCTACCCCTTGGTCTCTTCCCAGCTGGACGTGCCTGGAACACCTCCCTAGGGAGGCGCCCAGGTGGCATCCTAACTAGGTGCCCGAACCACCTCAACTGGCTTCTTTCGACGCGAAGGAGGAGCGGCTCAACTCCGAGTCCCTCCCTGATGACCGAACTTCTCACCTTATCTCTAAGGGAGACACCAGCCACCCGGCGGAGGAAACCCATCTCGGCCGCTTGTATCCGCGATCTCGTTCTTTCGGTCATGACCCATCCTTCATGACCATAGGTGAGGGTAGGAACGAAAATGGCCCGGTAGACAGAGAGCTTTGCCTTCCGGCTCAGCTCCCTTTTCGTCACAACGGTGCGGTAAAGCGACTGCAGTACCACTCCCGCTGCTCCGATTCTCCAGCCCATCTCACGCTCCATTGATCCCTCACTCGAGAACAAGACCCCGAGATACTTGAACTCCTTCACTTGGGGTAAGGACTCATTCCCTACTTGGAGTGGACAGTCCATCGGTTTCCTGCTGAGAACCATGGCCTCAGATTTGGAGGTGCTGATCCTCATCCCAGCCGCTTCACACTCGGTTGCGAACCGATCCAGTGAGTGCTGAAGGTAGTACAGCTTTGGGAGTACAGAGATTGGATGGCCCTGAGTAGAGACCCCCTCACCCCATACTCCCGCAGCACCTCCCACAGTAACTCCCTGGGAACCCGGTCATACGCCTTCTCCAAGTCTACAAAACACATGTAGACCGGATAAGCGTACTCCCAGGCCCCCTCCAGGATCCTTGCGAGAGTGAAAAGCTGATCCGTCGTTCCACGACCAGGACGGAATCCGCATTGTTCCTCCTCAATCTGAGGTTCGACAATCGGCCTGACCCTCCTTTCGAGTACCTTGGAGTAAACTTTCCCGGGGAGGCTGAGTAGTGTGATGCCTCTGTAATTGGCACACACCCTCTGATCCCCCTTTTTGAAAAGGGGGACCACCACCTTCGGTACTGTTTCCGACTTCCACGCAACGTTGATGAGACGTGTCAACCATGACAGTCCCTCAACACCCAGAGCCTTCAGCATTTCCGGGCGGATCTCATCCACCCCCGGGGCTTTGCCACTGTGGAGTTGTTTGACGACCTCAGTGACCTCCCCCCGGGAGATTGGCGTTGATCCCCCGTCATACTCCAGCTCTGCCTCTAACATAGAGGGCGGAGTTGTCGGGTTCAGGAGTTCCTCAAAGTGTTCCTTCCAACGCCGCAACACTCCATCAGTTGAGGTCAACAACGTCTCATCCTTACTGTACACAGCTTGGATGGTTCCCTGCTTCCCCCTCCTGAGGTGTCGGACAGTTTTCCAGAACAACTTTGGTGCCGCCCGAAAGTCCTTCTCCATGTCTTCTCCGAACTTCTCCCACACCCGCTGCTTTGCCTCGGCCATGGATGAGGCTGCTGCCCTTCGGGCCTGTCGGTACCTTGCAACTGCCTCGGGAGTCCCCCGGGATAACAAATCCCTGAAGGCCTCCTTCTTCAGTCGGACGGCTTCCTGACTACCGGTGTCCACCAGGAGGTTCGAGGGTTACCGCCCCTTGAGGCACCTCGGACCTTGAGACCACAGCTCCCCGCCGCGGCTTCGGCAATAGAGGCTTTGAACACCGACCACTCTGGTTCAATGTCCCCAACCTCCACAGGAATGCCCGAAAAGCTCCGCCGGAGGTGTGAGTTGAAGGCCTCCTGAACTTGGGCCTCCTCCAGACGTTCCCAGTTCACCCGAACTACACGTTTGGGCTTACCAGGTCTATCCAGAGGCTTCCCCCGCCACTCGACCCAACTCACCACCAGATGGTGATCAGTTGACAACTCCGCCCCTCTCTTTACCCGAGTGTCCAAAACATACGGCCTCAGGTCCGATGATACGATAACGAAATCGATCATGGACCTTCTGCCTAGGGTGCTCTGGTACCACGTACACTTATGAGCATCCTTATGTTCGAACATGGTGTTTGTTATGGCCAATCCATGACTAGCACAGAAGTCCAGTAACAAACCACCACTCCGGTTCAGATCAGGGGGGCCGTTCCTCCCAATCACGCCCCTCCAAGTGTCTCCATCATTGCCCACATGTGCGTTGAAGTCTCCCAGCAAGACTAAGGAGTCCCCTTCAGGAGCCCCATACAGGACTCTTTCCAGGGTCTCCAAGAAGGCCGAATACTCTGAACTGCTGTTGGGTGCATAAGCACACACAACAGTCAGAGTTTTCCCCCCCATAACCCGCAGGCGTAGGGAGGCGACCCTCTCGTCCACTGGGGTAAACTCCAACAACGAAGCACCTAACCGGGGACTTGTGAGTATCCCCACACCCGCCCGGCGCCTCACACCTTGAGCAACTCCGGAGAAGAATAGAGTCCAACCCCTATCCAGAAGTAAGGTTCCAGAGCCGACGCTGTGCGTAGAGGTGAGCCCAACCAGATCCAACTGGTACCGCTCCACCTCCCGCACAAGCTCCGGCTCCTTCCCCCCCAGAGAGGTGACGTTCCACGTCCCCAAAGCCAGCTTCTGCCGCCCGGGTCTGGTCCGTCGAGACCCTCCGCTTTCACTGCCACCCTTCTGGCAGCGCACCCGACCCCATCAATGTTTCCCGTAGGTGGTGGGCCCGCGGGACGGAGAAGCGGAGGTGTTGCCCACGTTGCCTTTTCGGGCTGGGCCCGGCCGGGCTCCGTGGCAAGCCCGGCCACCAGACGCTCGCCGACGAGTCCTCCTTCTGGGCCTGGCTCCAGAAGGGGACCCCGGGCTTCCTCCGGGCCGGGTATCCTCACTTCCTGTGTCGTCTTTCATGAGGTCTTTTGAACCAATCTTAGTCTGGCCCCTTGCCTGAGACCAATTTGCCATGGGAGACCCTACCAGGAACACAAGGTTCCAGACAACACAGCCCCCAGGTTCATCAGGGCACACAAACCTCTCTACCACGGTAAGGTGCTGGTTCTTCAGAGAGGTATCGCAATTATCATGATTTGATATAGTGATACAGTGTTGTGCGTAGACGGTTCTGCTAAGATTGTTCCCTAGTTTAGGTTTCATGCTATGTGTTTATATAGGTTCCTGTTTTATTTTGATAGTCTTGTCTACCCTCATGTGTCTAAAGTACGTTTCCTGCCTTGTCTGTTTTCCCGCTGTTGTGATTGTCTAATTGTCTTCACCTGGTGTTGTCTGTCTAGTATATATCGTTCTCCTCTTCCCCTGTCTCATTGCCAGATTGTCTTGTGTGTTCCAAGCCTTCCAGCGTAAGATCCTTTGTCATCGTCCATAGAGTTAGATTAAGTAAGTCGTTTTGTAGTTTTTTGATAGTATAGGTTAGACAGTTTATTGAGTGTTTGTTTTGTTGCTTTATGTATTCAGTGTGTTATGACCTGTTTACATTAAAACACTTTATTTTTGATACTTTGTTCTCATTCATAACACTCCGTTCGATGTCTCACTATGGGATGCGCCTCAACGCGTATGCAAACAGAAGCATCAATCTCATTACGCCAATCCTGATTGGCTGGTGATCTTGAAGTCAACGTCAGGGAATCCACCCACCCTTTAAGTAGCTTGCGCTACGACGACCGACACCACGGTAATGAGGACGTTCTCTTTTCTCTCTCACACCAGAGGAGACATAGATACAAAAAAAAGGGTATTAACACACCAGTTAATATTCTTTAAAGAATAAAATCTACACCGTCGCCTTTTTTCCTTTCGGACTAACGGCAAGGTTGGATGTTTTTCTCAGTAACGTACCTGTTACTAGCGTGTCCACTCCACGCCGACACCCCGGCGATCGAAGATGGACCCTTCTCTCCCTCACACCAGAGGAGTCAGGGACTCGGAGGCTCGGCTATGCGGCTGCGGGTTTAAGATTTCAGGCACAGACTCACACCAGGTCTGTCGTCCTGCCTCGGGCTGGAACGCGCCCGGGAGGCTATCGATAACCCCGGCTCGTGCGGGCATTGTACCCGCTTCACCATTAAGAGCCTCCGCCGACGGTTAGCACACCAAGCTAGCTTGTCGGGACAGGACCCCCTCATGTCCGCTGATTCGCCGGCCGGCAATCAAGGCATGGTGGCGTCCGCCGCAGAGATTGAGCCCCGTGCTGTGTCAGACTGGGGCTCAACAACAGCGACAGCCGCTGAACCGGAGGCCCACGCCGTTTCAGGCTGGGACCCGGTGGTGGCAAGAGCCGCGAGAGCGGAGCCCCACGCTGTGTCAAGCTGGGGCTCCCAATTGGACCTCACTATGGTTCCACCCGCGGAGTTGGACTATATGGAGGACGAAGAGGATACCTCCGAGTTCCTCCTGTCTGACTCGGATGAGGATGACATCTTCGTTTCATCGGCTCAGGCTGCAAAGCCGGGAGTGATGTCCGCTCCCCAGGCCGAGAGCACACCAGCTTCGCCCGTCCTAAGCATGGACTTGCAGGCCGTGTATCAACGCGCTGCGTCCAGGCTGGACATCCCATGGCCTGAAGTGGCCAAGGAGACCTCCAGATCTCGCTACGAGGGGAAGAACTTGCCCCAAGCAGCGAGGACGAAGAGGCAGCTCCTTCCAGTCTTTCCGGAGATGCTGGACGAGGTGTCGGTCTCGTGGAGAGACCGTCCCTTCAGCAACAAGGCCCCAATCCAGGGTGCCTCCTCCCTGGACTGTGACGGTATGGAGAGGCTCGGCCTGCTCCGCATGCCGCCCATGGAACCGCTTGTGGCAGCCCACCTCCAACCGAGGCTGGCTTCGACACCGAGCAGGAACCCCATGCTACCGGCAAAGGCAGACCGGTTCCAGTCAGCGATGACCGAACGGGCCTATAAAGCCGCAGCTTTGTCCGCCAGGGCACTCAACGTCTCCTCGCTGCTGACCGCCTACCAGGCGGAGCTCTGCGAAGACATGTCGAGCAAACCTGAGCCTGCCGTGTGGGACGAGATCGCAGCGATCACGGACATTTGCCTCCGTGTGCAGCGCTGTGCAGTCCAAGCCACGGGCAAAGCACTGGGAATGATGGTGGTACAGGAGAGAACCAGGTGGCTTAACCTGACGAACCTTCCAGACCGGGAAAAAGAGGATGTTCTGGACATGCCTATTGTTCCCGAGGGCATATTTGGCTCCGGTTCCGGCAGCTGCCGCTCAGGCGCAGCCGACCCAGGTTTTCAGCCACCAGGCGAGGAAGAAGAAGCGGGCGGCCTGACAGCCTCCTTTCCTCTCCTCGATGAAGGAGCTGGAAGTTCCCTGTTCCCCAGCTCCAGAGCACGTCCCAGTGTTGGATGCTCATGTGTTTTCGGGGTGCCACCATGCCCCCATCTTCCCGCCGCCTCGAGTGATGCCAGAACGTCATCCTCAAGTTCGCGCCATCAGGGAAATGGACTTAACCTCGAAGACGGCAAGTTCCGCTGCCTGTTTAAGTCACACAAACACATGTCATCATTGTTGTTTCAAAATAAATAATTTTCCACTGTCGTTTCCAGGCTTGAAGCCAAGGGCGCAGTCAATAAAAATGAAAAGAAAAACAATAAAAACAATAAACAGTCTGTCGTCTGCCCCTCTTTTGAGAGCGGCTACGGCCTCTCTCAAAAGGCGGACAATAGACGGGATTGTGAAGGCACCACCGCCATGCGCATGCGCAGTGTCGGCCGGGGTTGTCAACCTGGGGTACCACCGTGTTCAGACACTAGAGGGCCCCATAACACAACAAATAGAGACACTGAGGGCAGACGACAGAGCTGTGACATCTCCGCTCGCTTTGAGAAGCGAAAAGTGGAGGATGCTCACAGATTCTGCTTGGGTTTTCAAGACAGTAACACAGGGCTACAGGCTCCAATTCACTGTCACCCCCCCTCACTTCTCGGGCATTCTGTATTCACAGGCCCGGGAGAGTCGGCCCATATTCTAGAGCAAGAGATTTTCTCGCTACTAGAAAAGAAGGCTATATCGATAATACCCGCCGAACAGAGTAAGAGCGGCTTTTATTCCAAGTATTTCCTCGTTCCCAAACGGGGAAGGAACGGAATTCGGCCTATACTAGATTTGAGAGCTCTGAACAAATATCTCAAAAGATACAAATTCAGAATGCTCACTCACACATCTCTGTTGCGTCTCGTGCGCCAAAACGACTGCTTCACATCAGTCGACCTGAAAGATGTGTATTTCCACATCCCAGTATATTACCCACACAGGAAATATCTGAGGTTCGCCTTTCAGGGTGTCTGTTACGAGTACAGAGTACTTCCCTTCGGTCTGTCTCTCAGCCCGCGAGTGTTTGTACGGTGTACGGAAGCTGCGATAGCCCCGTTAAGACAACAGGGAATTCGCCTGGCAACTTATCTGGACGATTGGCTCCTTCTCGCACAGTCGGAGCAAGAGGCTATTATGCAGACGAATGTCCTCGTAAAACACCTGCTCGACCTGGGTTTCGTAATAAACACAGAAAAGAGCATGTTGTCTCCAGCCCAGACTGTACTCTTCCTGGGCCTAGACCTGAATTCGGTGTCCTTTACAGCCCGCTTGTCAGCAGAGAGAGTGAAAGCCTTCAGGGCTTGCCTCGCTCATTTCCAGCCACGTAAATATGTTCTCTTCAGATCATGCCTGCGGTTGCTGGGGCTCATGGCGTCAGCCATCCTGGTGGTACGACTGGGACGCTTACACATGAGGGAGTTTCAGCGCTGGGTAGCTGCCCTCAGATTGGACCCCGCGTGTCATGGCGCGCGTCGCTCTCAGAGTGACGGGCTGGGGGCTATATACGAAGGTCGACCTGTGAGGGGTCTCTGGAGCAGAGACCTCTAACGGTCACACATAAATTATCTGGAGCTTTTAGCGGTGTTTCTCACCCTGAAACGCTTTCTGCCTTTTCTCAGAGGACATCATGTCCTCGTGAGGACAGACAACACGACCACAATATCGTATATAAACCGCCAAGGGGTTTTGCGTTCTCTCCAATTACACATGCTGGCACGCAAACTGATCTTATGGAGCTGCGGACGTCTCCTCTCTCTGAGAGCGACGCACGTACCAGGAGTGATGAACCTCGGGGCAGATCTGCTGTCCAGAGGTGCACCACTATATGCAGACTGGACTCTACATCCAATGATTGTGAGTCAGCTGTGGGTGCGTTACGGCCGAGCCGTGGTAGATCTGTTCGCATCAAAAGAATATGCTCAATGTCAGCTGTTCTTTTCAATGCGCGATTTAAACGCACCGTTAGGCGTGGACGCGCTCGCGCACGTTTGGCCTCCGGTCCTTCTGTACGCGTTCCCACCCCTGGCTCTGATACCCCCAACTCTGGTCAGAGTGAGAGAACAACGCCACACACTTATCCTGATAGCTCCGCACTGGCCTGCAATGTACTGGCTGGCGGAGATATATCAGCTGCTGTGCGGGCAGCCGTGGCAGCTCCCACTACGCAGGGACATACTGTCTCAGGCGGGGGGGACGATCTTTCACCCACACCCAGAGCGCTTGGCACTATGGGCCTGGCCCGTGAGTGGTACAATCTGAATACAGTGGGGCTCCCTCAGAAGATTCCTCCACCAGGTCTCTCTATGACTGTAAGTGGAGGGTGTTTGAGGAGTGGTGCCTTCAAAAAGGACACATCTCTTTTAAATGTCCTGTCGGGTGATTTTATCATTTCTACAGGACTTAATTGATAAACACAGAGCTTTCTCTACGATCAAAGTGTACCTGGCTGCTATTGCTGCATGCCATGTGGGCTTTGAGGGAAAGACTGCTAGCCAACATCCTTTGGTCTGCCGTTTTATGAAAGGGGCTCGCAGGCTCCTCCCTGTTTCCAGGTTACTGGTGCCCTTATGGGACTTGGCAGTGGTTTTAGATGGGCTCACTCGACCTCCATTTGAACCCCTGGAAGAAGCTGACATGAAACACCCGTCACTGAAGACAGTGTTGTTACTGGCTCTGGCATCTGTCAAGCGAGTCAGTGACATTCATGCGCTCTCTGTACATCCTTCATGCACTCAGTTTGCCCCGGGGCAAACGAGAGTGTTGTTGAAGCCCAACCCTGCCTTTATACCTAAGGTGGTTGGCTCATGTACCCCCATTGACATTGTGGCATTTCCTCCGCCGCTGTGTTCCTCTGAGGAACAGCGGCCGAATTTGCTGTGTCCAGTTTGTGCTTTACGCATCTATATGGACAGGTCAAAAGAGTTTCGTTGTAATGACCAAGTCTTTATATCCTGGGCTAAACCTCAGAAGGGCAAGCCCGTTACCAGGCAACGGCTCTCCCACTGGATTGTGGAAGCGATTGCTCTGGCTTATACGAGTCAGGGTTTGCAGGCACCAACGGGCCTGCATGCTCATTCTACTCGTGGACTGGCTACATCCTGGGCTTTGTTCAAGGGTCTTTCCATCCAAGACATTTGTGAAGCAGCGAGCTGGTCCTCGCCTAAGGCGGTGCTTTAAGCACTAGATATGTCCATCGCGCGCATGCGCAGCTCGAGTACCAATAACAGCAAAGTCACCTGTGACCCACGTGACACCGGCTATATCAGCCGGTGTCGTCAGAGTTCCCAGAATCTTCTCTCGAGCACAAAAGAATTCTGAGTGACAGGAAACTCTGGCGGTAATCCGGGACTCATAGAACCGTAGTTACAGCCGTAACTATCGTTCTATTTCGTCCCTACTGACCGCCAGAGGCGGTGCTTTAAGCACTGGATGACTTATACCAACAATGTCATGAAGAATCCAAGCCCTTGCTCACCACTGGAAACAGCGGAGCTCGGCAAAAGGACCACGCGCAAAGAATGGGGTGTGGCGACATTGACCTGATGACAACTGGAGAATGTGCCAGAAGACGCCCACGACACCGCGGCACAGATGGTCTCCAGGGGCACCACCCTCAGGGCAGCCCAAGATGTTGAGATGCTCTTTGTAGAGTGGCATCTCAGCCCGATGGCAGGGGGCGGCCACTGGCCCCGTAAGCCTGTGAGATGGTATCGACAACCCAGTGGGGCAGCCACTGGAAGAGGGCATAACCTCCTTTAGTGCCGCCAGGGCAAAATCAAGAGTTGCTCCTACTGCCGTATACAGGCAGTAGCCTTGATATATGCCCTTTGGGCACCCCCAGGGCACAGCAACTTCGACGTGCCCTACTCCTGAATGTCAAAGCGTGCCAGCTTGGCAGGCTGATTGAAGTGGGTTTGTGGAAGGACCCAGGCAGGAATGCCACATTTGCCCAAAGGGCAACGCCTGAGAGTCTCACCTCGGGCATGTATTGTTTATGGAGAGGACATGCAACTCCCTGACTCGCTTCCCTGAGGCTATGGCAAGCAGAAATGCTGCCTTCGTGGGCAGCCACCTAAGCCCCACCTGGGCCAGGGGCTCGAAGGGAGGAGATGATAGGGCATCCGGCAGCAGGGGCAGGTCCCGAGCCGGAGCCCTCGGGGTGCTAGGGGGACCCTGCCGTAAAGCCCTTCTCATAAAGAGGGACACCGACCTGTGGCACCCTGCCGTGGCACCGTCGACCCGAACATGTCGGGCAGAAATAGCAGCCACATAAATTCAGAGTGGAGTGAGAACGTCCACTATCTAGAAGGGACTGTTGTCTGAGCAACAACGTACATGCTGTCCCCAAGGAACACGCACATTCTTGTCCCCCAGTTGGGGTAGAAAGTGCGTGAGTGCGAGCTGCACAGCCCGAAGCTCTAGTACGTTGACCTGGCGCGCACCCTCCTGGGCAGACCGCTGACCCTGAACGGTCCTGCCCTGCCGCACTGCACCCCACCCTGAGAGACATGCACCTATGGTGATGGTCTCCTGGCGGGATGGGATGGCGCCCATGGGCACGCCCATCAGGAGATAGGCCCTGCCCCTCCAGCGTGACAGAGAGTGGAGGCAATACTGCGTCACCTTGACTTCCCTGTGCCTGTGCCACTTGGCGTCCAAGTGAAGGCTGTTCAGCCACATCTGCATGGGGCGCAACGACAGCGGGCCGAGGCAGCCGCCAGTCTGCCCAAGGGCCGGAGGAACTGAATATAAGGCACCATCTTGCCCAGCCCACGTGGAAGTAGGCATCCCTCAAGTCCACGGTTGAGAACCACTCCACCTGTGCAGTGGTCAGCATATAGAATGGCAGCACCTTCAGGAATCTATTGATTCCTCTGAGGTCCAAGATCGGGCGAAATCTGCCGACTTTCTTGCTCACGAGAAAGTACGCCGAGTAGAACCCCCTGGGCTAAGCAGAGGGTCTTACCGGCTCGATTGCGTCCTTGGACAGAAGAACGGACAACTCTTGGGCCAGAGCTAGGGCCCCTGCCAGATCGCTGACGACTGTGAATTAGACGCAGCCGAAGGCTAGGGGCTGGAGCTGCGGTCCGTACCCCTGGGTTAAGGTGAAAACCACCCAAGGGACGGAAGTACAGACCGCCCAGTAACTGAGCTGCTGCTGGGAAAGCAGCCGACGACCGGATTTCAGGGCCCAGCCCCCCGGCCCCTGGAGCCCCTCGGAGGGCGCCGGTAAGGCTCTGGGGCACAAGGCCGCCTGGAAAGGGGCGACCTGGGACACGAAAGTCATTGGGAGGCGGTTGAGTGGGGCCGCTAAGACCTCTGCAGACCACTCCTGTAATCCGGCGACTGAGTGCGGCTGCTAGAGCGGCCCCTGGGCCTGCTGGGAGTGGGCACAGGTCTGTGAAGACCCGAGAGCTGCTGCCTGGTCTGCCTAGCTTGGGCAGCACGCTCCAGTGCCTCCAGGGCAGCTGACCCAAACAGCTCCCCTGGCTCGACTGGTACGCGATGGAGGACTCTCCTACGTGCCTCCGTTAGTGGTGACTGGGCCAGTCAAACCTGGCGACTAGTCTGTACCAGCGACAAGGCGTCCTCCTACAGAGGTGCGTCAACCGAAGGAGGTTCGCCTACCGAAAGAGGGGCGTCAACCGAAGGGGGGGGGGGGGGGAAGGCAGCCCGCTAGCAGCCCCTACACCGGGCCCAGGCTGAAGGGCCAAGAGGCGACTTCATCATGCCCCTATCGGCAGCTAGCCGATCCACTTTAGAGGACAGCCTGTTTCTAGTCCTTCTATTGGGGGGAGCACCCATAGCCATCGCTCCCTCAAGTCGCCGGAAACGGCCGAATTGATCTGGAGGAGGATGTGACAAGGAGAGGTGTCTGTGGGCTGCTGCCAGACGTTCCACCTCAGTGATTCTAGCCACTCTGAGCGCCCAAGGCATGCAGCTACAGCTCAGGCAGGCGTTTACCGTGAGAACCTCCCTCAGATGCTCAAATTTCATCCCCACTGACCGCCAGAGGGGGAGCGGAGAAGCCATACAGGCGCTACATGAATGAGCCATTCTGTAGGTAGCCAGATGCAGCGTAGCCGGGAGCGGGTGCGGGAACACAGCCTTCACCAGCTACCTGCTTAATGGTACGTCCACACAGCAGTTTCAGAAGAAACTTCCACCGCTTCCAACGCTTCTCTGCCCATTGACTTTGAATGGGGATGACGTCACTTTGCCTCGCTTTTCGCCGAACTGCATTGTGGGGGAGCGAAGCGAAGATTTCCAGGATGTCCAGGATTTCAAAGTTGAGCAATGTTCAACTTTTGAAGCTGAGCTGGAAGCGCCAGCCAATCAAACACGTTTATGCAAATCTGACAGTAGAAGCGCTAGCCAATCAAACCGCGTGTAAGCAGGGAGAACCAGACCGCAGTTCATTTCCTCATATTCCAAACGAGAAATTACGGTAGCAAATCACCCGGTTCTTTACGACCAGAACTATTAACGAGATACAAACCGGAGGAACCAGGCATGGAGGGAGGTGGCAGAGACAGTGGGTGAAACTGGTAGGTTTTCGCCTGTTTGGGGAGTTTATATATATATTAGTGCTGTCAAAATTATCGCGTTAACGGCGGTAATTAATTTTTTGAATGAATTGCGTTAAAATATTTAACGCATTTAACGCATGTGCAGAATGGCCCGCCCCATACGTGCCACCAGTGGCAGCGCCAGGGTATGGCTGGGGTAGGCTACACCCATACCAAGAAATGGCTTAGCCCCACCATGAAAAATGATGTTAAAGTAAGCAAAATAAAGTCTGCCAACTCGCGCGGAGTAAATTGCACAGACAGCAGTTAGTAAGATTGATTTCAGTAGCCACGGTTTTGAAAACTTTTGTCACGTAGTGATCGTCTTCTCAATAGAACATCTTTGATAACGGCGTGGTGTTGTTGCAGGAAGTCCCGACGGAGAATACTTTTGCTGTAGTACAGGGCAGAGCCATATAATAGTAATAATATGGCTCTGGTACAGGGGTGCACATAACTGGTACGCAGGTTATGTGCATAATCTGAAATGCGTACCGTCACTTGTGTCTCAAAGCGCATTTGCGTACCGACGTACTTGTGAAGCTTTTCCAGAAGGCGGTTAGATCACCGGACGACAGAGTCGGTCTCCGTGTGCACAGACAGGGCTGCTGTTAACGTCGGTCTGTACAACGGAACTGTGCCAAAACTACGCCAACCGGCTGCGGAGGGAGACTCCCCCCTTCACTGGAGAACTGCGCTAAAACAGCTGATCACAACGTTCACACTCTGTGGTCACGAAGTACTCCACTAGCCCCCCCCCTGTCGACTTTCCTGAAGTACTCCCCCGTTGATAGAAATCAACACGTAATGAATTAAGACCCCACGGTTTGATGATTGATAGGTGTGTGGGTTGTCTTTCATTTTGACATGCAGAAAAATGTTATAATAAACATAGATACTGTATGTTAAATAGATATATCCGCCTTCTTTCATTTATCTTTCCATTCCCACAACAATATACATAAATAAATGGCATATTTTGGACATAGTTCGAATGGTGATTAATCATGATTAATTAATTTTTAAGCTGTGATTAATCTGATTACAAATTTTAATCGTTTGACAGCCCTAATATATATATATTGCTCGTATAAAATCCCTGGGGTTTTTTGCTCTGTATGTCGGGGGCGGGAGATTCATGTGATTGGTTGTTGATCGCATTGCTCACAAAAAATCCCCAAGCTGTCAGACACGCCCAGCTCCAAGATTTTCAAGATTTTTGAAAAGCTGCTGTGTGGACGTACCGTAATGGAAAGAGTAGAGCGTTGCTGCTACTCGCCAAACAGAAAGAGGGATGTAATTACACCCACGTTACCGGCAGAGGGAGCGGGAGCGAGAGCACTGCCTTCACCTGGCTGGATTAATAAACACGGCAGTTCAGCGTCTACCGGGAGCGGGGGCGAGAACACTGCAGTCACCGGTTGAGTTAGAGACGAATGCCAGATGCAGCATAACCGGGAGCGGATGCAGGAACACAGCCTTCACCAGCTACCTGCTTAACGGGTTTAACAGGGCAGTTCCGCGTCTACCAGGAGCGGGGGCGAGAACACTACCTTCACTGGTTGAGTTAGAGACGAATGCCAGATGCAGTGTAACCGGGAGCGGGTGCGGGAACACAGACTTCACCAGCTACCTGCTTAACGGAAAAACAAGGCAGTTCAGCGCCTACCAGGAGCGGGGGCGAGAACACTGCCTGCACTGGTTGAGTTAGAGACGAATGCCAGATGCAGCGTAACCGGGAGCGGGAACACAGCCTTCACTAGCTACCTGCTTAACGGAGAAACAAGGCAGTTCAGCGTCTACCAGGAGCGGGGGCAAAAACACTGCCTTCACTGGTTGAGTTAGAGACGAATGCCAGATGCAGCGTAACCGGGAGCGGGTGCGGGAACACAGCCTTCACCGGCTACCTGCTTAATGGAAAAACGAGGCAGTTCGGCGTTTACCAGGAGCGGGGGCGAGAACTGCCTTCACTGGTTGAGTTAGAGACGAACGCCAGATGCAGCGTAACCGGGAGCGGGAACACAGCCTTCACCAGCTACCTGCTTAACGGAAAAACAAGGCAGTTCAGCGTCTACCAGGAGTGGGAGCGAGAGCACTGCCTTCACTGGTTGAGTTAGAGACGAATGCCAGATGCAGCATAACCGGGAGCGGGTGCGGGAACACAGCCTTCACCGTCTACCTGCTTAACGGAAAAACGAGGCAGTTCAGCGTGTACCAGGAGCGGGGGCGAGAACACTGCCTTCACTGGTTGAGTTAGAGACGATTGCCAGATGCAGCGTAACCGGGAGCGGGAACACAGCCTTCACCAGCTACCTGCTGAACGGGAAGAGTAGAGCGGTGCTGCTACTCGCCGAACAGAAAAAGGGATGTAGCTACATCTGCATTACCGGCAGAGGGAGCGAGCGCACTGCCTTCACCTAGCTGGGTACAATAAATCAGCTTAACAGTACACGCAAGACGTTAGCCGAGCGGCTGCTGCTAACGATCAAGCGAGATCAAGTCAAATAACACACATGTTTAAGACCAGAACTAGCTTCTAAAGAAGAGAACAGCACAGAGCCATAGTTACAGCAGTAACCATGGCCAGTGCTCACACGGCATAACCGTAGTTACAGTAGTAACTATGGCCAGTACTTACACGGCTTAGAACCGTAGTTACAGTCGTAACTATGGCCAGTACTTGCACTGCTTGGAACCATAGTTACAGTAGTAACTATGGCCAGTACTAACATGGCTTAGAACCGTAGTTACAGTAGTAAATATGGCCAGTACTTACACAGCATAGAGCCGTAGTTACGGTATTGACTATGGTCAGTACTTGCACGGCTTGAAACCGTAGTTACAGTAGTAACTATGGCCAGTACTTACGGCTTAGAACCGTAGTTACAGCAGTAACTATGGCCAGTACTTACACAGCATAGAGCCGTAGTTACGGTATTGACTATGGCCAGTACTTACACGGCTTGGAACCGTAGTTACAGTAGTAACTATGGCCAGTACTTACTGCTTAGAACCTTAGTTACAGTAGTAACTATGGCCAGTACTTACACCGCATAGAGCCGTAGTTACGGTATTGACTATGGCCAGTACTCACGCGGCTTGGAACCATAGTTACAGTAGTAACTGTGGCTGGTGCCTAAAAGTGTCAGCCAAACGGCTGCACACTAGATAATATAATATTGGAAGGATGAAATCCTCTTTAATGGCCACACATACAGAGCACACAGCACCCACAGTGAAGATGTTCTCTGCATATCATCCTAGTGCTAGGAGTCTAGTACTAGGAGCAGTAATACAACGATCTAGCGCTACTGCAATCAAACCCTATGTTACCGGGAGCGGGAGCACTGCCCTCATCGGCTGAGTTAGATAATTAAGCTTAACAGCAAGGTGTTAGCCAAGCGGCTGCTGCTAACAATCAAGCGACCAAGTCAGAACACAAAGATTAAGACCAGATAATTAGCTTCTATGAAATAGAAAGTACTTACCTTACTCTCTGCATCTAAACGAAAAACGGGTTTAAAATATGACACTCTGGGCTTTCCATACTACATTGAATGAGGGACGCAGCCAAAGCTGGGACTCAAATGCTAATGATAGCTCGGGCACAACGCCACCAGCAGAACTTTGAAAAGAGCATAAGGGCAACTTTATGGGAGAGGAAGCGGGAACACTGTCGTCACCAGAAAGTCTAAGCCAAACAAAAAATAAGACGGCAATCAGGACAACTTGGCTGGGAGAGGGTGCGGGGACACAGCCATCACCAGCAACAAGCTGACACAAACCTGTCTGTCGAGGCTCTGCAAAGCGCACAGCCGGCCACAGCTCCTGGAGGACGCATTAACGACCCGTAGCTCCGACTGTCAGTCGCGAAGCTGCACGCGGCCAGCTGCTTGCAGAGAAATCCCTCAGATCAAACGTTCAAACCTGAACGCTGTAGGCTACAAAAATGTAGCCACGGTACCCTCGCGCAGCGAGAAGATGAAAGGAACAGATCCTCTGACGACACCGGCTGATATAGCCGGTGTCACGTGGGTCACAGGTGACTTTGTTGTTATTGGTACTCGAGCTACCAACTATCATTCTTCTCTCTTGAGGTATTATGACATGTTTTTCAAACTCACAATGATTACAAAATTGCCACTGGCAGAAGTACACGCAGTCCGTCTTGTTGTATAGTTTTCCTTTAAAATATTGGTGGTCATAGAGGTACAATGGTAGTCATTTGTAATGTGCATGTTGTGAGTCGTTGTTGTGTTGTGAGGACCTAACTGTCATGCTTGAACTGAAAGTACCAGAAAATTGAATTTTGCATCACTTCCTGAGGAGTGCTTAAAGTTTCTCCCAGGAACTCATCCCAAGAGTGGGCAGAGAACAGTGGAAATAAAATCAAAACGTTTGTTAATTCCTGCAGGACTATATTGTTTCTGTTGTCTCAGATACACACAAAAACATTTAAAGGTTTTGGGATTTTCAGCTGGCGCAAAGATAACTGACTCGACTATTCTGTGATAATGCATGTGAACATGAAGCAGATACACACACACTCATTACTTTTTTTTTTTTACATGATTCTGCTGATAAAAGCTGAAAGAACACCAATCTTTTTTCACATGTAAGTATTTTACCCCTAAAGCCTGCCACTAAATGCACCCTGGCAGTTTACATTTTGATCACATCGCCTGAATAAAAACACATGTGTAAAAACATCCAATATACACAGAGTAGTATATTATGCAATTTTAAGTATATGTAGGCGGTTGAGGAATAACAAAGTATGAATACAATGATTATCATTAATTTATGTAAGAACAATGTAAATAAAATAGTTTGAGTGGTCAAAAAGAGTAATTGTGTCATCAAGTCTTTCACGTTACAAGGCCTTGTGCCATTGGGCATGAAGAACATCTGACACCGTCAAATTCAAGCTCATTTTGCATAGAATTTATTTGACCTTGCAATCTTGTCAATATATGCCAACTCCAGGTTTAACTAGGCGTTACATTCAACCCGATGCAAGAGTTCAAATTGCTATGGCAACTCTTCTGAAGTATTGATAGACTTGAATAAATGATGTTCACAGCAATGCATTATTAACTTCTCGGAGTAGATTTCTATATGAGTTAAAAAAATTGATTTCTTTTGAAATAAAATTCAGGGAAACTTTAATACAAATTAACTGTGATGGCAAAACCATTGTTTTTTTATGCAAACATTGATTGAAATCTATGTATTAAAGGTGAGGTACTACACTGTTGTGAGTGGTGAGCGACTGCTCTGGTTGCTTTGCGGTGTCAGCAGGTTGGTTTGAAAAGCTAAAAGGTCCCCACGGTGAGAAAACTAATGGCATACCACGAAATTCTCCATCATTATTACATATTGATATGAATCAGTGACTTCTGATTTTTGATAAGTGAATAACACCACAATTGAAGCAGTATACTGATATTGGATCGGACCCATCACAGTCAAGAATACATTACCAACAAAATGTGGTTGGGTTCAGAGATTCTTACTGCATGATTTCAACCATTAAAAAGAAAAGAAAGATTGTTAAAATTGGACGTTTACTTTATCCAACAAGCTTTGCTAAGATGTTTTAATTCTTCCTTTGCCTATTGTTAATATGACAATAGATTATTTGGTCATAATATAGGATTTTCAAAAAAGTTGTATTGACTAATATGTGTTTTAAAGACACCCTGTAGAGTTGCCACTAGCAGCGCAACGGTGTGTCTTATTATTAGTGGCTCTTCAGTTTGTCTGCACACATGGTGTGAGCATGCTGGCAATGAAGTGTTCATTCAGTTGCCTGCAGTAACACAAAAGGAAACATAATTTATTGACAAATCCTAGGAAGTAAAAGAATGCTAGCAAGCAAAGATGAATGTAAACCATGCATGATTTATGATATTCCAAAAAAAGAAAATAATCCGCTTTGTAATTTTTTATCAGGAAGGAAATGTGCTCCACAAGCGTAAAGTTAAAGGAGGCACAATGCACCCTGGTGAAAAATACTGGATGCAAGCATAACTGTTTTGTTTTTTTGAAACTCCACCGGCCACCCTAAAAGTGCTCTCATAGCATTGTTTTCTGTCGCAGCAGGCAGCTGTTTTGGGTGAAAAGATTCACAAAACCAACTTGATTGCAGACACAGTCAGTAAATAGGTGTTGAACAAAGTAAATATTGGATTTAAAGTTGAAAGGTGACCAGAAACACTATCCGAATGATTATTATTGCTTTGTAAATACTTTATATGTATGCAGATATAGACATTTCTTTCTAACAAAAGTTTCTTATTTGAGGAGATTATACATAAACGAAGACCTGCATATGAAAATGACACATAGTTCACAGTCTTCACACTGTCAGTGGATCACAACAAATGAGATATAGAATTAATTTGCAGAGTCTCAATTGTACTCTGGTTTTGCAGGTTAAGACATTTACTTGGGTGAATTTGAAGGTTAATCCATATTAGATGAAGACCATGCATTCTGTTCTTGTATAAAGTATTCGTTTCATCACTAACTTTACATTTTCCCTGTCACTCATAAATGACTCCTGGGATCGAACGCAGTTAGTCACACTCAAAATATAAAGTATTCATTGAGAAAACAATCTCACTACATGGGTCCCATTTAACTTTGATATCCCACGACCTGCTACAGGTGGGGGAGTTTGCCCATGTGTCATCTGAACAAAACTTGAAATGTGAACATTAGGACTGGACATTATCTGAATAAGATCATGTAATCCCATTGAATGTTCCAGAGAACCTATGTTAGGTCAAAGCGTGTGTGCTATATGGTTTCCAAGGGCAAGAATGAACCTTAAACCTTGAATAAAACAAATTGGTAATTATCTGCAACAGGACTTGGCTAGTACATTAATATCTTTCCAGTGTTCGAATAAGTAACTAGAGAAAAACCTTTAGATGTGCATGTTCCTTTGGGAAGAGGGGCGATGACATCAGAATGTATTGCATGCGAGACAGCTGGTGTTAGTCTCATTGCAGTAGTTCAATATTTTGCATTTTTAA
Source organism: Pseudochaenichthys georgianus (assembly GCF_902827115.2). Classification (NCBI taxonomy): domain Eukaryota; kingdom Metazoa; phylum Chordata; class Actinopteri; order Perciformes; family Channichthyidae; genus Pseudochaenichthys; species Pseudochaenichthys georgianus. The sequence goes on from NC_047503.1 coordinate 34,370,559, forward strand.
TGAGTACACATTGAATTGGGGCTGGTCCTGCCTGGCCTGAATGCATGTCTGGATAGTTAGGATTATCAGAGAAGATTATCATTTAAGACCAGCCTGCAACTGGGTCGCTTGTGATTACCAGGAGGAAAATTGGGTTCAGGATCAACCTGATGATCCTAAAGAGTGTGACGGGTAATAAAGATAGGTGCAAAGAGGCACTTTTAGACACGTGACTTCAGAACACACATATTTTAATGTAAGGGTCAAAGTGGATGTAGCATTTTTTTTGCCCCCCTCTTGATTACAATGTATTTTATTAATAATTAAATGCATATTTGATGGTCAGAAGCAGTGCTATTATGTATTTCCCATCTTTCACATTAAAATGAAAACGACATCTCCTCTATCATCTCCTAGGTGTTCATGCATGGATGTGAGCATGTGTGTGTGTGCTATGTTTGGCGACAGACACCAATAACAGACATGTGGGTCAGGGACGGGTGTGTTTTGGTTGTTGAGTGTTACTTGGACAGATGCATTGTATGTGTTCACTCATGCAGGAAAGCTGAAGCCTTTGTGGAGCAGACAGCGGAAAGAGGTCATATGTGTTAATAGTTGGCACACAGCTTCACATAAACATGGGGAACACACACACACTGAATACCTCAACAATGCACACCATGAATACTGTTCAAAGCATTATTAAAGGGGAATATTAGGCTGTCAGAGGGAAAGTGCAAAACCGATTTGTTCAGCGCTCTCAAAAATGAAAATGTTAGAGCTGTTAATGAAAACGAATACCGTCAAGATGCATCCATACATATACTTCTAAATTACAAAGTATTTAGTGAGTAACACACACACACACACACACACACACACACACACACACACACACACACACACACACACACACACACACACACACACACACACACACACACACACACACACACACACACACACACACACACACACACACACACACACACACACACACACACACACACACACACACACACACACACACACACAGTAGGCATACGGACTGTCATCAGTCAGCTACATCATTGTTATTTCCGTGCTAATGTGTGTGAAAAGAACGTTCATGGCTTACATGGGGGGTGAAATTATAATTGGCATACATTCTGTTTCTTATGCAAAATATCACTGGAATAACACACCCCGCCTCTATGGAAAACTTGTACACACTGGTTTATGGAATTGGTGTGATGAACTGGTGGCAGGCACTGTGTTTCTTCTATGGAATATTACATTTAAAAAAGGTCAAATTATTGATGGTATAATTATCTCAGGTGAAGTGACTGTGTGAATATTTCTTCTGCATGATTTCATTTCCTACACAACTGTCAGGGAGACATTAAATAAGGCACCCCATTGTTTCTGACACTTGGTACCACTAGTGAGAAGCATACTGTACGAACCCCTCGTTGAACAGTATGACACACACACGGCAATCAGATACATATTCCTGCCACTGGTTTAATGCTATTATGATAATCAGGTTTGTTTTCAATTTTCTCATCCAGGAAGACCAACTACTTTGATAGAAGCTATCAGGGATCCAAATAAAAAAGCAATCAATAAATAAGGCTGCAAAAAGACCCACAGATTCACTCATTCAAATATCAGACAAAGACACACTCGCACACAGCGTCTCATAGCACAGTTGTAATCCAGGATTAGTCAGATTAAGATTTGTACCTCTCCCTATGTGTGCGATTATATCCAGACCGGCATATTTACCAAGAAGAAAAGATGATCAAATCAACAGGCTCGTGCTGCACTGACAGCTGTAAAAGATAATGTGTGGAGAAGAGAAAATAATGTGTTCACAGAGTAAAAGTCTCCTGTTCTTTGATGCAATACCGCTGTTTATTCTTTTCGTGAGAGGTGGGTGGAGAGTGAGGAAGATGCGGATTGAGGAAGAAACTAAATGAAATAAAGAAAAAGATGGCAGAGAAGAGAGAAGAGTTTTCTGTGTGGCGACTGATAGAACCTGGATGAATGACAAAGAGTTGTAATTAATAAACTCAATGGATAATCAGGAGCCAGCATGCACACGTACTTGGACACGGAGGCTTTGCTCAGTCTTTCACTCTGTCTCTCTCAAACACACACACACACACACACACACACACACACACACACACACACACACACACACACACACACACACACACACACACACACACACACACACACACACACACACACACACACACACACACACACACACACACACACACACACACACACACACACACACACACACACACACAGGCGGAGAATATCACTCTATATAGCCGAGAACCAGAGGCTGCTGTGGAATGATGGAGGAGCAGAAAACAAATATAAAGTGAGGAAGCGAATGAAGACTTTAAATGAGGAAATTCCTGTGAAAATATGATAACCGTCCCTCCTCACAAACTGTGACCCTCCCCTCTCCCTCGCCAATTCTTCTGCATCCCCTGCTCTCCCTCCTCCTCTCTGTCTCTCTCTGTGTCCTGCACACTATAAACACTGCATAATTTTAATTGTTAATTAAAAGAATTGTACACTCCAACACTTTCATTTTCTCTCCTTATTTCTTAGAAATATCTGTTTTATTATCAAACCATTCCAGGCCAAACTCATAATTACACTAAATGTGTGCAAGTGTGGATGCATCAGAGTTTATTTAAATGTGTGAGGACAGCACACAATTAAAAGAGAAATAGAGATGACTTTATAGTTAAAGACAGCTCGAGGTTCATTTGATTTTTTGTATTTATATTTTTTTATTGAGTCAGGCACAATGAATATATTTTTCCCTTTTTTCCTCCCCCCACCCTTCCGGTCCTACATAGTAAAGTAAATAAATAGATAAATATATATAGTGTTACAACCCGGCTCCTGGGCTGCAACAAAAAAGCAGGGAGGCGAGACGAAGGGTAAGAAAATAACAATTGTTTATTTTCTTATAAACAATGTAATGACAGAACCAGCCACAGGTCCCCGAGGCTGGCACGGAGAGAGTGCCCAGAGGAGTCCGCCCGACGTAACCGGCTGGGCTCCTCCTATATCCTTTCCTTTCCAAGTGTAGCTCATCAGCACCTGAACCTGTGAACCTAAGCACACACAGAAACAGCACCCCACGTGGTGTGGAGGGGTCGTCACACTCCCCCCCCATAAGAAAGAAGTTCTCCTAAGAACACCGTAAACTACCTAACAATAGTAACATTGTAACCCTGAACGGATCCATACAGACCGTTTTGTAGTTCCTGACTTTCCTCCTTCCCACCTCATCAGCTCCGGCTCCCGAAGAGGCATTTCAGAAGCTCGGAGCTCTACAACGCATCGGCTACCACGTTATCCGAACCTTTAATGTGGCGAATGTCCAGGCAATAAGCCTGTAGATACAGCATCCATCGCATTAACTTACGATTTGGGCAACAAACTGAGTTCAAGAAAGTGATGGGGTTATGGTCTGTGTACACAACCAGCGGAACACTAGAGCCTACATACACATCAAAATGCTGTAATGCCCAGATGAGCACGAGGGTTTCCTTTTCGATTACAGAGTAGTTCAACTGAAACGAGTTAAACTTCTTGGAATAGAAACTCACGGGGCGGTCCACCCCACAACCATCAGCTTGGAACAGTACGGCTCCTGTCCCGACATCACTTGCATCCACATGCAGTTGAAAAGGTCGAACCATGCAACGAGCGGCCAGCACAGGAGGTGAAGACAGAACAGACTTGACATTACCAAAAGCCTGCTTGCACACGTCTGACCAAACATACCGGGCCTTCCCTTTCAGCAAATCGGTCAGGGGAGCTACCACAGTTGAAAAGTTCTTACAAAAACTGCGATAATACCCAACTAACCCAAGGAACCGCTGAAGTTCCTTTTTGGTAGTAGGAACTGGGTACTTGGTTATCGCACTTACTTTGGCCTCGATGGCAGACACTGTCCCCTGCCCTACCACTTTTCCGAGGTAAGTGACGGTGGCCTTTGCAAAGTCACACTTTGCCAAGTTCACCGTCAGGCACGCTTCACTCAACCGGTCAAACAGTCTCTTAATACGGGCCAAATGTTCTTCCCACGTATCGCTATAGATCACAACGTCATCCAAGTACACGGCACAACCTTCCAACCCCGACACCACCCTGTTCATAAGTCGCTGAAATGTGGAGGGAGCATTACGCAGACCAAAACTCATCACATTATAGGAATATAATCCTGAGGGTGTAATAAAGGCAGAGATCTCCTTGGCCCTTTGAGAGAGTGGAACCTGCCAGTAACCCTGATGATATGCAGAAGACTGCTTATGCTGGACCTTCAACTGCTTCACCACCTGCGCAAAAAGATGTGATGAAAAGTTTGAACCCTGATCGCTCTGAATAACTTTTGGGATTTCAAAGATTGACATGAACCGTGTCAGGGCTTTAACAACTGACCTTGTGGTGATGGAACGCAGCGGGTACGCAGCTGGATACCTTGTGCTTTGACACATCACAGTAAGCAAATAATTGCTACCTGCTTTAGAACAAGGTAAAGGCCCAACGCAATCAATAATCAAATACTCAAAAGCCTGCATTACCGCTGGGATGGGAGACAATGGAGCGGATTTCACTTTCTGATTTGGCTTACCCGTCATTTGGCATGTGTGACACGATTTAATATACTGAGACACATCTTTCCTTAACAGAGGCCAAAAAAACCCCGCAAGATATAGTTATAGATCCTAAGGACCTCCTCCCGAAATTTTAATGGGACCACAACCTGAAACACTGGCTCACCGATGAAATCCTCCTCATGTGGTAACCATTTCCTGACCAGCAGCTCCCCCTGCAGCAGATAACCACCGCTCTTTCCATCCTCAGTGGAGAGAACCGCCTCAAAGAACCGACTGAGGGAGACGTCAGCCTTCTGTTCTACTCCCAACTCACTGCGGGAGACAGACAACAATGAGTCAGGAACAACCACAAAATCTACATCAATCGCATCCTCCTCAGATTCTTCTTGGACACGGCTCCCAGCCCGTGTCACCGCACAAGCTACAAACACATCAGGAAAACACCTAGCGATCTCATCGGGGTAACCAGTCTCCGAGGGTGAAGACGACACTACCGGAGGTGGAGGACCATCAGCCCACACGCGGCTGCCAGCCAGGCCGTTCCCCAGGAACCCTCAATCGGCAGTACAGGACGGACCCCCATGACGACCTCCCCCTGTACCAAATCAGAGTTAAGCACAACCAAATGCAGAGGAACAGGCACAACATTCATCCCCATACCTCGCATCAGGACAAAATCCCCAGTTCCAGAGTTGTGTAAAAATGATAACACAGAGCTCAACATGTAGGAATCATATGCTGCCATGTCCCTCAAAATTCTTACCGGCACTCTAACGTCACACCCCACCAGTGACACGTATCCGTTTGACATAAACGCAGAGAAATCCGGTTCCTTCAACCCGCATGGCTCATTAACCTGCTGACAGGGAGAGACGACAGGGACAGGTTTTACAGACACCGCACAAGCAGCAGAGTTAACCTGGCCTACATGGTTCCCCCTGCTAGCCTTAGCTTTGGGACAGTCAACCTTCCAGTGCCCTCTCCCCCTGCAGAAATGACATATATCCGAATCACCCTGTGCCTGATCTTCTTCTTCTTTCGTATAACGTTAGATGTCCAACTCGGTGTCGTGTAGCCATGCCCGCATCTCTGGTCCTAGGTCGAAGAGGCTGGCTTCCGAGGGTGGTGATTATATGGACAGCGGTCTGCTCAGGGTCACCGCACTCGCATGCCGCACTGTCCGCCAAGCCCCACGTCTTCATCGAGGTTTTAAAGCGACCGACCCCAGTTCGCAGACGGTTCAGAGTGGTCCACTGCCGGCGCGGTAGGTCGTCTCCTCCAATGGTGCCATCTCCTGGGTCCCAGATCTCGCATCATACGTTCAGGTCTACCCCAGGTTGACCTATTTTTCTCCTCCCATCTCCCAGGACCATACATACCCCCTTCATCCTGGACCTTGAAGTTGCGACCGCCCCTGTGCGTTAGCACATAATCATCTGCCAGAGCAGCAGCCTCTGCAGCAGTTTTCACCTTACGCTCGCTGATGTAAACCGCAATGTGGCTGGGCACAGAATTTTTTAATTGCTCCAACACCATCAACTCACACAATGTGACCTACGTATCCACTTTCAAGGAGTTACACCACCTACCGAAAGAGGTAACCAGATCCCTGGCAAACTCAACATGTGTCTGCCTGTCAGACATCTCCCAGGACCAAAACCTCTGTCGATAGGCCTCAGGGACCAACTCGTAAGCCTTCAACACAGCAGTTTTAACCATCAGATACACTTTGCTGTCCGCCACCGTTAAAACAGAATAAGCTTCCTGGGCCCTACCTGTTGGCACACACTGCAGCAATAAGGTGCTATTAGCATCTGACCACTCTCTGCTCTCAGCCACATGCTCAAACAAGGAGAAAAATGTATCTGGATCTCGTTCATTAAACTGAGGCACAACCCGCAGATTACCGGCAACGTCAAATGGAGTAGCTCTACCAGGGAAATTAGGGGCCTGACTTGCAGCCCCAGCAGGTAAACTCAACCTCCGCTCCTCTAACTCAGTGCTTCTCAAAGTGTGGTCCGCGGACCACTGGTGGTCCGTGAGCGCCCCCTAGTGGTCCGTGAGTATATTAGTAACATTTCACATTTGAAATAAATAAATACATTTCAGTTTTCCGCACTCTTGCGGGAATATCTCCGCAATGGAGCGAGGTTAAGTTTAAGTTTTGATTGCATGATATAGCCCAGGGGACACCTTCCTCACACATGTTGCCACTTGTTTGTACCATTTTCAGGCGATTTGTAATCTGTTCTAGAAAAACGATGTGTTTTTTGATATTTGTGGAGTTAGGTGGTCCGCGAGTGATTTTTTATTGGTTAAGTGGTCCTTGGTATGAAAAAGTTTGAGAAACACTGCTCTAACTCAAGCCTTTTAATTTCTACCTGCAACATTAACAGTCTCTCTCTTTGTTCAAAAGTCAGGTCTGTATCACGGGAGCCAGACACATTGACACTGTCTCTGCCTGAATCAACAGTAATTTGTCCCCCTTTGAAAACACCTAACTCGAACAGATTTGCCCTAACAATCCCTCTTATGTTTTCCTTCATCCTCTTATCCCCAACATCCAAGCGGAAATGTTCAGCAACTGCAATGATCAACTGCTCACGTGAGAAGCCCTCCAGTATCTCCTCTGTAGGCGCTCTCACAAACTCCTCCACACTCTCCATCATACAACACTGAGTGCACGCTCACGCTATACACAGCCTACACGCTACCGTGGCCCTTCCCTCTAACTGCCTACAGAAACTAGCTAAACTCTCCGCTAGTCTTCAGGTGCTAGTTATGGCGGGTACTTATGCACTTAATACCGTAAGCTCGGCGAAGCGACCAGCAAACCGGCAACTCCACCTGCAGCCTCTGCGTGCTCCCGAGCTAATAGCTCTAACCACTTTCACACCGCACTACACCCCCCCCTACGACCTCCAAGGAAGACCGTACTAGACCTAACAGGGATAGATACCACGGTAACTAACGATCTGTGCTCGTACTCGCTGCCATACAATCTTCGTGCACTAGAACTGCAAAACTACTCACCCCCGCAATGCTACTCCCAAACAACCAGCGACAACAGCAGCTGCGCGAAATCCGTCCCCACAACGGACATCCAGTTGCACACGCTTCCCAGGTCCAAAGCGACGGGCCCCCATCTGTTACGGAGCGTCCACACTACAGCTTCAAAAAAAGCTTGGAGCTGGCGTGTCTGGAGCTTGGGGATTTTATTCAAGCAACACGACCAACAACCAATCACATGAATCTCCCGCCCCCGACATACAAAGCAAAAAACCCCGGGGATTTTATGGGAGCAATATATATATAAACTCCCCAAACAGGCGAAAACCTACCAGTTTCACCCACTGTCTCTGCCACCTCCCTCCATGCCTGGTTCCTCCGGTTTGTATCCCGGTAGGTGAAGAGGGTCTGGTCATACAAAACCGGGTGATTGCTACGGCGATAGTTAGTTTCTCCTCCAACTTTTTTTGAAATATAGAAATGAACGGCGGGATATCTCTCCCAGCTTAGACGCGGTTTGATTGGCTACGGCTTGAGCTGTCAGATTTTCAGAAACGGGATTTGATTGGCTGGCGCTGGCTACTCTGGCGTCTCCGGCGTCAGAAGTTGAACATTGTTCAACTTCTGACGCCGGAGACGGACCGCTCTGCTACCCACAATTCAGTTCGGCGAAAAAGCAAGGCAACGTGACGTCACCCCATTGAAAGTGAATGGGCAGATTGGAGTTTTCGACGCTGTCGACGCTGTCGACGCTGTCGACGCTGTAGTGTGGACGGGCCGTTACAACCATAGGTTACAACCCGGCTCCTGGGCTGCAACAAAAAAGCAGGGAGGCGAGACGAAGGGTAATAAAATAATAATTGTTTATTTTCTTATAAACAATGTAATGACAGAACCAGCCACAGGTCCCCGAGGATGGCACGGAGAGAGTGCCCAGAGGAGTCCGCCCGACGTAACCGGCTGGGCTCCTCCTAGGACCTATATCCTTTCCTTTCCAGGTGTAGCTCATCAGCACCTGAACCTGTGAACCTAAGCACACCCACAAAGCACACACAGAAACAGCACCCCACGTGGTGTGGAGGGGTCGTCACAATAGGTACAAATAAGTAATGTAAAAAAAACAATTAAAGAAATAAGGAAATAAAGAATAACAATAATACATATATATATATATATATGTACATACATACATACACCCATACATTTACATACACATATATACACACACACACACACACACACACACGTACATACCAGGGTTTCCGTTAGCCGGTAATTACCGGTTTTTAGCTGGTAACATTTATTAAAAACCGGTCAATTCAAACCTGCCGGTCAAAATGTCTGGTAATAATTAGGGAGGTTCCGATCGATCGGCCGCCGGTCATTATCGGCCGATATTCACTCTTAATAGTTTGATCGGTGTTTTCTAGAAAGGCCGATCAGGAGAGCTGGATCTGATCGATATGGACATAAACGCGAGTGAAGTTTAACCGGACGCGAGAGAGAGATCAGATCAGCTGCTGAGTCAGACCGAGACACGCAGCTCTGCATAATCACCTGAAGCCCTGCCCTCTGTTTAGCGAGCTGCAGGAGCTGCATTAGAAACTGACGTGCTGTCAGGAGAGAGAGGGAGAGGGGAAAAGAGAGGATCCGTTTCTCCCGTGTTATTATTCAAATATTATGTAAACTTTTGAATAATGTACGTTATCTACTACAAGTAGTTTGTTTGAATGTAATAATTATGTTGTTTGTTGTTTGTGGAATAATTTATTGAAAAATGAATCTGAATCTGCTCATAGTCCGGTAATTACCTGCTAACGGAGACTCTGCTACACAACTCTTATTATTATTATTGAAATATGACCGGTAAGTTTCAAATTTGTCCGGTAAAATAAATTCTGCCCGGACATTTGACCGGCGAGAAAAAATCCTAGCGGAAACCCTGGTACGTACATGCATAATACAAAAATAAATAATTATAATAATTTTTTTAAGACATACATTCATAGTCACCCCTTCCTCCTTAACTTAGTGTCTTTAGTTCAGCTATGTAGGCTATCGCAGAGCCCCAGACAGATTCAAATATTTCTGATGAGCCCCTCAGGTCATATTTAATCTTCTCCAAGTTCAGATACAACATAAGATCTTTAAGCCATAGAGATGCTTTAGGTGCTAACGAGGATTTTCATTCTAGTAGTAGAATTCTATGTGCTAATAGAGATGCAAAGGTTATACACTGAACACAAATATAAATGCAACACTCCCATTTTTCATGAGATGAACTCAAAGATCTAAAACATTTTCTATATACACAAAATAACCATGTCTCTCAAATATTGTTCACAAATCTGAAAAAATCTGTGATAGTGAGCACTTCTCCTTTGCCGAGATAATCTATCCCACCTCACAGGTGTGGCATATCAAGATGCTGATTCGACAGCATGATTATTGCACAGGTGTGCCTTAGTCTGGCCACAATAAAAGGCCACTCTAAAATGTTCAGTTTTATCACACAGCACAATGCCACAGATGTCGCAAGTTTTGAGGGAGCGTGCAATTGGCATGCCGACAGCAGGAATGTCCACCAGAGTTGTTGCCCGTGAATTGAATGTTCATTTCTCTACCATAAGCCGTCTCCAAAGGCGTTTCAGAGAATTTGGCAGTACATCCAACCGGACTCACAACCGCAGACCACGTGTAACCACACCAGCCCAGGACCTCCACATCCAGCATGTTCACCTCCAAGATCGTCTGAGACCAGCCACTCGGACAGCTGCTGCAACAATCGGTTTGCATAACCAAAGAATTTCTGTCAGAAACCGTCTCAGGGAAGCTCATCTGCATGCTCGTCGTCCTCATCGGGGTCTCGTCCTGACTCCGGTTCGTCGTCGTAACCGACTTGAGTGGGCAAATGCTCACATTCGATGGCGTCTGGCACGTTGGAGAGGTGTTCTCTTCACGGATGAATCCCGGTTTTCACTGTTCAGGGCAGATGGGTGGGTGAGCGGTTTTCTGATGTCAATGTTGTGAATCGAGTGGCCCATGGTGGTGGTGGGGTTATGGTATGGGCAGGCGTATGTTATGGACGACGAACACAGGTGCATTTTATTGATGGCATTGTGAATGCACAGAGATACCGTGACGAGATCCTGAGGCCCATTGTTGTGCCATTCATCCACGACCATCACCTCATGTTGCAGCATGATAATGCACGGCCCCATGTTGCAAGGATCTGTACACAATTCCTGGAGGCTGAAAACATCCCAGTTCTTGCATGGCCAGCATACTCACCGGACATGTCACCCATTGAGCATGTTTGGGATGCTCTGGATCGGCGTATACGACAGCGTGTTCCAGTTCCTGCCAATATCCAGCAACTTCACACAGCCATTGAAGAGGAGTGGACCAACATTCCACAGGCCACAATCAACAACCTGATCAACTCTATGCGAAGGAGATGTGTTGCACTGCGTGAGGCAAATGGTGGTCACACCAGATACTGACTCGTTTTCGGACCCCCCCCCCCAGACCCCCCCAATAAAGCTGCATGTTTCAGAGTGGCCTTTTATTGTGGCCAGCCTAAGACACACCTGTGCAATAATCATGCTGTCTAATCAGCATCTTGATATGCCACACCTGTGAGGTGGGATGGATTATCTCGGCAAAGGAGAAGTGCTCACTATCACAGATTTGTGAACAATATTTGAGAGAATGGTTATTTTGTGTTTATAGAAAATGTTTTAGATCTTTGAGTTCATCTCATGAAAAATGGGAGCAAAAACAAAAGTGTTGCATTTATATTTTTGTTCAGTGTAGCTTGAGGTAACGCAATGCTCTCACAAGTATACCAAGAGAGAGAGTGTGTGTGTGTGTGTGTGTGTGTGTGTGTGTGTGTGTGTGTGTGTGTGTGTGTGTGTGTGTGTGTGTGTGTGTGTGTGTGTGTGTGTGTGTGTGTGTGTGCGTGTGCGTGTGCGTGCATGAGTGTGCACGCGTACAAGGAGGTTTTTGCTCTTTATAAATGCATTGTTTGTCTAAATCTTAGAGCGATGGGTTATGTTATTTACCTGTGGTAATTGGTTTTCCCAAATGGCCAAATGTCATTACACAAACAGACAATCACATCGATGCCCACACAGACACCCAGCAATGAAGGGTAAGACAACGAGATGCCATTTCAGATATTAAACCCACATGCAGATACACACACCCACACAGACAATGCATTAGTGTGAGTGTGCGCGTGTGCGTGTGATTGAGTGTAGCAGCCGCGTTGTAATGACACAGGGATGATTTTGGGGAAGAAAAGCGCAGTGAGAACTAATCAAACACAGGCTCACCCACATTTTCACAAATACATCAATTAAGCAAGAAATCCTGATCTCTGTGCTCAAAATGATCTCAACTGAACATAACTGATGAAAATTGAAGAAATGTGTTTTGTGTGAGGATGAGGAACCATCTGTTCCGTATCTCACTCAGAGGTGAAAATAAAACTGTCATTGTACATCGCACGTTCCTATTTATCTGCACTGTACTTACCTCTCTGGGATCCATGTTATCCTCTCCTTGTGTCTTCACACTTTGTTCCATGTTAACACGTGTAGCAGCAACCTGTAGGTTAGAAAATACAGTTTTCAAAGTTGTGTTTTAACACCTTCAGGAGAAATGGGGTAGTATGTTCAGTTAGTCCATGAGGAGCAAAACAGTCAGAGGACAATACTACATTTTCAGATGTTCTTTAGGATTGGCCCCACTATATTAAAATGTTCTGGTGAAATACATATAGGTATAGCGAGTATACTAGGAAATGCAATGGAAAAACATTTTATTTGGACATTACTTAAAGGTGGGGTAGGTAAGTTTGAGAAACCGGCTCAAGATACAGTTTTTGTTATATTCCATGGAATGCTCTTAACATCCCGATAGCAATGAATGTCTTAAGTGCTTTGACAAAAAATCCATACAAAAATGTCTTCTGTGGAAGCCATAGTACTGTCAAAAGCACGACCAATCATTTTAGCCGGCCCGGCTAAAATACCTGGATGGCCTACCTGCCTGTCAGCCTTCCATCTGTGCACAAACTTATCTCGTGCCCTCATTGGTCATGTGCGCGTTTGTGTGTGTTGGAGGAGGGGCTCTGTAAGGATATTGCATTTCTGGAGAGGCAGGCCAGTATGCCCAATATCAGGACCCTATGATCAGAACACTTGAAATGGCTCAACTAAATGGCAAGTAGTTAGTATTCATTACATTATTACACCTGCACATTTCCTGCTATGATGTGCTAAAATGTTTGCTGTGAAAAATGACTATACCAGGGTTCTGAAACATATAAATGATATGTTGACAACATGGTCTTAATCACACCTATCTTTGACGAGTTTTAAATGTTGAAGTGAAAGAAGAATACATGGGCCTAAGCCTGCGTCAAACAAAGAACCCGGTCATTTAACAGTGTAATATCCCATTTTGAATACACCCTTTTCATAGAGGACATAGTGGTTGGTCAAAGCAGAAACAGCATAGGTGTAAATTATCACAATAATTGATGGCTCCATTTCATAAAGTGTCCTAGCAAGCCATGTCAGAGAGGGATAATAAAAAATAATAGAGTTCTAAGACTGGCTTGCCTAAATGGAATGCAGCCATCGTTAATGTTTTTAATTTCACCTTTGCTTTTACTACTTTGTCAACTCAAAATGTCTGCTGTGAAAGCTGTCTACTGGGGAATTGAGGCCTGCATCTGACTTAGTAATTTTACAATTTAGTTAAAAAAAACATGAACCATTTTATGAGTCAGATTCCACCAAAAGAAGTGTTTTCACCCTGGCTCATACTAACCTTCCAGTGTGGCCATACAGAACAGGTATTCAAACTCTTTGTATCACGTGGTTTATTTGGATCATACTGAGGTGTTGAAAATGATGAAGGTGGATGTTGTTGCGGCCTAACAGGTGCACCAAAACTAATAATAGCCTCTTAAGCCCCACGGACCCGGGCTCGGGTCCGAAAATGCTATATATGTAGCAACAGTGCAATATCTGAAGTGTAATTCATGAAACTATTAATATTCCATACCCATCTGACCGGAGGAAACTTGGCTAACTGACGATACGAAAAAATCCTCTAAATGAGCCCATGGCAAAAACGGGCAATTGCTATTTCTGCTCATAACACACAAAAACGATCATTTATAATTCATACTTTCTGCACAAACAACACATCTTCTGAAAGCTGAGATTCCACAGATTCCATGGGTATACACCCCATCACTACAGGCACAACATTAACCGAGCTAGCAGCCAGAACATAGCAAGTAAACAATATCAGTTTTCAAATCCATGACAATAATTAGGTCTTACCTTGGCTGTTTTGTGATCAAAAGTTGTGTTCAAAGGAATAAAAACGCTGCTCAAAGATAATCCAATGTCTCTTGTCACTTTAAAATGATTACTGATAATCAATCCTTTCATTCACGGCAGAAGAGTAGGTCCAACGATTAACAGTCCGTGGCTTCAGCTGCGGGAGATGCAGTTTACGCATAGCTCCCCCTCCTTCATCTGTTTTTATCTTTTTGTTATTTATTTGGTGTAAGAGTATATTCATCTATAGTAATTTCAAACACGTGACAATAACACGACGGCATCCATCTTGTGATATAATGTTCTTTCACACACTCAACAACAAACAAAGAAGATGGATGCCGTTTCTTGTTCTTGTTGTTGAAATAAACAAGACATATAGATGTTGAATTTAACACGGTATTACATTACATTTCATTTAGCTGACGCTTTTATCCAAAGCGACTTACAATTATTACTTATATTATATATACACACATGCATATATATATATATATTAGTGCTGTTAAAATTATCGCGTTAACGGCGGTAATTAATTTTTTTAATTTAACGCATGTGACGAATGGCCCGCCCCATACGTGCCACCAGTGGTAGGGCCAGGGTATGGCTGGGGTAGGCTACACCCATACCAAGAAATGGCTTAGCCCCACCATGAAAAATGATGTTAAAGAAAGCAAAATAAAGTCTGCCAACTCGCGCGGAGTAAATTGCACAGACAGCAGTTAGTAAGATTGATTTCAGTAGCCACGGTTTTGAAAACTTTTGTCACGTAGTGATCGTCTTCTCAATAGAACATCTTTGATAACGGCGTGGTGTTGTTGCAGGAAGTCCCGACGGAGAATACTTTTGCTGTAGGTACAGTAAGATGTACACATAACTGGTACGCAGGTTATATGTGCGTAATCTGAAATGCGTACCGTCACTTGTGTCACAAAGTGCATTTGCGTACCGACGTACTTGTGAAGCTTTTCCAGAAGGCGGTTAGATCACCGGACGTCAGAGTCGGTCTCCGTGTGCACAGACAGGGCTGCTGTTAACGTCGGTCTGTACAACGGAATTGTGCCAAAACTAGCCAACCGGCTGCGGAGGGAGACTGGAGAACTGCGCTAAAACAGCTGATCACAACATTCACACTCTGTGGTCACAAAGTACTCCACTAGCCGCCGTTGTGCAAGTAACATGCACCTCATGCAAATAGGGAACTTCCCACACACTAAATGTTATACAATGATTTTTACAGTCTGGTACCTGAAAAAGGTTAAATGGCACTGATGGAACCAAATGTACCCAAAGCTTAGTCCGCTTGGACTTTTTTTTGCTAAATCTCTCTAAAAAGGTCAATTCTCACTTATGTTGCCTCAATCTTGAGGTACTTACAGTGTTGGGAAAGTTCACTTTCTACATGAACTAGTTCAGTTCACAGTTCACACATTTTAAAATGAACTAGTTCAGTTCATAGTTCATAATTCAAAATGTTGAACTAAAGTTCATGGTTTCAAAAATGAACTAATTTATAGTTTATAGTTACTTTTTCAATACGTTGCTGCGAGCTATTAATTGTCTCCTGTACAATGTTAATGGGATTTGGGTGGTAGTGGATCTGTTTTGGCTCTCTTTTTTATTCGCCACTCGCACATACTGTGAAAGGCTAGTCGTGTGCTTATTCTCAATGTGCCGTTTAAGGTTTGTTGTCGACGTCGTCGATGTACGGACTTGCTTTTTCAAACCGGGCGGACACAGTTTACAGGAAAACGTTTGATTTTTTCCGTCTGAGTCAGTACTGACTTTAACGTAAAACTCTTTTAAATGCTCATACGCCGACGCCGTAGAGTCTCACTCTGAGCGAGTGCTGCTGCAGCTGCTCTCGGCTTCTTCCATACTAATTCATTCATTCATTCAATGCTCGCCGGTTCCGCGGTTCCACATTGTTTGTTGTGAGGAGTCTGATATATTTAGTATATTTATATTTTAGTGCGACAGCCAGAGGTGACAGGCGCGTACGCGTCACAGGCAGCTTGCTGTTGCCAGATTGGGTGGTTTTCTGCATTATTTTGAAGCCTGTTTACGGTGTGTTTTAACTGTGTTTTCGGCTGAAAGGCATATGAAATCTGACACACTTTTGAACGCCGTTATAATACAGTTCTGAGAATGAACGCACTTTTGAACGCCGTTATACAGCGCTGAGAATGAACGCGTTCTCAATTACGTTCATCTAGCGGAAATACAGTACGTTCAGTTCACGTTCGCCCAAAATATGAACGCGTTCATGAACGATCGTTCATTGAACGCGTTCAGGTACATCACTGGGTACTTATTATGTTATACTTTGGATTCCTAAAGCTTTGAGGCTACTAACCCATCATTCAAGGGTTTTCACTATAAATAATGGGTTTTATTTGGGCGGAGACAAGAATTTACACTTTTTGACTATGTTCCATCTGGATTTACTCTGACACTGAAACATCTTTATTGATTCTGACACTTCTACATCCAACTCACAGATGTGACCTTGCTTTGATAAAATAAATTATTCATATAACCCTTTTAGAAGTTAAGTTATAGTCCTTTGTTTTGGGCATGTCATTTTCGAGCCTGAAACCTGAAAAACAGGCTTGGGGCTTAAGAGGATATGTGTTGGAGACTTTTAACATGCACACAGTATTTATTTATCGACAGTCCTTAGATGAGGTCTAATCTGTCAAATTAAGTGGAAACACCTGTGTGAGTGTACCATGGGTGTGTATGGGCTTTAATCTAGCTCTATAATGCGGCTTTCACACCAGCGCTTTTCCCTTTCTAGCTCCGAGCTAGAGCTTTTCTGGTTCAGCTCCGGTTTCCCTTTTCTGCTCCCGCTCTGTTCACACCGCCCAGAGCCCGACTGGTGCTGCTGCTGCTGCGTCATGACGTCACCGTTTACATCGCTGATTTGCTCCCCAACGGCGTTACGGCGCTCACAACAACAACAACAACTGCGTCGGGTCGATGATCGTGTTGCTTTTAATCACAGGAAGCCAGATTAAATTAAATAACGACTTCTCCAACCTTATGCTTTTCTCCAGAGTGCCGTGGTTCATTGTTTATTAATGTGTTTCTGCGGCATTTACCGACCGCTGCAGTGTGGCTGCTCTTCCACGGGAGTTTATTCTCCTGTTAGCTCCCGGTTAGCTCACACTGCAGCGGCCGCTCTAAAGTATTCACTGTCCAACTCACACAAGCAGCTGATACATATCCCCAGTTCCCCTTAAGTGAATGTGTGTCAGTCTGAATTGACGCTGTTTGGCATCACAACGCTGTTATGAAAGTTTCTCTGGTATAAAATGGGTGATGTTAGCATAGCAACCGAAGCTAAACTGACTACTTGCTATTGCTATCCTATTGTGGCATAAACCGTTTTCTACAGGCACATTTTACCGGCGTATTTTTATTATGATTCTACTTGTGATAGTCGGACACGACAACCTGTTCAGCCCATGTATTGATTCCATCCGATAGCTGCTATAATACAAAACAAAACGTCTGCCTCTCTCCACAATGATCAATAACAGTGAACGGATGGTCAAAGTAAGGTACAAATAAACAGAATCACACGAAGCCTGGTTAGTGTTGCCTGACTTTATAAAGTGTGTTTATAAGCACTACTGCTTGTAGGCAGGCATGACAGTCGACCCATGTTCAGGGGAGGTGGGTTTAGTTTCCTGCACGCCTCGACGTAAGAGAGACGTAAGCGACGCGACCTCTTAGCTCCGAAGCTCTTGCCTCTAGACCGACAATTTTTTGGAGCTGGAAGTGAACCGGATTCCGGAGCTAAGAGGCGCCGCCGCTGCGGTGTGAACAGGAAAAACCGGCACTTTTCAGGCTCCAGCTCCGAGCCGGAGCTGATAACGCGTTGGTGTGAAAGGGGCATAAGAGTATTTTCTTTCTCTTTGCATCCACTGTTGTGTGCCATCTTATGCAGTGAGAATAATGAGGCTTTTCTGCTTTACTAAGCTTCTTTTTTGAGTTTGAGGCCAGGCCCGGACTGGCCATCGGGAGGACCGGGAGGTTTCCCGATGGCCTGGCCTGCTAAGTGGCCTGCTGGCCTGAGAACTTTTTTGTTTAATGTATGTATTGTGATCGCAACGCTGCGCAAATGTGGGTCTGACTCTGCCTCACAGAGGGTGACTGGCTGTCTACACAATGTGGCCTGCCGACCTGGCCACTTTCATACAGATCATACTAATACCCTCGATTGGTCTGTGTGTCATTCAAGCTCGGGAGGGTGTGTGTTATGTGCAGTGTGCGAACTATACCACGGTCACCGGGGGAGCCGGGATTTATTTTTTTTGCGGCCCCCCCCCCCCCCGCAAATGCTGATCCGTGCATTAATAGCAACAGCACAGACATAGGCCTATTATATAGAGAAAATCTGTTGCACACGGGGTGGTGCCACAGGTCTACATTTACATGAACCGTCCCGATGGATCATGTTCATGTCAACAGATTTCCCGAGCATGTATGGGCTACGCAAACTTCAATCAACTTGATAATAAGTAATCCACAGACCACCAATGTAACGTTTGACTGTTTAATTAAATCAACTTAAAATGTCTCAAAAATGTGATCCACTCACTCCACTGTTGGCTGGTCCAGCCAGCCGGCGGCCGCGGGACCACCGCAGCAACTTCGCCCCCCATCTCGAGCAGCAGGCAGGGAGGAAGAGGAAGAACAGGTGGAGTAGTCATCAGTAGCATCATCATCATCTTCTTCCACATCTCCTTCGACCTCTACTATGGTAGTTGTAGTCATCAAGTTAGCTTCTCTTGGCTCGTCTTCTTGTGTCTCTTCAGCCCCCAAGTTAACGTTAGCTGTCAAGTTAGCACTAGCACTGACGTTAGCTCCCTCCTCTCTCGGTTCTGTTGTAGCAGCAGTCACAACGTACGATGTGCTACCACCAGCTACATTCGGTTGGTCTTCTTGATCATGTTGTTTGGCCGTCTTTTTAAAGAAATTGCCCAAGGTACGTTTTTTTTCTTCTTTTCGACATGTCAGCAGCAGCAACAATGCCTGGTAAACATGCAGTGCCAACTAAACGAGCTTGTGAGTGAGTGGGTAGTGGGTGGAGCTGCGGGCAGCATACAAGCAGGCGACACTTTTTTCATGAATCATAGGCCTAAACTATAATTTTATTTCACTTATTTTACACCTTTGAAAAAAAAAACATGCCCAAAATGGAATTTATTTGGTCATCATATCAGTATTTTAGAGAGCTCCCCCCAAATTTCACAAACCATGTTCCCAGGGGAGCTCATGTCACCACTAGGGGAGCTATAGCTCCCCCTGCTCCCCTCCAGTTCGCACCCTGGTTATGTGTGGCGCGAGCGAGTGAGATAAAGCACGCGCACCGGTTACGTGTATTGTTGTTGTTAGCATCTGGTGCTAGTTAGCTGCGCTAACGGATATAAGGAGCTTTTTCAACAACAAGGTGGAGGGAGAGTCCTCTCCTGTCAGACTGAGAGACTGATAACCTCAGCTCAGGTGAGGTAAAGGACTCTCTGAGTGTTTAGATAGTTAACTTAGTCTAAGTTATCCCAGTGGGTCTCAAACCGTTTGGTCACCATTTATGTAAACACATATTTCCATTTGAGGGGGGAGTGATAAGTAAAATATGCATGAATAATAAAAAAAAAACGTTAACTAGGTGAAAAAAGGCAAGATAAACTATTAAAACTTGTTGAGAGCTAAAACTAGTCTGTGCTGCTGCCTCAAAGAGGAGAAGGGAGGAGACAGGAGAGGCTGGTTCAGGAGCACAGACACACTCACAACTATAAATGAACCAAAAACAAATAAATAAACAAGTTTCAACGTTTTTTCATATTGGATATGGTATGTTATTGGTTATGGCCATGTTCTTATGATTTTGTGATTATTTAAATGTATACAGTTATGTTTCATATGGGTGTAGTCTCTTTATTTCCCCCTCAAAGTGCACCAGATTGATGCATTTAAGGCCAACATTTAAAAAAAAATCTTACCGGGGGAGCATGCCCCCGGACCCCCCTATAGGATTTGAGGTCCACCCCCACTTAAAATATGTTCACATAGGTTCCTAAATAGATTTGCACATTTTTAACCCATGTCCATATGTTTATTTTTGGGTAGATTTAGAGGGCTATCACTACGGGCAGCAACGCTGTAAATATTGACAAATAAATCCAGCAAAATGGCACAAAAAACTGGTAGTGGCCTGGCTGGGTGTATAATTTCCGGCCTGACTTATTGTCCCAGTCCGGCCCTGTTTGAGGCTGTTAATCAATCCACTCCATCCAGTCTTTTCTTTCACTGACTCCCTAATGGAGAACTATCTTCTCTCACCAGACGGATCTGCATAGTGAATTTCCATTTCCATTAAAAGCAATTTCCTAAGAAAGAGTTTACATAACCATTTCTTATTTTTCGGAGATTCTTCACTGTACCCTTTTAGAGTCGCAAGTAAAATGGCATGGTAAAAGAACAACGCTCTGACCATGCATTCCTGCATTTTAATTTGCTTATTATTTCAGTTATACAGAAACTGAAGCTCAGCTGCTGTTCCATACAGGCTTATTCACTCAGTGTAAGAGTGGCAGCTAAATGCCTCAAGTGTAAAATGGAAAACGCTGGCCGGCAGACAGGGAAAAGCTGGTGGGTTGTGAGGTGTTGAAATCAGGCGCTCAAATGTATTAATACAAGTTGCCAGCCAGAGCCTTGGCTCCACTGAGAGCAATCAATGGACCAACACCTCGAAAAGTATTGAAAGTTTAGTTTGGCTGTTTGGATCATTTGTTATAATCTAAACAAATTCACATCAATGCAGTTATCAACAAAAAGGTGGAACGAGTAAGGTTTTGTTACATTTGCTTTGACTAATCCACCTTGCAGATTAATTAATGAATCAGTTGATTAAAGAAAATGCCCAAGGTTGATTGATTAATCCAAGCAACAGTCTGGGAAATAAAACTAAGAAATGCAGGAAATCCTCACATTTGAGAGGCTTGAACTAATGAATGTTTTTGCTTTATACATAACAAAAACATTTACAAGATTGTCAAAAATTGTTAATTTTCTATCCACTTACTATTACTTACTACCACTCACTATAGATTAAGGATATTTACAGAGTATGGTAGACAGGATAACAACGTATTATAAAAAATTCACATTTTTGTCGTTTTGCCCACTGTGTTTGGCTACTAATTGCTGAGATTTAGGACTAATGGATCCCAGATTATAATTAAATGAATGTTGTGTTTATCTGGCAATAATTTTTTTTCCCTGCCATGAAATGCAATGTAACTAATCTGACAGCTAGTTGGCATTGGTTTTTATCCAATTCTCTTTTCAATCTTTCACTCTTTTTGTCCCCCGAGGTCTTATAAATATTTGTCTATGTATTTGTGTACAATCTCTAATCTTTTATGTGCATGAGCATGAGCTGTGGATCTTCTCCATCTCTATCTGCTACAGAGGGTTGCAGGTGAGCTGTGCTGATTCACTGTGTCAGAGTGTAGGTTGTTCCACTGAGCTGATTGGTTCCAGCCTCCAAACTGTGGTTTAAAAGCCCGGCCTCCTTCAGTCCCCGCGGGCTCTCCTCACCACTTCCATCCAAACTGACAGCAAGAATGTTTCTGTGTGAAATGTAATAGATCTGCCAATTTATGTTACAGTCCAGATTTCAGTAGGGGGGGTAGCATTTTCGCATCTTTTCTCCTGTTATAGTGATTAGGTTACTCAGATTTAATTTCCTTCCGTTTATTGTTTTGCTGTTTGCCCACCCTAAAGCTAAACCATTTAAATTAACCTTTGAAAGGGATGCAAACCCCTTGTTGCTGGTGAATCTTGGGAACAGGGAAGCTGTTATTTCATGTTGTGCATATCCCCCAGGCCGGGTTGTATCGCCAAGTAGAGACTTCAAAGGCCAATCCTATGTTTTCGAAATATATTTGATATGTGTTCAGCTTGCTGCATAACTCTGCGTGTGTAGTAAAGGCAGAAGAGTAAGTACACTGGAAATATTGATAACGGATGTCAGTACATCTGCCTTTTGAAGACGGACACAAGTTGTTGATGGAAAACCCAAAACATCGAGCTTAAAGACATTAAAATTAGGAAACTACATTATTAGTGACCCATTTCACATAGTCATTTCATCCATTGCTCTTTAAAAATAATGGATTATTGCCACTTTTTAACATGGCGTGCACAGTGTTACAATGGGAATGATGGCTTCTACGAAAATAAGAACCAAGTTGTAATAAACCAGAGTTGTCCTTTAACATTGAAGGAACATTCAAATTCAAGCAAAAACTAAATTTGCAAATCCTCTAAACTGACTGCCACTCAGCCCACTGGGTCCCATTTTTCTGACATGGAGCAGCAAGAGGAGCTCTGCCATTAGAGAGTGAAGAAGAGAAGCATGTTGCGCTGAATGGAGTGGGGGCCTGGCTGTCGATCATCGCTAACAGCTGCATTTGGTATTTCAGTCAGGTACAAAAGGTGTGTTTTGTGCCAAGGTACCTCAAGTCAGACAGGCATCCAGACAGTGTGCTTGAATAACAATATTTCATCAGAGTGGGAATAACAGGGAAGAGGAGGGGTAAACATAGTTCAGGCAAGAACCGCATCTGTGTTGTTGAGACTTTAACAGGAAGGTAACACGCATCTTCAAGGTTCTCCTCTACCATCTGTTCTCCAGCTGAAGTGACTCCTGCCTTTTTCTCAAACACATACAGACACACACACTGAGTCTCAACACTCAACATGCCCTTCCGGATTCATTAGCATATAAATAACTCATACGAACACAAAAATACACACCAAGGCAACGGTGCCATCACACATATCCCTCCTCCAGCAGTGTTAAAAGGTGAATGTAGAATATTAGTGGGTATAAGCAGACTCTGATAGTGTCCATTAGTCTGCGTGTGTGTTTGTGTGTGTTGTTCCAAGTCTGATGAAAAGGCTTTTAGGCTAATTACATGAGGAGAGTGTGTTGCCATCTAGATTAATTTGAATCTTGTGCTTACTACTCTCCCTCTTCCTCGTACACTGGTCTCGTGTATTGACTACCTCTGCTATTTGATTTTAAACTTGGGGGTCATTTTAATAGATTAACTTGTTATGTAGGCTATGTCTTGTGTGTGTGAGTTTGTTCTGTCACGTCTTCCACAACAATATGATTATGTCAATATAGAGCATAATGTTCTGAGCGTGACTGACACAGCCTCCTCTTGGTTAGTTGCTGATACTTTGCTTGCTGACCGTGCTTTTCATTCAACATCCCTCACTTCCTCTTTGTCTTAACTGAGGGTTAAAAATAAGGATTATTTTATGGCGAGGCAGCATCTTGTTTTTGCCGTTTTCAAATCTGATCTAACAGTGCCCTCTGTCCAGAGAAAGTCAGAACTGCATCAGAACAGAGATCACATAACACAATTAAAATATGTGTATGTATATATTAGGGCTGTCAAACGATTACAATTTTTAATCAGATTAATCACAGCTTAAAAATTAATTAATCATGATTAATCACCATTCGAACTATGTCCAAAATATGCCATTTCTTTATGTATAGGCTATTGTTGTGGGAATGGAAAGATAAATGAAATAAGGCGGATATATCCATTTAACATACAGTATCTATGTTTATTATAACATTTTTTCTGCGTGTCAAAATGAAAGACAACCCACACACCTATCAATCATCAAACCGTGGGGTCTTAATTCATTACGTGTTGATTTCTATCAACGGGGGAGTACTTCAGGAAAGTCGACAGGGGGGGTGGCGGCTAGTGGAGTACTTCATGACCACAGAGTGTGAACGTTGTGATCAGCTGTTTTAGCACAGTGCTCCAGTGAAGGGGGGGAGTCTCCCTCCGCAGCCGGTTGGCGTAGTTTTGGCACAATTCCCTTCTACAAACCTACGTTAACAGCAGCCCTGTCTGTGCACACGGAGACCGACTCTGTCGTCCGGTGATATAACCGCCTTCTGGAAAAGCTTCACAAGTACGTCGGTACGCAAATGCACTAAAGCAGCTGATCACAACGTTCACACTCTGTGGTCACGAAGTACTCCACTTTGTAACACAAGCGACAGTACGCATTTCTGATTACCCACATAACCTGCGTACCAGTTATGTGCACCCCTGTACTACAGCAAAAGTATTCTCCGTCGGGACTTCTTGCAACAACATCACACCGTTATCTTGATTCTGATTGGCCAGAAGACATTATCAAAGATGTTCTATTGGGAAGACGATCACTACGTGACACAAGTTTTCAAAACCGTTTCTGGTCTTCGGTAATTCCAGACAAGTGGCTACTGAAATCAATCTTACTTACTGCTGTCTGTGCAATTTACTCCGCGCGAGTTGGCAGACTTTATTTTTCTTACTTTAACATCATTTTTCATGGTGGGGCTAAGCCATTTCTTGGTATGGGTGTAGCCTACCCCAGCCAAACCCTGGCGCTGCCACTGGTGGGATGTATGGGGCGGGCCATTCTGCACATGCGTTAAATGCGTTAAATATTTTAATTAATTAATTCAAAAAATTAATTACCGCCGCTAACGCGATAATTTTGACAGCACTAATATATATTACTGTGTACTTTTTGAGTAATTTGAGTTTCAAAGTCCCCTCCAGAGAACAAGAATGATCATTTTTGTCAACTTTGCTGTGGTCTAAAAAACATTTCCTCCATAAGTAGTTTATGAAACTGCCATGTTTGTACTTAGTACTTCTAGGACTACTTGCAAAAATAATATGAACTACTTTTACTGTGTACTTTTTGAGTAATTTGAGTTTCAAAGTCCTCTCTGGAGAACAAGAATGAGCATTTTTGTCAACTTTGCTGTGGGATAAAAAATGTTCCTCCATAAGTAGTTTATGAAACTGCCATGTTTGTACTTAGTACTTCTAGGACTACTTGCAAAAATAATATGAACTACTTTTACTGTGTACTTTTTGAGTAATTTGAGTTTCAAAGTCCTCTCTGGAGAACAAGAATGATCATTTTTGTCAACTTTGCTGTGGGATAAAAAACATTTCCTATTTAAGTAGTTTATGAAACTGACATGTTTGTACTTGGTACTTCTTAGACTACTTGCAAAAATAATATGAACTACTTTTACTGTGTACTTTTTGAGTAATTTGAGTTTCAAAGTCCTCTCTGGAGAACAAGAATGATCATTTTTGTCAACTTTGATGTGGGATAAAAAACATTTCCTCCATAAGTAGTTTATGAAACTGCCATGTTTGTACTTAGTACTTCTAGGACTACTTGCAACAAATAATATGAACTACTTTTACTGTGTAATTTTTGAGTAATTTGAGTTTCAAAGTCCTCTCTGGAGAACAAGAAAGCATTTTTGTCAACTTTGCTGTGGGATAAAAAACATTTCCTCCATAAGTAGTTTATGAAACTGCCATGTTTGTACTTGGTACTTCTTGGACTACTTGCAAAAATAATATGAACTACTTTTACTGTGTACTTTTTGAGTAATTTGAGTTTCAAAGTCCTCTCTGGAGAACAAGAATGATCATTGTTGTCAACTTTGCTGTGGGATAAAAAACATTTCCTCCATAAGTAGTTTATGAAACTGCCATGTTTGTACTTAGTACTTCTAGGACTACTTGCAAAAATAATATGAACTACTTTTACTGTGTACTTTTTGAGTAATTTGAGTTTCAAAGTCCTCTCTGGAGAACAAGAATGAGCATTTTTGTCAACTTTGCTGTGGGATAAAAAACATTTCCTCCATAAGTAGTTTATGAAACTGCCATGTTTGTACTTAGTACTTCTAGGACTACTTGCAAAAATAATATGAACTACTTTTACTGTGTACTTTTTGAGTAATTTGAGTTTCAAAGTCCTCTCTGGAGAACAAGAATGATCATTTTTGTCAACTTTGCTGTGGGATAAAAAACATTTCCTCCATAAGTAGTTTATGAAACTGCCATGTTTGTACTTAGTACTTCTTAGACTACTTGCAAAAATAATATGAACTACTTTTACTGTGTACTTTTTGAGTAATTTGAGTTTCAGTCCTCTCTGGAGAACAAGAATGATCATTTTTGTCAACTTTGCTGTGGGATAAAAAACATTTCCTCCATAAGTAGTTTATGAAACTGCCATGTTTGTACTTAGTACTTCTAGGACTACTTGCAAAAATAATATGAACTTCTTTTACTGTGTACTTTTTGAGTAATTTGAGTTTCAAAGTCCTCTCTGGAGAACAAGAATGAGCATTTTTGTCAACTTTGCTGTGGGATAAAAAACATTTCCTCCATAAGTAGTTTATGAAACTGCCATGTTTGTACTTAGTACTTCTTAGACTACTTGCAAAAATAATATGAACTACTTTTACTGTGTACTTTTTGAGTAATTTGAGTTTCAAAGTCCTCTCTGGAGAACAAGAATGATCATTTTTGTCAACTTTGCTGTGGGATAAAAAACATTTCCTATTTAAGTAGTTTATGAAACTGCCATGTTTGTACTTGATACTTCTTAGACTACTTGCAAAAATAATATGAACTACTTTTACTGTGTACTTTTTGAGTAATTTGAGTTTCAAAGTCCTCTCTGGAGAACAAGAATGATCATTTTTGTCAACTTTGCTGTGGTCTAAAAAACATTTCCTCCATAAGTAGTTTATGAAACTGCCATGTTTGTACTTAGTACTTCTAGGACTACTTGCAAAAATAATATGAACTACTTTTACTGTGTACTTTTTGAGTAATTTGAGTTTCAAAGTCCTCTCTGGAGAACAAGAATGATCATTGTTGTCAACTTTGCTGTGGGATAAAAAACATTTCCTCCATAAGTAGTTTATGAAACTGCCATGTTTGTACTTAGTACTTCTAGGACTACTTGCAAAAATAATATGAACTACTTTTACTGTGTACTTTTTGAGTAATTTGAGTTTCAAAGTCCTCTCTGGAGAACAAGAATGAGCATTTTTGTCAACTTTGCTGTGGGATAAAAAACATTTCCTCCATAAGTAGTTTATGAAACTGCCATGTTTGTACTTAGTACTTCTAGGACTACTTGCAAAAATAATATGAACTACTTTTACTGTGTACTTTTTGAGTAATTTGAGTTTCAAAGTCCTCTCTGGAGAACAAGAATGATCATTTTTGTCAACTTTGCTGTGGGATAAAAAACATTTCCTATTTAAGTAGTTTATGAAACTGCCATGTTTGTACTTAGTACTTCTTAGACTACTTGCAAAAATAATATGAACTACTTTTACTGTGTACTTTTTGAGTAATTTGAGTTTCAGTCCTCTCTGGAGAACAAGAATGATCATTTTTGTCAACTTTGCTGTGGGATAAAAACATTTCCTCCATAAGTAGTTTATGAAACTGCCATGTTTGTACTTAGTACTTCTAGGACTACTTGCAAAAATAATATGAACTACTTTTACTGTGTACTTTTTGAGTAATTTGAGTTTCAAAGTCCTCTCTGGAGAACAAGAATGAGCATTTTTGTCAACTTTGCTGTGGGATAAAAAACATTTCCTCCATAAGTAGTTTATGAAACTGCCATGTTTGTACTTAGTACTTCTTAGACTACTTGCAAAAATAATATGAACTACTTTTACTGTGTACTTTTTGAGTAATTTGAGTTTCAAAGTCCTCTCTGGAGAACAAGAATGATCATTTTTGTCAACTTTGCTGTGGGATAAAAAACATTTCCTATTTAAGTAGTTTATGAAACTGCCATGTTTGTACTTGATACTTCTTAGACTACTTGCAAAAATAATATGAACTACTTTTACTGTGTACTTTTTGAGTAATTTGAGTTTCAGTCCTCTCTGGAGAACAAGAATGATCATTTTTGTCAACTTTGCTGTGGGATAAAAAACATTTCCTCCATAAGTAGTTTATGAAACTGCCATGTTTGTACTTAGTACTTCTAGGACTACTTGCAAAAATAATATGAACTACTTTTACTGTGTACTTTTTGAGTAATTTGAGTTTCAAAGTCCTCTCTGGAGAACAAGAATGATCATTTTTGTCAACTTTGCTGTGGGATAAAAAACATTTCCTATTTAAGTAGTTTATGAAACTGCCATGTTTGTACTTAGTACTTCTTAGACTACTTGCAAAAATAATATGAACTACTTTTACTGTGTACTTTTTGAGTAATTTGAGTTTCAGTCCTCTCTGGAGAACAAGAATGATCATTTTTGTCAACTTTGCTGTGGGATAAAAAACATTTCCTATTTAAGTAGTTTATGAAACTGACATGTTTGTACTTGGTACTTCTTAGACTACTTGCAAAAATAATATGAAATACTTTTACTGTGTACTTTTTGAGTAATTTGAGTTTCAAAGTCCTCTCCAGAGAACAAGAATGATCATTTTTGTCAACTTTGATGTGGGATAAAAAACATTTCCTCCATAAGTAGTTTATGAAACTGCCATGTTTGTACTTAGTACTTCTAGGACTACTTGCAACAAATAATATGAACTACTTTTACTGTGTAATTTTTGAGTAATTTGAGTTTCAAAGTCCTCTCTGGAGAACAAGAATGAGCATTTTTGTCAACTTTGCTGTGGGATAAAAAACATTTCCTCCATAAGTAGTTTATGAAACTGCCATGTTTGTACTTGGTACTTCTTGGACTACTTGCAAAAATAATATGAACTACTTTTACTGTGTACTTTTTGAGTAATTTGAGTTTCAAAGTCCTCTCTGGAGAACAAGAATGATCATTTTTGTCAACTTTGCTGTGGGATAAAAAACATTTCCTCCATAAGTAGTTTATGAAACTGCCATGTTTGTACTTAGTACTTCTAGGACTACTTGCAAAAATAATATGAACTACTTTTACTGTGTACTTTTTGAGTAATTTGAGTTTCAAAGTCCTCTCTGGAGAACAAGAATGATCATTTTTGTCAACTTTGCTGTGGGATAAAAAACATTTCCTCCATAAGTAGTTTATGAAACTGCCATGTTTGTACTTAGTACTTCTTAGACTACTTGCAAAAATAATATGAACTACTTTTACTGTGTACTTTTTGAGTAATTTGAGTTTCAGTCCTCTCTGGAGAACAAGAATGATCATTTTTGTCAACTTTGCTGTGGGATAAAAACATTTCCTCCATAAGTAGTTTATGAAACTGCCATGTTTGTACTTAGTACTTCTAGGACTACTTGCAAAAATAATATGAACTACTTTTACTGTGTACTTTTTGAGTAATTTGAGTTTCAAAGTCCTCTCTGGAGAACAAGAATGAGCATTTTTGTCAACTTTGCTGTGGGATAAAAAACATTTCCTATTTAAGTAGTTTATGAAACTGCCATGTTTGTACTTGATACTTCTTAGACTACTTGCAAAAATAATATGAACTACTTTTACTGTGTACTTTTTGAGTAATTTGAGTTTCAAAGTCCCCTCCAGAGAACAAGAATGATCATTTTTGTCAACTTTGCTGTGGTCTAAAAAACATTTCCTCCATAAGTAGTTTATGAAACTGCCATGTTTGTACTTAGTACTTCTAGGACTACTTGCAAAAATAATATGAACTACTTTTACTGTGTACTTTTTGAGTAATTTGAGTTTCAAAGTCCTCTCTGGAGAACAAGAATGAGCATTTTTGTCAACTTTGCTGTGGGATAAAAAACATTTCCTCCATAAGTAGTTTATGAAACTGCCATGTTTGTACTTAGTACTTCTAGGACTACTTGCAAAAATAATATGAACTACTTTTACTGTGTACTTTTTGAGTAATTTGAGTTTCAAAGTCCTCTCTGGAGAACAAGAATGATCATTTTTGTCAACTTTGCTGTGGGATAAAAAACATTTCCTCCATAAGTAGTTTATGAAACTGCCATGTTTGTACTTAGTACTTCTAGGACTACTTGCAACAATAATATGAACTACTTTTACTGTGTACTTTTTGAGTAATTTGAGTTTCAAAGTCCTCTCTGGAGAACAAGAATGAGCATTTTGTCAACTTTGCTGTGGGATAAAAAACATTTCCTCCATAAGTAGTTTATGAAACTGCCATGTTTGTACTTAGTACTTCTAGGACTACTTGCAAAAATAATATGAACTACTTTTACTGTGTACTTTTGAGTAATTTGAGTTTCAAAGTCCTCTCTGGAGAACAAGAATGATCATTTTTGTCAACTTTGCTGTGGGATAAAAAACATTTCCTATTTAAGTAGTTTATGAAACTGACATGTTTGTACTTGGTACTTCTTAGACTACTTGCAAAAATAATATGAACTACTTTTACTGTGTACTTTTTGAGTAATTTGAGTTTCAAAGTCCTCTCCAGAGAACAAGAATGATCATTTTTGTCAACTTTGATGTGGGATAAAAAACATTTCCTTCCATAAGTAGTTTATGAAACTGCCATGTTTGTACTTAGTACTTCTAGGACTACTTGCAACAAATAATATGAACTACTTTTACTGTGTAATTTTTGAGTAATTTGAGTTTCAAAGTCCTCTCTGGAGAACAAGAAAGCATTTTTGTCAACTTTGCTGTGGGATAAAAAACATTTCCTCCATAAGTAGTTTATGAAACTGCCATGTTTGTACTTGGTACTTCTTGGACTACTTGCAAAAATAATATGAACTACTTTTACTGTGTACTTTTTGAGTAATTTGAGTTTCAAAGTCCTCTCTGGAGAACAAGAATGATCATTGTTGTCAACTTTGCTGTGGGATAAAAAACATTTCCTCCATAAGTAGTTTATGAAACTGCCATGTTTGTACTTAGTACTTCTAGGACTACTTGCAAAAATAATATGAACTACTTTTACTGTGTACTTTTTGAGTAATTTGAGTTTCAAAGTCCTCTCTGGAGAACAAGAATGATCATTTTTGTCAACTTTGCTGTGGGATAAAAAACATTTCCTCCATAAGTAGTTTATGAAACTGCCATGTTTGTACTTAGTACTTCTTAGACTACTTGCAAAAATAATATGAACTACTTTTACTGTGTACTTTTTGAGTAATTTGAGTTTCAGTCCTCTCTGGAGAACAAGAATGATCATTTTTGTCAACTTGCTGTGGGATAAAAAACATTTCCTCCATAAGTAGTTTATGAAACTGCCATGTTTGTACTTAGTACTTCTAGGACTACTTGCAAAAATAATATGAACTTCTTTTACTGTGTACTTTTTGAGTAATTTGAGTTTCAAAGTCCTCTCTGGAGAACAAGAATGAGCATTTTTGTCAACTTTGCTGTGGGATAAAAAACATTTCCTCCATAAGTAGTTTATGAAACTGCCATGTTTGTACTTAGTACTTCTTAGACTACTTGCAAAAATAATATGAACTACTTTTACTGTGTACTTTTTGAGTAATTTGAGTTTCAAAGTCCTCTCTGGAGAACAAGAATGATCATTTTTGTCAACTTTGCTGTGGGATAAAAAACATTTCCTATTTAAGTAGTTTATGAAACTGCCATGTTTGTACTTGATACTTCTTAGACTACTTGCAAAAATAATATGAACTACTTTTACTGTGTACTTTTTGAGTAATTTGAGTTTCAAAGTCCTCTCTGGAGAACAAGAATGATCATTTTTGTCAACTTTGCTGTGGGATAAAAAACATTTCCTCCATAAGTAGTTTATGAAACTGCCATGTTTGTACTTAGTACTTCTAGGACTACTTGCAAAAATAATATGAACTACTTTTACTGTGTACTTTTTGAGTAATTTGAGTTTCAAAGTCCTCTCTGGAGAACAAGAATGATCATTTTTGTCAACTTTGCTGTGGGATAAAAAACATTTCCTCCATAAGTAGTTTATGAAACTGCCATGTTTGTACTTAGTACTTCTTAGACTACTTGCAAAAATAATATGAACTACTTTTACTGTGTACTTTTTGAGTAATTTGAGTTTCAAAGTCCTCTCTGGAGAACAAGAATGATCATTTTTGTCAACTTTGCTGTGGGATAAAAAACATTTCCTCCATAAGTAGTTTATGAAACTGCCATGTTTGTACTTAGTACTTCTAGGACTACTTGCAAAAATAATATGAACTACTTTTACTGTGTACTTTTTGAGTAATTTGAGTTTCAAAGTCCTCTCTGGAGAACAAGAATGAGCATTTTTGTCAACTTTGCTGTGGGATAAAAAACATTTCCTCCATAAGTAGTTTATGAAACTGCCATGTTTGTACTTAGTACTTCTTAGACTACTTGCAAAAATAATATGAACTACTTTTACTGTGTACTTTTTGAGTAATTTGAGTTTCAAAGTCCTCTCTGGAGAACAAGAATGATCATTTTTGTCAACTTTGCTGTGGGATAAAAAACATTTCCTCCATAAGTAGTTTATGAAACTGCCATGTTTGTACTTGATACTTCTTAGACTACTTGCAAAAATAATATGAACTACTTTTACTGTGTACTTTTTGAGTAATTTGAGTTTCAGTCCTCTCTGGAGAACAAGAATGATCATTTTTGTCAACTTTGCTGTGGGATAAAAAACATTTCCTCCATAAGTAGTTTATGAAACTGCCATGTTTGTACTTAGTACTTCTTAGACTACTTGCAAAAATAATATGAACTACTTTTACTGTGTACTTTTTGAGTAATTTGAGTTTCAAAGTCCTCTCTGGAGAACAAGAATGATCATTTTTGTCAACTTTGCTGTGGGATAAAAAACATTTCCTATTTAAGTAGTTTATGAAACTGCCATGTTTGTACTTGATACTTCTTAGACTACTTGCAAAAATAATATGAACTACTTTTACTGTGTACTTTTTGAGTAATTTGAGTTTCAAAGTCCTCTCCAGAGAACAAGAATGATCATTTTTGTCAACTTTGCTGTGGGATAAAAAACATTTCCTCCATAAGTAGTTTATGAAACTGCCATGTTTGTACTTAGTACTTCTAGGACTACTTGCAAAAATAATATGAACTACTTTTACTGTGTACTTTTTGAGTAATTTGAGTTTCAAAGTCCTCTCTGGAGAACAAGAATGATCATTTTTGTCAACTTTGCTGTGGGATAAAAAACATTTCCTATTTAAGTAGTTTATGAAACTGCCATGTTTGTACTTAGTACTTCTTAGACTACTTGCAAAAATAATATGAACTACTTTTACTGTGTACTTTTGAGTAATTTGAGTTTCAGTCCTCTCTGGAGAACAAGAATGATCATTTTTGTCAACTTTGCTGTGGGATAAAAAACATTTCCTCCATAAGTAGTTTATGAAACTGCCATGTTTGTACTTAGTACTTCTAGGACTACTTGCAAAAATAATATGAACTACTTTTACTGTGTACTTTTTGAGTAATTTGAGTTTCAAAGTCCTCTCTGGAGAACAAGAATGAGCATTTTTGTCAACTTTGCTGTGGGATAAAAAACATTTCCTCCATAAGTAGTTTATGAAACTGCCATGTTTGTACTTAGTACTTCTTAGACTACTTGCAAAAATAATATGAACTACTTTTACTGTGTACTTTTTGAGTAATTTGAGTTTCAAAGTCCTCTCTGGAGAACAAGAATGATCATTTTTGTCAACTTTGCTGTGGGATAAAAAACATTTCCTATTAAGTAGTTTATGAAACTGCCATGTTTGTACTTGATACTTCTTAGACTACTTGCAAAAATAATATGAACTACTTTTACTGTGTACTTTTTGAGTAATTTGAGTTTCAAAGTCCTCTCCAGAGAACAAGAATGATCATTTTTGTCAACTTTGATGTGGGATAAAAAACATTTCCTCCATAAGTAGTTTATGAAACTGCCATGTTTGTACTTAGTACTTCTAGGACTACTTGCAACAAATAATATGAACTACTTTTACTGTGTAATTTTTGAGTAATTTGAGTTTCAAAGTCCTCTCTGGAGAACAAGAATGAGCATTTTTGTCAACTTTGCTGTGGGATAAAAAACATTTCCTCCATAAGTAGTTTATGAAACTGCCATGTTTGTACTTGGTACTTCTTGGACTACTTGCAAAAATAATATGAACTACTTTTACTGTGTACTTTTTGAGTAATTTGAGTTTCAAAGTCCTCTCTGGAGAACAAGAATGATCATTTTTGTCAACTTTGCTGTGGGATAAAAAACATTTCCTCCATAAGTAGTTTATGAAACTGCCATGTTTGTACTTAGTACTTCTAGGACTACTTGCAAAAATAATATGAACTACTTTTACTGTGTACTTTTTGAGTAATTTGAGTTTCAAAGTCCTCTCTGGAGAACAAGAATGATCATTTTTGTCAACTTTGCTGTGGGATAAAAAACATTTCCTCCATAAGTAGTTTATGAAACTGCCATGTTTGTACTTAGTACTTCTTAGACTACTTGCAAAAATAATATGAACTACTTTTACTGTGTACTTTTTGAGTAATTTGAGTTTCAGTCCTCTCTGGAGAACAAGAATGATCATTTTTGTCAACTTTGCTGTGGGATAAAAAACATTTCCTCCATAAGTAGTTTATGAAACTGCCATGTTTGTACTTAGTACTTCTAGGACTACTTGCAAAAATAATATGAACTACTTTTACTGTGTACTTTTTGAGTAATTTGAGTTTCAGTCCTCTCTGGAGAACAAGAATGAGCATTTTTGTCAACTTTGCTGTGGGATAAAAAACATTTCCTATTTAAGTAGTTTATGAAACTGCCATGTTTGTACTTGATACTTCTTAGACTACTTGCAAAAATAATATGAACTACTTTTACTGTGT
Source organism: Pseudochaenichthys georgianus (assembly GCF_902827115.2). Classification (NCBI taxonomy): domain Eukaryota; kingdom Metazoa; phylum Chordata; class Actinopteri; order Perciformes; family Channichthyidae; genus Pseudochaenichthys; species Pseudochaenichthys georgianus. The sequence goes on from NC_047503.1 coordinate 34,405,235, forward strand.
ACTTTTTGAGTAATTTGAGTTTCAAAGTCCCCTCCAGAGAACAAGAATGATCATTTTTGTCAACTTTGCTGTGGTCTAAAAAACATTTCCTCCATAAGTAGTTTATGAAACTGCCATGTTTGTACTTAGTACTTCTAGGACTACTTGCAAAAATAATATGAACTACTTTTACTGTGTACTTTTTGAGTAATTTGAGTTTCAAAGTCCTCTCTGGAGAACAAGAATGAGCATTTTTGTCAACTTTGCTGTGGGATAAAAAACATTTCCTCCATAAGTAGTTTATGAAACTGCCATGTTTGTACTTAGTACTTCTAGGACTACTTGCAAAAATAATATGAACTACTTTTACTGTGTACTTTTTGAGTAATTTGAGTTTCAAAGTCCTCTCTGGAGAACAAGAATGATCATTTTTGTCAACTTTGCTGTGGGATAAAAAACATTTCCTCCATAAGTAGTTTATGAAACTGCCATGTTTGTACTTAGTACTTCTAGGACTACTTGCAAAAATAATATGAACTACTTTTACTGTGTACTTTTTGAGTAATTTGAGTTTCAAAGTCCTCTCTGGAGAACAAGAATGAGCATTTTTGTCAACTTTGCTGTGGGATAAAAAACATTTCCTCCATAAGTAGTTTATGAAACTGCCATGTTTGTACTTAGTACTTCTAGGACTACTTGCAAAAATAATATGAACTACTTTTACTGTGTACTTTTTGAGTAATTTGAGTTTCAAAGTCCTCTCTGGAGAACAAGAATGATCATTTTTGTCAACTTTGCTGTGGGATAAAAAACATTTCCTATTTAAGTAGTTTATGAAACTGACATGTTTGTACTTGGTACTTCTTAGACTACTTGCAAAAATAATATGAACTACTTTTACTGTGTACTTTTTGAGTAATTTGAGTTTCAAAATCCTCTCCAGAGAACAAGAATGATCATTTTTGTCAACTTTGATGTGGGATAAAAAACATTTCCTCCATAAGTAGTTTATGAAACTGCCATGTTTGTACTTAGTACTTCTAGGACTACTTGCAACAAATAATATGAACTACTTTTACTGTGTAATTTTTGAGTAATTTGAGTTTCAAAGTCCTCTCTGGAGAACAAGAATGAGCATTTTTGTCAACTTTGCAGTGGGATAAAAAACATTTCCTCCATAAGTAGTTTATGAAACTGCCATGTTTGTACTTGGTACTTCTTGGACTACTTGCAAAAATAATATGAACTACTTTTACTGTGTACTTTTTGAGTAATTTGAGTTTCAAAGTCCTCTCTGGAGAACAAGAATGATCATTTTTGTCAACTTTGCTGTGGGATAAAAAACATTTCCTCCATAAGTAGTTTATGAAACTGCCATGTTTGTACTTAGTACTTCTAGGACTACTTGCAAAAATAATATGAACTACTTTTACTGTGTACTTTTTGAGTAATTTGAGTTTCAAGTCCTCTCTGGAGAACAAGAATGATCATTTTTGTCAACTTTGCTGTGGGATAAAAAACATTTCCTCCATAAGTAGTTTATGAAACTGCCATGTTTGTACTTAGTACTTCTTAGACTACTTGCAAAAATAATATGAACTACTTTTACTGTGTACTTTTTGAGTAATTTGAGTTTCAGTCCTCTCTGGAGAACAAGAATGATCATTTTTGTCAACTTTGCTGTGGGATAAAAAACATTTCCTCCATAAGTAGTTTATGAAACTGCCATGTTTGTACTTAGTACTTCTAGGACTACTTGCAAAAATAATATGAACTACTTTTACTGTGTACTTTTTGAGTAATTTGAGTTTCAAAGTCCTCTCTGGAGAACAAGAATGAGCATTTTTGTCAACTTTGATGTGGTCTAAAAAACATTTCCTCCATAAGTAGTTTATGAAACTGCCATGTTTGTACTTAGTACTTCTAGGACTACTTGCACAAATAATATGAACTACTTTTACTGTGTACTTTTTGAGTAATTTGAGTTTCAAAGTCCTCTCTGGAGAACAAGAATGAGCATTTTTGTCAACTTTGATGTGGTCTAAAAAACATTTCCTCCATAAGTAGTTTATGAAACTGCCATGTTTGTACTTGGTACTTCTTGGACTACTTGCAAAAATAATATGAACTACTTTTACTGTGTACTTTTTGAGTAATTTGAGTTTCAAAGTCCTCTCTGGAGAACAAGAATGAGCATTTTTGTCAACTTTGATGTGGTCTAAAAAACATTTCCTCCATAAGTAGTTTATGAAACTGCCATGTTTGTACTTAGTACTTCTAGGACTACTTGCACAAATAATATGAACTACTTTTACTGTGTACTTTTTCATTAATTTCAGTTTCAAAGTCCCCTCCAGAGAACAAGAATGAGCATTTGTGTCAACTTTAATGTGGTCTAAAAAACATTTCTTCCATAGACATATGACACTGCCATGTTCTTCTGCCCTAGTTGCAGAGAAAGCAATTCCAATTGCTTGCCCTGGCTTCTTGGAGTTGGTCCTGATTCATCCCCAGGCACTGCTCATGGAACCATATTTCACAGGTGTCACACTGTATCTGTAAAATGAAATGAGTGACCATCAAATCTGATACATCTTGTCATCGGAAATGATGAAGTAATGAAGTGCAATAGAGAATAATTTTGGCAAAATTAGATTCATGTCAACTTTATTACATGTAGCTATAGTCTGTAGCATACTCACCTCAAACACCAGTTTAATATCTGAAAATAACTATATTATGTCTACATTTTCAGTTTTTCAAATAAAAATGTTTTTTAGGTAGTTATAGGTAGAAGATTTATAGTTCTGGGAAAACCCCATGTTGCATCACTATAATGTAGTTACCTTTTGGTATTCTTAATTGGTCAGTTATGTATTGCATACGAGCTCCCTGCTTGTCATATTTTGATAGTGACTTACAGGATGTTGGTGTGTGAAAGAGGACATCAGCAGATAACACACACAAACCTCTTTCCAAGTGGTCCGTTTTACATTAGGAGTGTTGCCTCAAGGTATAACTTGGTTTCCAGGCCTGATCTGGCGGACATGTACCGTCAGTCTCCCAGCGGCGTAGAGTGAGGTGGAGGAACCGCGGGGTGCGCTAATTCAGTGCCCCATATTGCTATTTTCCAAGCTAATGTAGCTTTGTCAACGCTGCATTGAGGCTATTGTCATCATGTGGGTGGACTTAGACTCAAACCTGGGGTGAAGTTACACTTTAATTTAATATGTTGCTATTAGACATGATTAGATTTGTCAGTATCCCTATTCCACTACTCATCACATTTTATATTCTCTCTGTTCATTATATGTGTAAACAATGTATATACATTACCATTTATCTGAGAGAAGTTGTCTTGACTGTTTTGTTAGTAAATCAATTTATATCGGTTCCACAGTCATTTTGAATAGAGTTAATGTGTGTGGGCTGCAGCTGGGGCGACGCACGAGGTTGCCGTAAAAAAATAATTCGGCATGCACCGAAAAGTAGAAATCGAAGCATGGCCCTTTAGCGTTTTCGCTGGACCGCCTGATCTGGATAAACCCAGTGACTCAACAGTTTTGTAAATACATCTAATATCATAAATTGAATTTGATTCGAATATGATGAAGCCCTATTATAACTACACTACGACAAATACTCACCCAATCTGTAGTGGGAGGCCCAGATCCTGGGGGCTTTGAGGTAGAGCACATTGCACAGTTGTTCTCCATGTAAATAGAAAATATGTTATTTAGACATACTGTATATGTATACAGTTAACAGTTTATTGGCAGCAGAAGTGCAGTCAAATTCTATGCAGCTGTTCAGCTGTAAATTATAGCTTATGAACTCTAAATGGATCATGAATGGGATCATTAACACAGGTTTAATGTGTTTTTAACTTAAGGATGGATGTTTTAAAAAGAAGACTATGTACACAGTGTGAACAGAACAACATATAAGCAGACATACATAAACAATCCGTAATATTCAAAACATCACTAGGCAATGACCTGTATGCAACAAATTTAAAAATGCAGGAATTTATATTTGTCACTGTTTCACTCTAAGCCCTGTTTTGTGTTCCATATTTCACCCATGCCTCCTGCCACTCTGCCTGTAAGCTTTCAATAAACCACCTATAAACTGTTCCTGGATGCCTGCCTGGTACAATCTGTATTCGTTTCCTCTTCCCTGCTCTCCTGACACAAACCGTGACAGTTTAAGTGTCAGTATTTACATTCCTTATTGCAGCAGGAAAAAAAGTTATTCTTCAACTGTTAATGTCTCAATGGAGTGTGTGTGAGAGAAATATAAGTTATGTGTTCAACTGAGATATGTATGGAATATTTGGTTTGGGTCCTGTGCTTAAAATCAATGATGCTGTAGGCTATAAATGCTGTAGTGTGTGGACTCAAAGGCAATTGTACAGGCTGTAGTTATTGTAGATTTGTTTGATTGCATTGGATTAATGGAAGTTCATCATTTCCATAACAACTAACTAAGAACCATAACATAAAGCAGGACAAATGACTTACAAACCTGAAGCATTGAGTATTGAAAGTGCAAACTTTCTCCTCTCACAAGCCATCTCCTTTTTGGATGTCCCAAAGGACATAATTGGTAATGCAGGAAAGGCCTCCATCACTGCTCTTGCCATCTACACACCAACACACAGAATCACACTTCTCATCTGCGCTACATTGTTTTTGCCAGTAAAATTACAACATTGAATTGATATTTCAATAAAAATGATCAAACTATTAATAACTAATAGTTGTAATGAGGTAATTAACACAACTTGAAGAATGTACATGACAAACTACATGGGCTGTGTCAACAACCAGCCCTCTCATCACTTTTACACAATTCCCCTAAAAAATAAACTGAAAATTGATAATTCAGAAACTAATGACTTATTTTTTAACATCATTGACTATTTTATACTTTAAACTTGTATAATAATCAAGACACTGAAATAAATATAAGAATATATATATATATATATATATATAAAAATCTTTAAATATTGTGTAAAATAAAAACACTCCATCCCAACAGTTCATTTCATTTCAAACCTTTATTTATCCAGATTGGTCCCATTGAGATCATAGATCTCTTTTTCAAGGGAGACCTGCAGCATATAGGTTCCACATGAAACATAAAACAATAAAAGACATTATACATTATATTTACAGGATACATAGTTATAGACATTTACAAGTGCCCATTGTATCAGCAAGCATTTCATTTACCCTAGCTTTAAAAACATGCAGAGGAATGAGATTGCTCAGTTTCAATTCTTGCTGAAGATTGTCAGTGATGTACCTGAACGCGTTCAATGAACGATCGTTCATGAACGCGTTCATATTTTGGGCGAACGTGAACTGAACGTACTGTATTTCCGCTAGATGAACGTAATTGAGAACGCGTTCATTATCAGCGCTGTATAACGGCGTTCAAAAGTACGTTCATTCTCAGCACTGTATTATAACGGCGTTCAAAAGTGTGCCAGATTTCATATGCCTTTCAGCCGAAAACCCAGTTAAAACACACCGTAAACAGGCTTCAAAATAATGCGGAAAACCACCCAATCTGGCAACAGCAAGCTGCCTGTGACGCGTACACGTCTGTCACCCCTGGCTGTCGCACTAAAATATAAATATACTAAATATATCAGACTCCTCACAAGAAACAATGTGGAACCGCGGAACCGGCGAGCATTGAATGAAGTATGGACGAAGCCGAGAGCAGCTGCAGCAGCACTCGCTCAGAGTGAGACTCTACGGCAGGGGTGGGGAACCTCCGGCCTCCGGGCCGTATACGGCCCGCGAGACAATTTGGTACGGCTCTCGAGGTAATTTATAAACACACGCAAAAAAAAAAAAATGAAAGAAATCTAGACCGCAAAAAAATTAAACAAGCGAGTGCCTGTTTTTCCTGGCCAAGGTTAGGGTCCTTGAACACAACACGAGCCTAACGTGTCATCACGTGGTATATGTCTCGACTGACAGGGGTGCAGTTCTGACGGAGAGCACCAGAACGCCACTCCAGCACTTCAGAAATTGCAGTACCGATAAGTCCATACACATGCCGCAGTTTCTGCGTGTCTGTGTCTTTAGTTGAAAGCCCAGTTGCGATCTGCTCATCTGTCATACTGATCAGACAGTCAATAACTGTGTTGTTATCATTAGCATCTGGTTAGCTAGCTATGCTAACGAATATAAGAAGCTTTGTCTACAACCAGTGAGGTAAAGGCACATCTTTATATGATCATTATAGTTATCAAAAAAATAAGAGAATAAAGTAAACAGGTATAAAATACTATATGACAGTTATTAATAAAGAAGAATACAGTTTGAAAGGGGAGTGATTTGTCAAATATCCATAAATTAAAAGAAAATCTGTTTACAGTTGTGTTTGGGTGTTGAGAGATGTGTCCATAGATCTCCTAATGTTGCTCTCAAAGTGCACCAGATTGATGCTTTTAACTTCAACATTTAAAAAAAAATCTTCCCAGGGGAGCATGCCCTCCGGACCCCCCTAGAGGAGGTTAGGTCCCCCCCCACTTAAATCATGTTCACATGGATAGGAAACTAAATACATTTGCACACATCTTGTGTCCATATCTTTCTGTTTTGGTGGTCACGCCACACCCTGCACGTGCATGCATACGCGAGTCATGGTGAGATATCTGGATTAAGAGGTTGCTTTTTCTTTGCACAGAATGAAATGAATGAGTTGTGATTTTAGTTTTTTTAAGCAGAGGTCAATAACTTGTACGGCCCTCTGAGGATATTGAAAACATTGAAATGGCCCATTAACATCGTACAGGAGACAAATAATAGCTCGCAGCAACTTATTGAAAAAAGAACTATGAACTATAAATTAGTTCATTTTTGAAACCATGAACTTTAGTTCAACATTTTGAATTATGAACTATGAACTGAACTAGTTCATTTTAAAATGTGTGAACTGTGAACTGAACTAGTTCATGTAGAAAGTGAACTTTCCCAACACTGAAGATTGTTCCAAGCAAGTGGAGCTGCGCACATAAAAGCTGTCTTACCTAAGACAGTCCTTGCTCTTGGCACATCTAACAAGACTACATCCTGTGATCTCAGACAATAGCTGCTTGCAACTCTCTGTGTTATCAGAGAGCAGATATAATACGGGAGTTTACCCAACAAAGCTTTATAGATAAACGTGTACCAATGACTGAGCCTCCGTACAGAGAGTGATGGTAAACCTGCCTTGGTATACAGTGTACAGTGATGTGTAAGCGCTTTACAATTTGTGACAAATCTCAGAGCACTGTGATACGCAGCATCCAATTTGCTCAGGTATTTGGCAGGTGCATTCATATAGACCAGATCACCATAGTCCAGCACAGGTAAAAAGGTCACAGTGACTAGCCTTTTCCTGGCCTCAAGCGAGAAACAGGACTTGTTTCTGAAAAAGAAACCTAGCCTAACCCTCAGTTTTTTAAGCAGGTTATTGACATGAAGTTTAAAAGAAAGACAATCATCAAGCCAGATACCAAGGTATTTGTAACAGGCAACAACTTCAAGTTTTGTTCCTTGCGTAGTTACAATATCTAAAACAGGCTCTGGTGTCTTTTTAGCTTTTGAAAAGAGCATTACCTTGGTTTTATCCACATTTAAAAGAAGCTTTAATTCAGAGAGCTGAGTCTGAATAGTGTTAAAAACAGCTTGTAATTTAACAACAGCCTCCTTAACGGTGGGACCTGCACAATACATCACAGTATCATCCGCATAAAAATGTAAAGTAGCTTCATCCACATTATCACCTACACTGTTAATATATATGGAGAATAAAAATGGTCCTAAAACAGAACCTTGTGGTACACCATTAGAAATGTTTAACCATTCAGAAGACAGTCCATCAAAATGAACACATTGGGACCTTTCAGAGAGGTAGTTTACAAACCACCCCACTGCATTGCTGGATAGGCCAATACTGAGTAGCCTCTGCTTTAAAATGCGATGATCAACGGTGTCAAATGCTTTGGAAAGGTCAATAAACAGAGCTGCACAACTCTGCTTATTATCTAAAATAGTAGTAATGTCATTTACCACTTTCATTGTCGCAGTGATGGTGCTGTGTTTCTTTCTGAATCCTGACTGATGCTTAGACAGGATATCATTTATACATAAAAACTCCTTTACTTGTTCACTCACTAAGCGTTCGAGCACCTTAGCCAGAACTGACAATTTAGAGATTGGCCTATAGTTATTTAAAATAGTTGCCTCCCCTCCTTTCAGTAAAGGCAAGACATAAGCAGACTTCCATACTTTTGGAATTGTGTTCGTGCTGAGGGAGAGGTTAAAAAGAGAAGTAAGAGGTGGAGCAATAAAATCTGCAGCTATCTTTAAAAAGAAAGGTTCTACGTTGTCCGGGCCAGCCGGTTTCCTAGGATCTAACTTGGATAATGCTTCATGAACAATACCAATAGTTAAAGGAGTAAAACTGAAAGGGTTTTCCAGACCACATTGTTCAGAGTCAAGGATTGGAGCGTTCACAGGAGCCACACAGCCAAACAGAGAGCCACAAGACACAAAATGCTCATTAAAGCAATTTAGCATAGTAGCCCTGTCTGACACAGTATGGACACTGGACAATATTGTAGGTTACCTTGCTTACTGAGCTACTTCATTTAGAATTGTGTACACAGATACTAAGGGCGGGATAAGGAAATATCATTTAAAAAAACAGCTGAGACCACCAAGCACAAAATAAATGCTTCAGTGGTGTGGGTTTGGGAACTTCTGTTAACATACTTATGTTTACTTAAACACACAGCACTAAATATAATTCTAAGATCACTTTATATCTAATTTGCTGACTTACCGTACTCTTTTCGCAGAATTTTCCGAGTCTGCTTTCTCTTCGGAATTTGCCGCTGGATCCACCAAAAATACTGATCTTATGGCAGGAAATAAGTACTAAAAAAAAGGGATGTTATTTCAAAACAGCATCATACATATATACATATTTAAATGAAAGGGATTTCTGAATGAAAACAATCACTAACCAGCAACTTCCAGTGTGTTCTTTCAATATTTACAAAGGCGATCACGGCTTGATAATCATTAAAGTTGATCTATAACAGCAATAAAAATACTTTTTTTTAAGATTTCTTAGGAATATGATGCCTTATTTTATTAAAAATAAATCATGGTGTTTGAATTTGTATATTAAATTAAATTTAATTAAATTACAAAATAGAAAACCCAAAGTAGTATAACACACAATGTAAGCCATTTCACAGCCAATTTTGGCTCTACAAGGTGTGGATAGGTAAAAGGCATGAAAACACACATTACCTTTGGCAAGCCGTGCCGACTGAGCTGGGTTCGTTCTCCAAAAAGTATAATACCTGCTGTGTAATGATTGAGTATGTAAATTGTGTTTCCAGTGTTGAACTGGCTGGCATACAGATGGAATAGGCCCTCAATAACCTAAATCCGATAATTGACATGAAGACAGAAAAGAAATGCAGCGGATTAAACACTAATAAAATATATAATACAATTGCATACTAAACTTTTTTTTTTTTTACTGTGGGTAATATTTTTTTAACCACAAAATACCTCGCCTGTTAGCCACTGGTGAGGTCTCAGAGTGCGTAGCTCACTGTGGTGGATCAAAAAATTGTTCCCTCTAATATGGGAGGGGAGCACAGAAACTACAACTTCAGTGTCCTTCCTTTTCCACATTGATGTCAGCTGCAGAAACAAATTAACAACTTGTTAAGTTAAAAAAAAAATCAGTCTTACTATATTTATGATAAATTATCCAAAACTCTACATAATTAATATTCAGATAAAAGCGAAAATTTAAGTTTAAACATATTAACTGTAAAATCGTATATTCTAAAACAGACATATTAAGTTATGACCAGTAAACAAAGTTATTCAGAATACATTCAAAAATGTATATGTAATACTGTCCATCCTTTATCACTGAACATATACTTAAAGTCCATGTAAGAAAAATAAAATATAATGACCAATTAGCCAATGACATCTGTGTTGCAAGTCAATATCTAAATGCAATTTTGAAAATGATGTTATTATGCAGTCTAATTGTAGTATCATCCCTGGATTAATGTTAATAATTTAAAAAATACATTATTCCTAAAATATATCTTTTTTTTTTATCCACAGTACAGGTTTTATAATGCTTTGTTAAGAAAATTGACCTGTGATGTCACATGTTCTGGAGAGGGCTTCTGTTCATGTGCATCAGTGATGACTGATGTTGACTGGTGGGGGGACTTGAGCAATGTAATACAGATAATTCCATGAAATACAAACATCACCCCATTATAAAACATGTACATTAGCTATTTAACTATTTTTCCATGTTCCTCAGAATGAGATGGGAGGGATAGCATGTCATGGTAAACACAAAAGTTGGAGACAAGAAATGTTACACATGGAAAAGTTACAAGATACATCAACAACATTTCATAAGATCATCATGAGATCTTCTTAAAGAAGAACTGTAATTCTTTGTTCTTTCTAGTAGAATGAAAAAAGCCATTCTGTCATCCTTTACAATTGAAGGACATTTAAAAATAAATGCAGCAAAATGTTAGGCACTAACCTGAGATGGTGTGTGCTGTGGAAAGCTGTCTGTGTTTTTCCTGTGCCTCTTTGAGGTTGGACGTGGACAGAGATGGGTTGAGAGTCTTCTTCATAACCTGATAATCCCAAATGTACTTGACGTCAACATTTTATATTATCTGTATTATATAAACACATAGCATCACTTGTAAAAAATGGTGATCAATGAAGTAACCTTTCCTTTACCTTCTTTGCTTTAGATTTCTTGAAATCAAAAGGCTTTGTGATTGGTGTAACATATACACCTCTCCTCCTCTGTTTCCTCTGTTTCCACCATTCCACATCTACCCTGTGGGTCTATTATAATAAACACAGAGCAATTGGTGTAGTTACTATAAATGGAAGACAATATTTCCACAACATTTTCAATTGCATTCTGTATAAATTGGCACACATTAGTGGATATGTGGCAAAACTAGACAACTATGTGATGGCAATTTCATCACCTATGGTTAGTTGATGTTTTCAATAATATATTTGGTGCTTAAACCTGAGGTTATGTCTTAGTCCTGCAAGTGATTCTGACCTGTAATGGGATGTAATTTGCATTAACAAAAAGTTAACAACAACTAATTTAAAGTAATTCTGCTATGCAAAGAAATGAATATATACTTTCACATCAGCTACTATGTTACACGTATGTAGTGTCAATTTCTGCAAAAACATGTTCAAAGTGACAGAACTGAAAATATAAAACTTTGATCAAAGTTATTAGTTTGATCACATTATGATCCCTCAAACAAGGACAGCGATGACAGAGAAAGGCAATTACAATAAGTAAAGACTTTTCCAAAATATCATACCTTGTTCTTTGTCTTCAGAGAGTCTTGGTATTCTCTCAACAGTGCGTTGTGCATGACCTTGTATGTGTGCACAAAGTCATCCAGTCTTGTGAGCCTCTTCTGCTGAAAGCGAATCTTTTTAAGATCCCATTGGCTCTTCTCCATAATCCCCTGGGTCATGTTGTCTTTAGTGTAGTTCTGTTAAATAACAGCTCTTTGGTGAATTAGTGCGCCTACAACTGTATGGATATCAACCATGTCATAAAGTTGTGGTTAGCTGTAATGTTTTTTTGTTCAAGTTTACCTGTGTTGATTTCTGGGCAACTGTCTTGAACCTCTTTGACAGCTTTTCATAAAAGGGACATCTTCCATGACGTCCAAGGTCACCTGCCATAGAAGCATCTAACTTTAATAATAGGAAAAACAAGCTTAAAATTAAAACATACATGAAGAAGAGGAAGTTAACTAACCCAGTAGTAGTCTTGACCACAGAGCAGCCTGAGGCAGAAAGTAGTTGAGCAGCTTGGGGATAAAGTTTGGGCAAAAGTACTCATTTGGCTCTCCAACTTTATCCAATGATGCCTGCTGGATGACATCCTTAAAGTGGTAGTCAAACGGTGTTGGGCCCAAATCATTCTGTAAGACACATAATCACGTTCATGTAATTGTTTTGTATTTTGGTGCATTTTTGAGTATTAAACCAGATGTTACTTACAATATTATAATTCTTTGGTCCATGTAATTGTGTATTTTGTATTTGCATGGACTGCAGTTACAACAAATTAATATTCACAAAAGGGAAATACTCAAAGCACCCAGAAAAACACATAAACATTAGGGCTGCAAATAACAATTATTTTCATTGTCAATTAATCTGTCGATAATTTTCTTGATTAATCGATTAGTTGCTTGGTCTATAAAATCTCAGAAAATCAGTGTTTCCCAAAGTCCAACATGACGTACTCAAATGTCTTGTTTTGTCCACAACTCAAATATATTCAATTTACTGTCATAAAGGAGTAAATATAGCATAAAATATTCACATTTAAGAAGAGACAATATTTACTTTTCGTAAGAAATTACTCAAAGAGATTTTTGAAATAGTTGGCGATTAATTTAATAGTTGACAACTAATCCATTATTCAATTTTATTTTACAATTCTACAAAGGATTACCTACCACAAAGTCTTCCTCAGCAATGCCTGAGTCATCAATGACTGGCTGGGCAACTGCTGTCAAAAGCGTCTGAAGGCCTTTAAAATGTTTCTCAACATTTCCCCCACTGCATGGACTTGCCAGCAGCACGGTGGCACTAACTACTACTTGATCAAGTTCTTTTAGAGTAGTAGCCTGGGTCATTAGCCCGAAGACATGCATGCACAGATGATAGTGTTTCGCGGCACTGTGAGGAAGAATTTACAGAATTCATATTATTACAATGCCACTATATTCTAAACTAAAATATAACTAAATAATATTCATTTGAAGACATCACTCACTGTTTTTTGCAGAGGTCCTTTGCGTTTTTCATGACATGGCTCAGGCATCTATGTAGGATAGGAAGTGCAAGTGCATGCTCCTTTCCTTGTCCCGTCACAATGTGATAATATTGTGATAGTAGTTCATTGAGACCAAGGCCAAATAGATTATGAGCCATTGTCTGCATCAAAACTACAGAGCCATCACAAAGTAACATAACTGGTCTTCTGCGAATTTTTGGCCCATGTTGTTTGACACAGTCTGTGATGAAAGAGCCAAGAAAGTATGTTATCGATGCTGTGGTGTGTTCACAGGTAACATATGTGGCAACAGGGACAGGGGAGCATCCTTTTACCGGATTTCTGACCACAAGTTCGTAGATGTAAAAAGGTGTGCTCTCCCCTTTTGCCTTTTTAACAATGTGGCATCTAGGTAGACAATGTCCTTCTTCGATCTGTCATGGAATAACCTAATTGTTCTCTTAGACCAAAGCATGACACCTATTGGCTGCAGGATTACCTTCTGAATCCACTGGTCATCTTTGTCTTGAACATCCTCAGACATAAGTTGCAGACTCACCATCTCATTTTCATCCCTCCTCTGCTTTTCCCTTTCACCACAAGATAAAGTCTTTAAGACTCCAGTTGTCGGCACCTCATCTCTGCAACCAGATTGCAGAACAGTCTCCTCCAACTTGTTCAAGCTTTGTAAATATACAGTTCTTGGGAGTTTAGAACTAAGAGTGTCTGCTATCAGCTGCCTTTCTTCAGCTCTAATTGGCCTCCTTCTCAGCTGTTGAAGGCTGTGCCGCACAATGCCCCCCTGGAAGCAGAGAACAGCCTTGAGGGACGACTCACTTTCCACTTGACATTTACTTTAACCTGACAGTCATCAAAACGGCAGTACCCAGTGCAGGTAAACAGTGGCTTTTTTGTCATAGAGCCTCTCATTTTCACACTGTGCCTCTTGAAACCAAAACTACAGTGTGGATGGACACTTCGGATACCTTTTGCAATCACGTTTGTCCAATGCAAACTTTTGAACTGCCGTTTTTGTTGGGTCTTTCTGAGTTTTCTCCATTCCTTGTGTGGAATGAAAAAAAAACAGGGTTGCTCAGGCAATTTGTGGGTGAAGTATTTCTGCTTCTCTTCGTCCTTTGTAGATGATGTAGTACTGCTACTACTGCAGGCATTCTGCAAACACAAGTTGTAAGAAAGGTAGATTAGAAGCTGGTATGCATGAATATGCATTCAAGTATATCCAATTGCCAAATCCAAACTTGAACTGCATATTTCAAATTTCATCATACAATGTAAGGATAAGAAGTTTTTTTTCTGTAAAAGGACATCCCTCAGAAATAGCAAATGTCATTCACAATACTCCCAAAATAGTTGTTGTTAAAAAATATAAATGTTTAACACATTTGAAAGCTGGGAATCTAACATTTAGATGTAAAAATTAATAGCTATTTAACTTTTTATCAATTCATTCTAACCCACTTAAACTGACGTACTTCCAAAGCTTTTTTTTTAAATAATCTAAGTTTACCTCTCGGCTGTCATCCACAGATGATGATTCATTGTCATTTGGTGATGAAAGACTGTTATCTGTGTCTTGGCGGACTTCCAGCAGGGGCTCACAGCTTGCTGAGTCTGTGTCATTTTGGGATTTTTCAGGGCTCACATCTGGCATGTCTTCAGGATTGGGCTCACAGCTTGCTGAGTCTGTGTCATTTTGGGATTTTTCAGGGCTCACATCTGACATGTCTTCAGGATTGGGTCCACAGCTGGCTGAGTCCAACTCAGTTCCATCTTGTGGCACCACAGTCGACGTGTCTGGTTTGTCGACTTCCGCTTGCACACTGCCCTGTATTCCCACACCCCATAAGCAAAACAGGTTAAGAGTAATAGATAATGCTGATATCATAGTATGAGCATTGAATATTTTCTTCAATTATAATCAGAGTACATTTCATACATTTTTAAAGAGATTAAAAAATATTACGAAAGCAAACAAAATTCAAAATAATGGAAAAACCTTAAAAATATATATATTTTATGATTACCTGTTGATGTTGAAGGTAGGCATTTTTTATTCTAATCCTATTACTTGGGACGTTGGTGATTCCTAAGTCCTTGCAGACAATTCCCCAGAAACTCTCTTCTGGATACATGCTTTCTTCTGCCAGGGGCCCTATTGTCTTGTCTTGCAGACTCTGGATGCATGACAGAATGTCCGTTGCACTCTTTACCAATTTTCTGGACTATTCAAACATGGAGGAAAACGGTAAATTGTTTGTTTTATTTAAAGATTTGTCTAAGCTATCAATACATGTGCAAAAAGAAGTAGCCTAATACCTACCCTCCCAAAAGTTGAAAAAGTAAACGATCTGTAAAGAAAAAAAATATTCAAAGTTACAAAAATGATACATATCATGATGTATAAAAATCAAGAAGACTGTAGAAAAGATATAAAGATCTCGAGCGCAATTATTTTCTGTTTACATATGACTGCACTGAACATTGGCCTCAAACACTTGAGTT
Organism: Pseudochaenichthys georgianus; assembly: GCF_902827115.2. NCBI lineage: Eukaryota > Metazoa > Chordata > Actinopteri > Perciformes > Channichthyidae > Pseudochaenichthys > Pseudochaenichthys georgianus. Next base: position 34,420,655 of record NC_047503.1, read on the forward strand.
TAGACACTTTGAGTTACATTGTAGGCCTATGTAGTATTGTATATATGTTATATATTTTGAATAACAACAGAATATACAATGCAATCATATAATACAATACTAAAACACAATATATGTATAAAAAAATATATATATATAAATATATTTATATAATTCAGTAAATTAATTTTAATTCCTACAAGTAACCAGTAACATGTTCAGTTTATCACGGTTATAACCGAATGTCATGAAAATAGGTTTATAATTAAGCGAGTTACAGTCGACTTTGTAGAGAAGTCTGCATCTCTGGATTTCTTCAATAACAGAAGTTGAGCTCTCCAATGGCGGACATGCAGATTAACGTCAAATCGCTAACGCGGTATCTATGATTCTATATCATGGATGCTATCATGGATGTATATTAACAATACTTTTTTATTATATATCCATAGGGTCTTATTATACAACCATGATATATTTGTACATGATATTGATTAATGGCTGCAACCATTTTCAGTACTCGGATTTACATGATGCCTTTTTTAAAAATGGGGGCAGTGCCGTCAGCGTACGGAGCCGGCCGTCAACGGCCCGCTGACGACCGGCCGTTCTGTGATTCTCCAGAACACACAGCTGGCCAGTCCCTGTATTCCACCGGGTCACCGCGGCGCAGACGGACCCGCGGCGAAGACGGACCCGGTGGAATACAGGGTCTACCGCGTTTAGGAACCGTTAAGCAGAACCAAAATTGTGTACGGGTACCCGGCATTTTCTTATCGGTTCTCATCTGGAACCGAGTTTCGGTTCCCAACCCTAACACAACACAAAACATAACACACCTGAAATAACATAGCCAAACAATTGGATTCACTACATGAAATAGCTTAAGTAACTTTTTTTCAATTTATAGAAGTTGTTATTTTCAAAGTAAAGAAAGCCTAGGCATACAAATGACATATGCTAGTCCGTTAACTTTGGTAGGGAAAAATATACTTACCCTTGACGATGGGTCATCATGAATTTCAAATTGCACAGTGAAGAAATATATTATATGCTGGAAACAAATGAACGCAACTTCGAAGTCATCACTGCCAAAATGGCTCATCACATGGTCATAATGCGTGGCTGTGAGGTGAATAGGCGGGTTCTGTGACAATGCACTTGCTGATTGGTGGGAAAGATAGGTGTCTATCACAATAACAAACACTACTCACGTGAAGAGGGAGAGGATTTATGTAGGTTAAAAAAAAAAGCACAAAAGCGGCATGGACCAGTAAATGATTATAAACATGGTATATTTATAAAGATGCATATGTTAATTGTAAATGTAGTCATAAGTTTATTTAAAACATGTAAACTGGGTATAACATGGGATCACACCAGCCATAGCGCTCTTGCTCTTGATGGCCGGTCCCATCTTCAAAAATAAACTTCAATTTGAACTCAACCAGTAAAAGTTATGCATTCAAAAACCTTCCTTAAAGGGGACCTATCATGCCAAATGCACCTTTGTACGTCTTTTATACATGAATATGTGTCCCCGGTGTTCCAGGGAACTCACCAAGTGTCAGAAAACACAACCCTCTCTATTTTCCTCCTTCGCCAAATCTCTAAAAAAGGGGCTGCAACGGATCTGAAAAAAACTGATCCAGATTTCAACACTTTTCTACGTCACAAAGAAGTCCTCGGCTTATTGGTCAACTCTCCACCTATCAGGGGAATGAGCCACGTCCACGTGCATTGCCAAACCTCTCATTCGCATATAGGCTATCGTCAGGCTAAATCAACCCACATCTGTGTTTTTGCCTGCTCTTGCCAGGATGTCTAAGATAGTTAAACGTTGTGCTGTTGTTGGCTGCAAGACTCGGGACAGGGGACTGCATGCAATGCCATCAGTGGAAAAAGAAATGAATCTGTGGCTAGACTTCATTTACAAGGGACATGTGCCAGAAGACCACGGCAGATTTCTGTTTGTGTGTTCCAAACATTTTACGACGGACATGTTTATGAACTTGTCTCAAGTCCAACACGGATATGCCTCCAAAGTAATGCTAAACCCGGGATCAATACCAACCATCCGGGACCAGGCCAGTGAGGACACATCCAATTTTGAAGCTGTACGTTTTTATTTAGCGGTGTTTTTCCTGATAAAGCTATCTCTAGCTTGTAGCATGTAGCTTCGCCGTATCAATGTCGCCTCAAACCCAAATAGTAATCGGTTAGGTGTTTATATATTTTTGTAGCATTTTATTTTGTACACTCCGCAGTCTTTGCTTTGTCTTTTATTTGAATTATCAGGCATTTGCTAACATGTTCAGACATACTGCCGTAATGGCGATCTGTGTGAAGGCTGTAAAGCCACGCCCTAGGCGATAACACAAGTATTTATTCTCCTATTTATTAGTATTTTGTATCCTCTAAAATCATATTGAGTAAGTTATAATAACAAACGTAATCTTCTGTAGGCAAGTGCCATTTTGTCCAGCGTTATATGTAAAAGCTTTTGTGATTGTAGTCTGTAAGAACGATCAGATATCGTCGATCTGTAAGCTAAGCTACGCTACGCTAATGAGACATGCCGTTTTTTCCAGCGTTATATTTAAAAGCTTTTGTGATTGTAGTCTGTAAGAACGATCAGATATCATCGATCTGTAAGCTAAGCTACGCTAAAGAGATATGCCGTTTTTTCCAGCGTTATATGTAAAAGCTTTTGTGATTGTAGTCTGTAAGAACGATCAGATATCATCGATCTGTAAGCTAAGCTACGCTAATGAGACATGCCATTTTTTGCAGCGTTATATGTAAAAGCTTTTGTGTGTTTACTTGTTTGCGCACATGAATATAAATGGGGATGTGTTAGGATACAACACTGTATGTATGCGAGGGGGGACACACACCACGAGTAAAACTGAGCTAAAGCCCTGTTGGTCTGTTGTTGTTGACAAGGCATTACCTCTAGCAACAGGCTAATTAGTGGCTAGCACTCATTACAATCAGTCTACTGAGCTCAGCCCCTCTCTGTATTGAGTCAGAAACACAGCATGCACGTCACGGTTCAACACTAACTCAGATTGGAAAAGGCTAAGCAAAGAGCTTTGCTAAATAGAGAGTTTTGCTAAATAGAGAGTTTTAGCCCCATCTTTTGGGATTTTTTCTCATCCTGAATACTAAGTTGAGATGATTTTGTTCTAACTATGTGTTCTTCTTTACAGGCCAGCACCTCACATACTTACTAATTAGTGACAATTTGTACATCCTTTGCTATTATTTACATTTTTTTTTATCATGGCGGAAATGAAAGACTGTACCTGGCAGCCCTGCACTACAATGAAAACGCTGAGCGTGCACAAGCCACTACATCCACTGGAAACCCTCTGTATAAACTGCAGTTCCCAAAGGCCAGGAAGGGAGAATGCAGAGCAAAACCAGTAAAGACTGACCCCACATTCCGTAAGTGTTTAAAATATTTATTATACAACTATTTACAAATATAAAATAAAAAAATTAGAAAGAAGTTTCAGTTTTTTACATGCATATACTAATCTAAACCACTTTTTTTTTGTGTGCTTTTTTTACCATTGCACAGCCCTACGTGGCCAACTTGATGGACCTCATCTTCGACCAAGACTTTGTGGACCCTGCACCATTATGAGCGACCTGACAGGGAGGAGGTCATCGCCGGGTATGCTACACGGTTCAATTTGGCTGCTGTCTGAACCCAACATCGACATTTCACGGATCAGGAAACTCCCTGCGTATCCTGAGGACAACGCAGGCCGGAATCACCACTCTGATCCTGCGTCCAAGGAAGCACCAGCTCACAAAGCTTCTGTAAAAATATTTAGTGTCATTTATACAAAATACAAGTAGGCTACATTTAGTTTTTTTTTATGGGTTTTTTTAACCGTTGATTTTGACAATAAAGTTCCGAGTTGATATCAAAATGTGTCGTGATTATTCATGTTTGGATGGGTAAAGAATATTCTGATTTCAAAAGCATAAGGTTGTGTGTGTGGACCTTTTTGTCGTACACATGGGTGTGTTATGCCATTGCTGTGTAGTATATAATATAATAGTACATGTACAATGACAGAATGAAAGATTGCATAAAGCCACATACACCAGTATTTATTTCCATGAACAATATTAGCATAAGTTTTACAATTTCAGTCAAAACAAACAAACCACTCACTGCTCTATTTGCCTCAACTGTAGTCCACCATGTTCAGCTCTGTAAATATTCAACGCATTCTGCAGGGAGAACACATTTAGGCACACAGGCTCCAATCCAGGATGGTCCACCATACAGGTTACAGAGTCCTCAAGTTACTGCATCCGTCTTGACACATTGTGATAAACATATATTGAATGACATGTGAAAAATGTATTTAAACAGACAACTTAGTAAAGCTGTCAAAAATGTTACCTGTGGTATCTCCATGCAGCACACATTCTCCGTTCAGGAGGCATCGTGGCGCAAGTCAATAACTGAGCTTTTAAAAACACATGAAACTACACACATTGCTGACAACTGAGGTGTTGTTGGAGTTATACTTTTTATCATCCTTATTATTATTATTCAACTTTCCAACGGTTGTTGCACGATGTTGGAAGAAAAGGACTGTAAACTATTAAACGCAATGAGGCCATTGTATATATGCTGAAAATATGAATGTCTCCCTTTATAAATATATATATATATATATATATATATCGCTGTTTTTGCGTTACAAACTGTACACAATGCATTCTTGCTAATTAGCCAAAATATGGACGGAATAAGGAGCAAGCATCGTAACAGAGTAAAATAAATAGGAACAACAGCTTGTCAGCTAACCATTCAGAAACGTCCTGCTGAAACCGAGATTTTTGCACCTCCACCAAAACCTCCGCTGCTTCAGTTTCTGGATCAAATTGATAATATGCTTGAACACATGCATTGCTCTGAGATGACATGTTTATTCGACACTCGTAATCACAGCAAGCATGGTAACGTGACTCTCGCCGGCTCATGCCTGCTCTTCTGCAGGGGGGCGTGGTCAGCTGCTGCTCAGAATTTTCAAAGACGGGCTTGGAAAAGAGCGAAAATGAGCGAAACGAGGCATGTCTAAAAAATGATCCGTTTGGTATTTTGAAAAATAAAATGTATAAATATACCTTATATAGGTATGGCCATACACTATATCATTTAAATATAGCATGATAGGTCTCCTTTAAATAAAAGTACAAGACTTGGCATCAAAATGTACTTAGACAAACAGTAGTGCAGTATGCCTCATTTAAGAATAATATATACTGTATTATAATTATTGATGCCTTAATGTTGCAGCGGGTAAAGGTGGGAATCATTATAATTACAGTAGTATTTAGTTTACCATGTTTAGTTCTGACTCTGGGGACAGAAGGCTGAAGATATTCATAAGAAACGTAACGTGGGAGAAAATGTGTTTCTAGAAGATATGTAGAAAATAAACGTATTTGAGATACGTTCATAAGGAACGTAACGTGGGAGAAAATACGTTTCTAGTTAAACATAATTGAGAATGCAGTTTAGTTCTGTGGGAACGTACTTTTTAGGAGACAGGGTTGAGCAGTCAAACATGGTGGTGGAAATAATACATTCTCTAGGAGTGAATTTGCCATTGGATTACTGAAAAAGTAGACAGTAAAAGTAGTTCATATTATTTTTGCAAGTAGTCCTAGAAGTACCAAGTACAAACATGGCAGTTTCATAAACTACTTAAGGAGGAAATGTTTTTTAGACCACATCAAAGTTGACAAATATGCTCATTCTTGTTCTCCAGAGAGGACTTTGAAACTCAGATTACTCAAAAAGTACACAGTAAAAGTAGTTCATATTATTTTTGCAAGTAGTCCTAGAAGTACTAAGTACAAACATGGCAGTTTCATAAACTACTTATGTAGGAAATGTTTTTTAGACCACATCAAAGTTGACAAAAATGCTCATTCTTGTTCTCCAGAGAGGACTTTGAAACTCAAATTACTGAAAAAGTACACAGTAAAAGTAGTTCATATTATTTGTGCAAGTAGTCCTAGAAGTACTAAGTACAAACATGGCAGTTTCATAAACTACTTATGGAGGAAATGTTTTTTATCCCACATCAAAGTTGACAAAAATGATCATTCTTGTTCTCCAGAGAGGACTTTGAAACTCAAATTACTGAAAAAGTACACAGTGAAAGTAGTTCATATTATTTTTCAAGTAGTCCTAGAAGTACTAAGTACAAACATGGCAGTTTCATAAACAGGGTATATACAGGAATCCTGAAGTCAAATGTAATACTTTTTAAGACCTTTTTTAAGACCCTTTCCATACATTTTAAGACCTCATCGCCACTTCAAGTTCTAACATTGGCGACACACTTTACCTCACATTTACTATATACAGTATTGATTTTAAGATAGCACAACTAAACCGTTTATGATAACTCCTTATTATAATTCAGATAGAACAAAGCACAAGAGAATGAATTTTGTGACCAACCCAATGCATGGTTTATTAGAAAAAAATAAACCATTATTTGACCAATAAACAAAACAATTGACAAAATGTTGTACTATGAAATATACATTAAACTTTGGTCAGCTTCAACGGGGTAATGCCATGTAGGAGCTCACAAATACCCATCATGGCATGTGCCACAATTCATTTGCTTTGCTGTCCCACTCTTTTTCGGTTTGTTCCAGCTCAATGCGTTTCTCTTTGTGCCTCCTCCTGAGGGTGTTGGACTTTGTTAGCAGTTGAGCCATTAAAGATCCAGCTTTTCCCTCAGCCTGCTCAGCAAGTTGATCAGCATCTTTCTGAAGGACGACGCACACTTCTTTTAGGATCTTCCTTTTCTTTTTGAGCTGTTCTAGCTCATCTTCAACTGCTCTTCTCTTGAGGCTCTGTGTGGCACTGTCTCTTCTTCTGTTGTTGATCCAGGTAAATCCTGTACCTTGATCTTGCGAAGGCTGCAGAAGCCAGGAGCTCCTTGGTGAGTGGCACCTTTAGAACACCCCCACAGACACTAACCTGGTCGCAGATCAACCTTTGTGCCTCCAGGGATTCTTCAAGGAGGTTGACAGTTTCAACCTCCTTGTTGACCGAGAACCCCCTTTCAACCGTGGCTTGACCATAGGACAGAAGTAGAAGGCTCTGGCAGAATCTCCGCAGCTCAGGGTATGTGCTGAGAGCTTCGTGCAGGAAAACATCGAGCCGCTGCTCAAATGGCTGGAAGGAGAGGAAGCCTTCACCTCTACCCTCAACAGACAGAAATCTTTCAAATTGCTGGACGATCACATCACCTACAACATTGACAGAGAAAATTAAAGAAGTAAATATTCATATGTCATTATATTTCATTCCACAGTCGTCTGCTTCATCATTCGTTTGAGAGATACATAGCTCGCAGCATCTGTACACATAAAAAGCAGTGTATTGTAGATTTCCTAAAACAAATGTAAACAAGAATGCGTAATAATTAAATCCACACAAGCTTCTATTGTCCCTAAACAATACTTGTTCCTACCAGCTGAAACTCCTCCTGCCAACTGCTTGTCCTCCAGGAATCTTTGGACTACACTCTTCATTCTCCTCCTCCACATTGACGGCTGTTCCATCTCCCCGTCTCCCGAAGTCCGTAACCTGGGTGTCATCCTTGACTCCACTCTCTCATTTCAGTCACACATCAAATCCGTCACTAAGTCTGCCTTCTATCACCTCAGGAACATCTCCCGTCTACGACCATCACTCTCTGATTCCGTGGCCGAAACCCTCATTCATGCATTAGTCTCCTCCCGGTTGGATTACTGCAACGGAGTCCTGTTCGGGGTTCCCAGTAAAGCCCTGGACAGGCTCCAGTATGTGCAGAACTCGGCTGCCAGGGTGCTCACTCACACCAAGCCCTGGCAGCACATTACCCCCACCCTGATCCACCTCCACTGGCTCCCAGTCAAGCACCGTATCACCTATAAACTCCTTCTGACTTACAAATCCCTCCATGCCCTCGCCCCCCCCTGTCTGACCTTCTCCGCTACCACACTCCATCCCGGAAGCTAAGATCATCTGGACAGGATCTCCTCTCCACCCCCCGCACCAGGTTGCGGACTTTTGGTGACAGAGCCTTCAGTGTGGCATCCCCCACCCTCTGGAACTCTCTCCCCCCCGAAATCCGCAGCGCCCCAACCCTGGACATTTTCAAAAAAGCCCTCAAAACGCACCTTTTTACTAAGGCTTTCCCCACTAGTTAGTTTAATAGGTTTATTTTTCCACTACTTCCCCCCCCCCTACCCGACTTGTAAAGCGACCTTGGGTTTCCTGAAAGGCGCTATAAAAATATTATATATTATTATTATTATTATTCATCTTTCCGATGCACCACTCTGGATCCCTGCTCATGTTTGTGGGATCCAAACATGCAATGTGCCTGACGACTGGAAATTTGAGCGGGCTTTTCTCCTGCACTTTCTTGACCATTGCAGCCAGGCCCTTCATGCACTCTTTCCTGAACGTGAGCACAGAAAGCTCACTTACTCTGCTCCCTGGTTTGCTCTGAAGTGCCTGACAAACAATACATGGACTGTAAATTGTGCAGAATGGATGATTTACAAATGTCCCTTCATTAGCATAATAAAATGGTAAAAAGGTCAATTTATCATATTACACTGGCTGGATCAGTGTACAGGTATAGCAAAGACATAATAGGCCCATGACTGTATAAATCTGTACATCTCTGAAAATATATCAAAATGACCTTGATGACAGATTCAGCACCAAGGCCTATGTCAGCATTCATCGGGGAGACCCAGTTCTTCTCATCAGCTGCATCGACTTTGGTGAGCTTCAGGGGGATGATGTCCTCTAGGAGCTCCCTCTTCACAAACCGTCTCAGTAGACTCTACCATATTATAAAGAAATAACAAGAAATCTAAATGACAGAACCATTATTGTGGATTAATCAAATTCAGTTTAACTACTGTTATTATTACCTTCAGTAACTCAGCCAAGTCTTTAGCTAAGAAGGGCATCACTGGCTCATCAGTTTGAAATTTTAACAGGAAGGGGCTGAAGGTCCTGGATATCGCAAAGAAGAACTGCAGCTTGGCTATGATGAGTGGATCCCCTTGTGCTGCCGCAATGGTGTCATAAGAGGCTGTGGCAGGGTTTGGGATCTTCTTGTTCTTGACACCATCCACGTACTTCTGTAGCATCGGCCAAATTTCAACCGCTCTCTCTGCCACACGGACATTTTCAACCCATCTGTGGCTGCAGAATGGTAGTGGGAAGCAGGAGGACCCTGTCAGAGTGGTGAAGTCCTCTCTCCTCGCAGGAACGTTGTGGAAGAGGTAGTGCATTGCTCTCAGGAGCCTTTCAAGCTGCCACATCGTAAAACCGGCCTTTACTGCGTTGTGGAGGGTGTGAAGGCCACAGCTTCCAACAAGGACAAGCTGAGCACCTCCATAGAGCTCTGCATGCTCTTTCTGTAGAAGGTTCACCAATTTGAAGTTGACGTTGGGTCCATCCATGCTGACAGACATAAGCTGCCTCATCTTCAGTTATGCACCACATTCCTGTGAATTAACAGTAATACATTAATGACAACAATCCTTGAAAGTGTATTCTTGAAATACAGGGTCATTCAGATGCACGGTAAGGTGCAACTATAGGTTTGTCACTCATAACACTTAAATTAGTCATTTATTTAGTGTTCAAATTTCATGAAGCAAGATTGCAATATTAACTTACATTTTATAATTGAAACAAATTACTGGTGGTATGTCCGTTCTCTCCTCCCACTGTGAATCGCGAGAAAGTTTCAGGGCGACAGAGACACAGAGCATTCCCGTAACCATAGTAACTAACTCATAAGAGAGAGAGACGCTGTGCTGCTGCTGACCAGAGCCGTATAATATAATCTATCTATATGGCGCTGCTGCTGACTGAGATTACTCTGAGCAACATGCTAAATTACTAGGGGTGTAACGGTACACGTACCCGTACCGAAATTATTCGGTACGGGCCCTTCGGTTCGGTACACGTGTGTACCGAAGTGTACCGAACGAATATAACGTTAAACGTAAAAAATTGAGAACGTGAACAACTTCTTGGAAGTAATCTCAGGTGCTGCGTCGCAGCATTCAGAGTAATTTTCTCCCATTGTGTTCAACGCGTCATAGAGCGAGCAAGTCATTTCATTGGACGAGCTGGTCAGAGGGATGCGTTCAAATGCAGTCAGTAATTTGAGGAACTGTCGAAATGGCGAACGCAGATAAAGTTGAGCTCGAAAATCCTCCAGCATCATTGAAGTCTCCGGTTTGGGAACATTTTGGTTTCGCAGTTACGTACAAGGATGACGGACAAAGACGGGTGGACCGAACCAAAGCTGTTTGTCGGCATTGTTCAACTAACATTGGTTACGCGGCTGGCAATACATCAAACTTGCACACTCATTTGAAAAGGCATCACCTGAACGTGAATATCACCGGTACCAAAAGAAAAAAGACTGAAGTGCAAACTCAACTCCCGCTAGCATTTAAGCCTCCACCACTCGCAAAAACTTCAGACCGAGCCAAAGCTATTACAAACGGCAAATATCCTTATGTTGCCATGTTAGCAAAGCGCTACCTGGCTGTATCTGCTACCTCTGTCCCTAGCGAGAGGGTGTTCTCCACAGCAGGAGACATTGCTAGTGCCAGCAGATCTGCCCTTTCGGCAAGCAATGTGGACAAGTACATCTTTCTTTAAACAACATGAAAATACAATGATGAGCAAGTCATAACGTCAAGCTGGCTGCTTAGGTACTAGTACAGTAAAGTTCAAATACAGATTATTTCAGTTAATCGAAAAGCTGCACCTTAATGTTTATTTTATTATATTTTATATTTATTTGAGTGAATATTCATAGTTTAATAATAATTAAAAACCCAAAACTAATAGTTTGTTTTGTGAGTACTAGTACAGTAAGGTTCAAATACAGATTATTTCAGTTCATCGAAATGCTGCACCTTAATGTTCATTTTATTATATTTTGCATTTATTTGAGTGAATATTCATAGTTTAATAATAATTAAAAACCCAAAACTAATAGTTTATGTTTTGTGAGTACTAGTACAGTAAAGTTCAAATACAGATTATTTCAGTTCATCGAAATGCTGCACCTTAATGTTTATTTTATTATATTTTGTATTGATTTGAGTGAATACATTATTCACAGTTTAATAATAATTTAAAAAAATATATGTTATGTTTTGTGATAATTTTTTCTGCTGTACCGAAAACGTACCGAACCGAACCGTGACCTAAAAACCGAGGTACGTACCGAACCGAAATGTTTGTGAACCGTTACACCCCTATAAATTACCATATAATAGATCTTTATGTATATTTCTCGCATTTCCCCTGGTAATAACTTTTCTCGTAAAAATGTGTCGCTCGTCGCATCTTAAATAATACTCGCTAATTGCCTAAGAGCGTCTGAAAAGATGCCAAATTTACCGAAAATTGCCATATATGCCACAAAAGATTCAGTCGTTTACAAAGCACATAATTCATAATAAATGTTTTGAAAATAAAAAAAGACCTGGGATTGAAGAAAAAAGACCCGTGGCTATAGCCCAGGCAGGCCCTAAACACGAAATGCAAGTAAACTAGAGATACACTTACTTTAATGTGATGCAACAAGTCCTCGGCTCTTCCGTGTCCCAAAAATTGCGACCCAAGATACCTGGCCCGGACACAGCCATCATCCCAAAAACGAATGTGGACGTCCATCTGTTTTTTCTTGGTGGCTTGATTAAGGCTCTCGTCAAACATCAGCACAAACGGCCCAGCCTTGTTGATGCTATTAACGAGCTGTTCTTTAAAGTAAGGAGCCAAGCCGAATCGGACTATGTACCCGGTTTTGTCTTTTCCACAGGCGAACTTCTTGGCTATTTCTGAATCTGGGAACATAGCTTGGAAAAGATCGGAAATCCCTTCATTGGAATTGATGGATTGGTGTTTCATTACGGTGTTGAGGCACCACAGAACCTCTGCCTGCAGCGTTGGAGTGGCGGCCAGCATCACTCGGAGGTCAGCAGTAACTTTAGATGATGTGACGGAGGCTGTAGTAGCTTCAGCGATGGTGGGTGGGGGCGGTGATGTTGCGCAGAAATGCGCGATTGAGACCTGTTGTTTGCGTCCCATAGCGGCTTTGTGGCTAGCACTTAGCATGTGGGACCGGACAGCTTTGATCCCCATCGAGGCAACACTAATCGCCTTCCGACACACGCAGCAGTAGGCCTCACGGTTATTCCCAGAAACGGGCCTCAGCCATGGTTCGAACTCCATATCCTCCAACCATTTGGATGCAAACTTGCATTTCTCCATGTTGTAACCGGCGTAAACAGACCTTCGCGCGCTATCAAGAAGCAGTCATCAGTGAGCGTGCAATGTCCTGTTCAGATGACGTCAAATCCAATGGCATGAAAAAAAAAAAAAACTACACAGAATCACACTACGCACCTACGCAATGATTAAATTCAGGCAAACTCTAGAATATAATTTATATACTTATTGCAAACAAGCTACACAGTTTAATACCTTGAAAAATGCCGTTTAATACTTTTTAAAAGCCTTATTTTTGGCTAAATTGATTTATCAACTTTTAATACTTTTTAAGACCCCGCGGACACCCTGATAAACTACTTATGGAGGAAATGTTTTTGAGACCACATCAAAGTTGACAAAAATGCTCATTCTTGTTCTCCAGAGAGGACTTTGAAACTCAAATTACTCAAAAAGTACACAGTAAAAGTAGTTCATATTATTTTTGCAAGTAGTCCTAGAAGTACTAAGTACAAACATGGCAGTTTCATAAACTACTTAAGGAGGAAATGTTTTTTAGACCACAGCAAAGTTGACAAAAATGCTCATTCTTGTTCTCCAGAGAGGACTTTGAAACTCAAATTACTCAAAAAGTACACAGTAAAAGTAGTTCATATTATTTTTGCAAGTAGTCCTAGAAGTACTAAGTACAAACATGGCAGTTTCATCAACTACTTATGGAGGAAATGTTTTTTATCCCACATCAAAGTTGACAAAAATGATCATTCTTGTTCTCCAGAGAGGACTTTGAAACTCAAATTACTCAAAAAGTACACAGTAAAAGTAGTTCATATTATTTGTGCAAGTAGTCCTAGAAGTACTAAGTACAAACATGGCAGTTTCATAAACTACTTAAGGAGGAAATGTTTTTTAGACCACAGCAAAGTTGACAAAAATGCTCATTCTTGTTCTCCAGAGAGGACTTTGAAACTCAAATTACTCAAAAAGTACACAGTAAAAGTAGTTCATGTTATTTTTGCAAGTAGTCCTAGAAGTACTAAGTACAAACATGGCAGTTTCATAAACTACTTATGGAGGAAATGTTTTTTTAGACCACATCAAAGTTGACAAAAATGCTCATTCTTGTTCTCCAGAGAGGACTTTGAAACTCAGATTACTCAAAAAGTACACAGTAAAAGTAGTTCATATTATTTGTGCAAGTAGTCCTAGAAGTACTAAGTACAAACATGGCAGTTTCATAAACTACTTATGGAGGAAATGTTTTTTATCCCACATCAAAGTTGACAAAAATGCTCCTTGTTCTCTGGAGAGGACTTTGAAACTCAAATTACTCAAAAAGTACACAGTAAAAGTAGTTCATATTATTTGTGCAAGTAGTCCTAGAAGTACTAAGTACAAACATGGCAGTTTCATAAACTACTTAAGGAGGAAATGTTTTTTAGACCACATCAAAGTTGACAAAAATGCTCCTTCTTGTTCTCTGGAGAGGACTTTGAAACTCAAATTACTCAAAAAGTACACAGTAAAAGTAGTTCATAGTATTTGTGCAACAAGTTTATGAAGCAATAAGTCCTAACATTATTCTCATAAATTACCCTGTTCCTCAATCGCAAATAATATAAATGAACCACATGCCATCCTTTACTTTGAAATCCTCACCGGAAGTGTTCCTTTTTTGTGATTTTCTGTAGCTTTAAAGTGGTCGAATATATAATACTGCACATACGAAACGTCCAGCTTCCCAGGGTTGTTTTTATTGCATTGCCGTAAACCTGTAACTAATCGCGCAGTCGAAATACAGGGGCGGCCGGTTTGACCACGCAAAAGTGAAAGACGGCTGGCTTGACCGCAGTGTTTAAATTGGGTAGGCTACACATCTAAGATTGTAGAAAGATAATTCATTGCTCAGAGTAAAACAAACGGCGAAATACATACAGAGGAATTAATAGAAAATAGGCGCATTAATGACTTACTCTTACATAACCGCTGCGTTATAAAGTAGCCGAGTTGGGAATAGTTTTAGCGGAGGTATTTTACCGCACAAAATGCACGGCAGCAGAGCCTCTGAGCCCCGCGGCCGCATCACGGTGCCCGGCCAACGCTTAGAGCGCACAGGGGAACAGTTTGCGGAGTTGATTCTTAATAGGTACTCTTAACTTAACCACTTTTAACAGAATTGTGTCGGTAGGCACTTGATGCAAACTTTGCCCAACACCATTTGCGCAAAAAAAATAGACTACATGAGCACGACAGGGCTGAGTCTAACTTTAACAGCAGTAATGGCGCTGGCATGCATTAAAACGTCGATGTTCCGTTCAAAACAGTGAATACAAGAAAAGTAAATAACACTTGCTAGTTAAAAAGCAGTAATTAATAACTCAGGTGGCATGCTTACTTGTTTTTACGATGGTTGGAAGAGGACCCAGCAAACACGTATCGAACCTCTGAAGAATCGGGGAACAGGAAGTATCACACCGCGGTATTCTCGTTTGAGGGCGTGGCATGACCGTGGCGTTGACAAAAGCATTTTTATGAAGTTTTCCAAAACGTATTTATAAGAAAGTTCAGAAAATGTGATATTAATTTACAAATTAATGAGTTCTTAAAACATGTTCTCATTGTTGCTTAAAGGTGGGGTAGGTAAGTTTGAGAAACCGGCTCGAGATCGCTAGAATTTGAAAATACACAACCGGAGAAAATCTGCCACTTCCTTATAGAGCCCCTCCTCCAACACACACGAACGCGCACATGACCAATGAGGGCACGAGATAAGTTTGTGCCCCGATGGAAGGCTGACAGGCAGGTAGGCCGTAATACAGATGAATTTTTTGTATGGATTATTTGTCAAAGCACTTAAGATATTCATTGCTATCGGGATGTTAAGAGCATTCCATGGAATATAACAAAAAGTGTATCTCGAGCCGGTTTCTGAAACGTACCTACCCCACCTTTAATTGTGACTTATTTAAACGCACATTGAAAAGAAAACTAATTTAGGGCAATTAAAAAAATGAGTTTTGTTGACTTCACCATCGGAACTGTTTTTACTAT
This sequence comes from Pseudochaenichthys georgianus, assembly GCF_902827115.2. NCBI lineage: Eukaryota > Metazoa > Chordata > Actinopteri > Perciformes > Channichthyidae > Pseudochaenichthys > Pseudochaenichthys georgianus. The sequence continues at coordinate 34,436,013 of NC_047503.1, forward strand.
AGCTTTTGCAGAAATGTACCCTCTGATTGAATGATGTCATCTTTAATTACAGGGAGATGACATGATCTATTAAATCAAAAAAATCGATGAATATACCAATAGTTTTGGGACCTCAAAACCTTATCTTACTTTGTCATTTACAGCCTCAATCATACTTTGCTTTATTATTTATATTGTTATAGCACAGTATTCAATAAAGAAAAACAGACATGATCAATTAATTGTATATTAGTCAAATAATAATAAAAACACATTTATTCAAATATTATACTTAACAAAAGATGAATAATTGATATTCAAACATTGTATTCTCTCTTAACGTGATGACTTCTGCTTTCCTGGCTTTAGCAAATGCTGAGTATCTTTCTTGATGTAATTTATTCCTTCATATCTCTGCATACAAATAAAGTATTTAATAGAAAATGCAAATGTTAAGATGATATTTTGGAGGAGAAAAATGTCTAATGGGCTGAAGTTTAGTGTACATATTAGATGATGCCATGCCAAATCCAAGATTAAGTTAAATTGCAACAACAACTGAAAACACAGATATCAGATTACAGATTTCCTTTAATGTTATAAGAATCAAAATGCAGATTAGTTTCCCACCATCAAATGTATCTAAAAGGATTATTTCTGTTGAACCTCATAACTTTCCACCTCCATGTCTTCTACTTCCTCCAGCTGGCAGTCTTCTGATAGGTCCACTCATTTTGGCTCCAGGTCTCCATTTTGGTAACAGCAGACAGTTGGTGGGCAGAAACGAGTTTGCTGGAGTACTCAAGGTCTGCAGACCCAACTGGCGTTTATGTTAGGCAGATTATTCTTGTAGTGAAGCTGGCCCTGAAGGAAGCCTGGATCCGGCGGCTGATTAGTTTTTCTGGCAGGGAGGCTGTCAGGCAGAGGGTCCCCTGTTGCTTTGGCTGAGCGAGTTTCCCAGGGACACGGGGTGGTTTGTGCAGGCATGGATGCTTTGGCTCGTCTGGCAGTTTGACAGGGAAGAAGTGAAAGTTTAGAAATTGTGATAAAGAAATAGAGACTGCAAGACGAGAAACCAATTTTCAGTACACTGACCTTCTAACTCATCTATTCTTCTTCAAACCTTTATTTAACTAACAATCAATGAGTAGTGCCCTCTTTATCTGCAATGCCGTGATTACACTCAGGTACACACATTCACACTTGAATCGAACAACCCTAGTGCGATCTACTGGCCTGTATTGGAGGACCTCTGGATTACTTGAACTCTATGTTATATTATATTGATTTTTTTTCTCAAACATCCTGCAACATTACAGTACACACATGATTTGTTGTAGTCTGCAGTGGCAAAGTACACAAACACGGACAGATAACAAAAAGGAAAACTGAAAGTAAACACAACAGCACACAGTCACCTCACATTACATACAGTACTTCAGGCATTCTATGACATAACACTTTATTTTCATTTCAACCTTTATTTATCCAGATTCTCCCTTGAGATCATAGATCTCTTTTTCAAGGGAGACCTACAAAAATGTCGGGACCCCCTTGAAAACGAGATGGTGCATCTCAAAGGGTTTATCCCAATGAATTAAAATGTCTATATAAAAATAAAAACTGTCATAATTTATAACCATTATTTGACAGCTAAAGGAAATTAAGCCATCAACAATGTTATTGTTTTCACCTTTACTTACTGTGACATGAAACAAAGCAGAATAGGTATTCCCTGTGTGCAAAGCAAGACATACTCTTATCCCAGAGAGTTAAATTCACAACTTCTGTCAGTCTTCATATGAGCTGAATTAAAAAAACTTTATTTGGATTTTGTAAAGGAAAACTTCTGCAGGCACCCCGGCCAGAGCAGCAAGAATGCAGAGTGTTTAATCTAAGGTTTGGTCAGATTTCTTTAAAAAATAAAGTAAGTTATTGAATACAAATGTGTCTCCAAGATGGCAAAAAATGTGGCAAATCAAACTACTGATGAAAAACATATTCAGAGTCTGATTCACCTTTCTTTTAAAGAGCACACATTTAGTCAGTGTTCATTGAAAATTCTGATGTAAAATCAAAATATTTTACTTGAACTTTGACCTTTTACTGATAGCGTAAGTAGAGATACTGATAATATATGTCATGTGTATGTGCTTGTTTGGCACTTTAAGTTGTTGGTTTTGCCCTCATTTTCTGCCATTAGTTTTTAACGTAGATTAACCCCACCTTTTCTGGCTGTAGCATTAAAATGAAGTAGCTACACAATCCCATTAATGATTCACTATGTTAACAGCCAGATAGTATACAAATTATTCTTAAATGGGATATGCTGAATAATAGAGAACTGTTCCTTTGCGGTTTAATTTGTTCAGTTTGTTTCTCTATCTAAGTATGATTGTGAATGCAGGACTTGTAAATCCTAGAAAACTCTATGTAAATTGTAGATTTTTACATTATGGTACAGTATGGCTATATCTTAATTCTTCTTCCACCACTGAACATTATATCTCCCTTTGCTGCTGGCCCTTGCTGAGGTGGTGTCAGCAGTTGCTTCAGAGTGTCTCTCCCTCCCGGTTGTGTCCTCGGCCGCCCCCTGACGGTGGTCCCCGGCAGAGTCCCGGCCCCCCTCACCAGACCGTCCCACCGAGGAGCTGCTCTGCTCTGCTGCTCAAGTTCACACACCACTGGCTGTGAGAGAGTGTGCAGAGGCTGTCCCCGTGTGTTTGTGTCTTCCTCCTACTATTGTTTTGCTTCGGATAAACGGACCAACTTCTCATCAGCTTTCAATCTTTTTGAGACCGGGATTTACTCAAACATTCAAAGTTTTTGGAAGATTTGCCGGCTTTGTCTCCTACCCGGATAGATTTTTGTTTATGGCGCGGTGTTACCAAGATGGACACTGGTTGTCTGCAGGTTGGAGACTAGATAACGGCTTCGCCCTTTAAAATTAAATGTAGGCTAGACTTTATTTAATTATCCGCTGTAAACGTATTATTTATCAACTGGATGTAGCCAGATTGGGTCATTTCCTCCCCAGGGGTCACATCCTATAATGAACATTTTCCCACTGAAGTTTCGGTGAACTTTTCCCACGACTCGCCATGTCGGGAGTTGTCCGGACCCTGAGCCGCTGCCTGCTCCCGGCCGAGGCCAGCCGGGACCCGGGCAGCAGCAAGGAGGGGAGCCGGGAGAGGGACGCGGCGCAGGAGCGGGATGCGAGGCGCAGGAGCCGGGAGATAGACGCGATGCTGGCCCGGGAGAGGAGAGCCGTCCGCCGGCTGGTGAAGATCCTCCTGCTCGGGGCCGGAGAGAGCGGAAAGTCCACATTCCTCAAACAGATGCGCATCATTAACGGGCAAGAGTTTGACAAAAAAGCACTTCTGGATTTCCGGGACACTATCTATGAGAATATACTGAAGGTAAGATCAAGGTTTCATGGTAAATAAATAGCTTGGGGCCTTCAGGGAAACCCAAGTCCAAAGTTTAAACACACACAAGTGTAGTCAACTCCTGCTTTTGTCTTTTTGATTTTAAGTTTATATCGTGTTTGTTTCTGCTCTCTTCGAGTATAACAACCTATTTGATAAGTAAGTTAAAGTAAAGGATGTATGAGGAACTGACATGTTGGAGACCAGAACAGATTAGGCTATTCAATTAGTCTTTGGAGGTATATTGACTGGAACTCAACTGTTAGTCAATTCATTGATCATTTCATTATTTAGGTAGTTTGTCAAGGAAACATTGCCAAGATTCTCCAAACCAAATTAGAGAATAGTCAGCAGTTTAATCAGTATTGGAAATAATCATTATTTGCAGTCCTAATATTGACGTTTTCACCCAAACGTTGAGGCTCACACACATGTACTCACTCAAACATACAGAGGTGTGTTGACATAGTACATATTTTGTATCCTGAAGTGTGTGTGTGTGTGTGTGTGTGTGTGTGTGTGTGTGTGTGTGTGTGTGTGTGTGTGTGTGTGTGTGTGTGTGTGTGTGTGTGTGTGTGTGTGTGTGTGTGTGTGTGTGTGTGTGTGTGTGTGTGTGTGTGTGTGTGTGTGTGTGTGTGTGTGTGTGTGTGTGTGTGTGTGTGTGTGTGTGTGTGTGTGTGTGTGTGCTCTCCCTTTGTTTGCTGTCATGGCTGGGCCTCCTTGACCAGCTAACAATACCAGACTATTCCTGAGGGATGAGCACATCCGCCCTGATTGCCACACAGCCTAGACAGGGATGATAAGAACATTCTACACAGCAGAGGCAGTACTCCATACCCTTCCCTGAATACCAGCATACAGTGGCGGTGCTGTCTGGGGCCAAATCATGAACAGCAGCACCCCCCCAACCCTCCTCCAAACAAAAACAAAATTCACCAACACTCAACTTCCTGAAAAACACAATGCATGATGACGAGCAGGCAAATATTGTAAGAAATCACATGATTGGAAATGCTGTAGTTTTGACAAAGGCATGATCTCAAATGCAACATGATACTACATGCCTGGTATTTTTGACCCACCACGACACTGTTTATTGGTCCTCCCATCTTTTTCAAATGATACAATATTAGAAGCTTGCAAGTAACATTTATTTTTATTAACAATTATTCTATTAACTTCCGAGTTCATCTTGTATTACTTTCAGTGAATTATGACTATGATGGGATGTTGCAAAAAGAGATAAAATCAACAACAACTTTAGTACAGGTCTCAAGGAGGAGATACAGGAATTAGTTGTAGTAAATCGCACTGAGAATACACAGTAGATTTTATTGGATGTAAAAATGGTTTAGACATACTGCATTAATCATTGGTGCATCATCCGATACTATGACACCATATATTGGACACGTTTCCATTGGTAAATCTGTGCATTGTATATTAGGTGGGATATCGTTACCTGTCCTGAACAATAGTGTCAGGATCAGCCTCACCTACAGGGTGTAGAGGACCTCTCTGCATGGGAACCTAATGATAGTGATAGGTAGTGAACAAAGCAGACGGTTAAGGAGGGACAAAGCTGAAAGAAAATACACAGGTGTGTTGCACAATTAGATACAAATGAATAAATAACATAGCGGCTGAGTTCATGTGTGGTCCCGCCCCTTCCTTCTTGTTAATTATACCTCCAATAATGGTTAAGTCTCATCTAATCCTTCAATACTCAAACTGGATATTCTCACAAGTTAAAGTGAAACTAAAAACTGCTGCTAGGGTACGTCTGTCAAGCCTGGTACATCACGTGTAGGTTTGATGAACAGTCTGGATATCTAATGATTTACAAGCTGTACGTTTTGGTAGAACATAACATAAACACTCAAAATAGACAATTGTTGTGTTAATTAATCCATTTCTAAATAAGGCACACAATGGTTTGACATTTTTCCATAAAACAGTTTTTGTCCTTTTTTCTATTTCTATGATTATCCTTGTCCTTGTCCTCATTACTTCTAAACCAAGTGTTTTTCCAGCTTCAAGGTTGGTCAATTATCATCAGTGTCACATGAGGGAAATGCTTTATTAACTTAGATCATTGAAGCCAGAAATTCAGCATATTTGTCATCTTCAAAAACTTCAGGGTCACAATTAGAATGTTAAATGTTTTTTTATGAATTGTAAAGCTAAATCACTTCTGATGCTTTCTTGTTACAAGGCAGGGGAAAGGGCCGCTGGTTACCGGAACAGAGTTATTTTTAGACCCATCTAGCTGCCGACCATGTCATGTCTTCAGTTCAGACATCATATTTTTATGTTTCTTTTGCCCCATGTGGGAGATACTGTTGAGGGCCAGTTACACACAAATACCAAGAGCTGGTCTGTTGTCTGTCTAGCTATCTTATTCATCTGGCCACAACTGTTTCTGTCGCTTTTCATGTGAATAATAACGTGCACTATAAAAATGTCTGCCCACTCCATTGAGGCCTGCTGTCCACTCCACCTTTGAATGTGGCCCTTTAAGTTGAAACACTTTTTTTTACATTTGGTTCACATTTGATCTGTAACACTTTGTGTGTTCAGACTTCACTTTGTACCAATCAGTTCTTTGTAGCAGATAGAGGCAGACAGAGGTTTCATCCTTCAAAGGACTCAGTCCAGTGGGTGTGTCCTTTAGAGATAACCTACAGCCTCACAAACTAATGGGACATTAGCATGGTCCTTATCAGCTTGTTAAAATGTCAAACTGTGTCATGTTTATCACCAGTAAGTCCTCATCACCAACGTAGTTTCGATATGAACGGTTATCTAGGTTCAAGGTAAATCATCCTTAATTTTACAATAGGAGTTTTGTTATTGAATTGGCAATTTTCAGACTAAATGGACTAGGATCACCGAAACAATAAAAAGAATGACCAGCTCACATTTCCGCATGATTAGGAAATGTTTGGTCTATAAAATGTCCCAAAATAGTGAAGAATGTCCATCCCAGTTTCTCGAAGAGGTCAAGGTCTCTTTAAATATGTTGTTTTGCCAGGAGTGCAGTAAAAAGAACAAAATGTGCTTCCAAAATGTAGTAGAGTAGAAGAAGAAAAAAGCATAACATGGAAATACACATAAAATGTAAAATACAACTAACCCAGAATGTCTATAAAGTTCAGTCAACTAGATGCAATTGGTTACTTTCCATCACTGGTATTTGACATGCTGAATGTGGACACAGTTACTGAATAACTAGAGACCACGATGTGGATGGGCAGGTTGGCTAAGCAGCAGGAACACAGACAAACATGCGGATATACAGGAAAGGACACAACAACTCTTTAGAGGATTTATGCAACATAAACCCAGATTAGTAATTTGATAAATCTCAGGTTGGCTCCCAGACAGATACAGGATGTGACTCAAAACCCACTCACAGTGACTCCGTTAGTGATTGTACTGCAGAACATGCTGCTGTTCGATCCGTATGTCGTGTCAGATTACATGTGTGTCTTTATGTTGAAGACTAGTCAGTGTGTCAGTCTTACTCACTCCTGTAATAACAAAACCCCCAATTCTTAAAAGAGACGTTTGAAATGAGGGACAGAGTTGAAAATGCACTAGTCAGTCACAAAGGAGCACCCCAGTCAGACTGCACCCACACATAGTAGCTGCATGAGTGATTACATCTATAAAGTGTCACATCTAACTTTTATTTTTTCTTACACGTTTAGGGGGAAATCTCCCTTTGAACTTTGTATAAACAAGGTTGGAGCTAATTTTCCAGCTGTGTTCATGTTGTGGGCCTGTTAAGCCTCAAGAATGCAATATTAAGCTGTTCAAACAAACTTGACTAGACTTGAGTATTGCACAAAGGGCAGGCAGTCATGAGTCATCCACACACACACACACACACACACACACACACACACACACACAAATCCCTTAACCTACTGTGACCTTTGAAACGCTTCATACCTCACTGATAATGTTCTGTTGTTTCAATCAATAAATGAAGCAATCATGCTTCAATAACAAGGCAGATTCTGGACTTTGAGATGCTCAGAAAAATGCTTCACATGGAGTCAATTGTTAAGTCTTCGAAATGTAAGAAGGTAAAAGATAAGGAACACAATGGATGAAATAAAAAGACAAGATGTAGTGAGTAACAAATACAAATTGTACCACAAAATAAAAGTCTGCTGTCAGATAAATACATGCTGAATAGGAACATTTCAAAGTAATGGATTCAAAGAGAGTCTAATAAAACTATAAAGAGAGAAATGGAGACACAGATACAAAAAACGGAATATCTGTCTCTCTGTGTGATGGTTAGACCTCCCACACAGATCAGTTCACATGGCTCTATTCAGAAAACCACCAGCAGCCACACACGCATAGGTTTGAGTGTGTGTGTGTGTGTGTGTGTGTGTGTGTGTGTGTGTGTGTGTGTGTGTGTGTGTGTGTGTGTGTGTGTGTGTGTGTGTGTGTGTGTGTGTGTGTGTGTGTGTGTGTGTGTGTGTGTGTGTGTGTGTGTGTGTGTGTGTGTGTGTGTGTGTGTGTGTGTGTGTGTGTGTGTGTGTGTGTTTGACATATGTGCTGCCCTGTTAAAGTTACTCCATGTTTACCAGAAACACTAGACTCTGTGTTGACATGATTCCCCTGGAAGCAGCTCATGCAGTATGGTTTTTTTATTTCCTCTGTGTGGTCAGGAAATATTTGTACAATATTGCTGACATTAGAGAAAAGCAGCTGTTACTCCACTTGACTGCATTCAGGCTCATGTTCACGCTGTGTTTCTGCAGGGCATGCGCGTGCTGGTAGACGCCCGGGACAAGCTGGGCATCGGCTGGCAGAGCTGCGAGAACGAGAAGCAGGGCATGCTGGTGATGTCGTGGGAGGGACGAGTGGGCGGCTCGGGGGTCGAGTCAAGTGAGTTTCAGCTTTACGTGATGGCACTGAACGCACTCTGGACGGACACCGGCATACAGGAGGCCTACGCACGGCGCTCTGAGTTCCAACTGGTGAGTAGATTAATCCTGTAACAAACCGTTTCCTCTTTCATTTCCTCTGATGTAGCTTCAAGGTTGTTTATATAGTTTGTATCAAGTCTTTGTTGATGTTTACACTAAGTGGAATTTAAACCAAAGGCTGGTACTGCTGCAACATTTCATCTAATGGAAACATTTTAGATGTGCTTAGATTTCAAATTTCAGAATCCTACAGTAGATTTTATAATAAAGTGTTGGCAGCACTCAATAAGCTGCTTGTTAAGGATGAATACCTCTGGCACTTTAAAGATATATTTCCCTCGAAACTGATATTTTATTTTATGATTCAGTCACATATCCAGGAATGATAAATGACAAATCTTGTATTGACACTCCATTACAAAGGTTGAAGCATTTGCTGATACCTTGAGGTAGATCATCTGCCTGTGCTAACAATACAAATGTAACCAAAAATAAACTATCCTTAAACATTATGAAGTCCTTAAAGTACTCATGCAGCAGTCTAAAGGATTCAATCACTCTTCATAGCAGGCCAAAAATGCATGTATTTATTTATTTAAAAGCTCCCATGACTGTCTCCAGTTCATACACTGAGTTGGAGCAATGATCAGTCATTGGTTACTCACTGGCTGATCTGATGCTTCACATTGAATCTTCCTCCCACACATAACATCCTGTAACAGAATATGGGATCGTTCTCACCAATCCTTTTTTCTCCATTCTTCCTTCAGTGTGCGAAAAAGTACACGTCCCACCGTCCGGGACGTGTTATTTACAATATCGGACAAGTAGATCTTTCAATTGACTTGTCCGGCGGACAAGTGACGTTTTTCGGCCTGATTTATTGACAAATTATTGATACATTCAGTTTACAAAAGGCAGAACTCATTCGCAAATTGTACGTGTCCGCCATTGTTCGTTTAGAAGTGTTAGTTTCGGTTCTGCTTGTCGATTCCTAAGGAAATGCATCTCGCCGCTTTCTGTACAGTTAGACGGGGGCGGGGCGGAGCGGGGTGGGAAGTGTAGCACAGTGGCAGGGTTGGGAAGCAAAACTCTGTTCCGAGTAGGAACAAATAACAATTGTCCGGTACCGGGATTAATAAGAGTTGTGAGGACAGGAGGCGAGGCCGAGCCCCGAGCCCCGCGGACTGCAGCTCTCTCTATGCTCCGTATCAGCTGACCGCTGCACGGTGCAGCTCAGCGTCTCTCTCTCTCTCTCTCTCTCTCTCTTTCTACACACAGCAGATCCGCTGCCCGTTTAATAGCCTCATCTTTGTCAAACTTTCTTATGTTCTTCTTCTATGTACACATAATGAAGGTTATTAAGCGTTTTAACTCCTATGTTGTTAATATTGACCGCCATTTCCTTTATGAAGTAAAGCAGCCTCCCTGTCTGTGCAATGCAGAGATTATTTTTATATAATTGTATTCAATAACCGTAAGAAATTCAACTGTATGAAGTGATTTGTAAATAGGAATACAGATTTGACTTAATGTTTTCATAAATATATTTTTCTCCCAATTTGTCATGGGACTTATTATTACCCTCTCAAAGAACCGGAATCGAGAACCAAAAATAACCGGAATCGAAAAGCAGAACCGGAATCGTTAAAATCCAAACGATACCCAACCCTATGTGTGATGCAGTCAAATCTTACCGCTCACTTACGTTAGCGGTGTCGTAAAAACCATGGGAAAATGTAAAATACGATGACGAAGAAGAAGATTCCAGTGGCCCCAATTTTTGTCCATTCTGGACAAGTGAAAAATGTATTCGGACAAGTAAATTGCCAAACTCACTTGTCCATGGACAAGTACTCTCTAAAAACTTTTTCTCACACTGTCCTTACAATGCGGTGAGCTGTCAAATTGAGAAAAAGTGCCTAAAAAATAACCTTTAATAAAAACCTTGCACTGTGTATGTTTACCAGTTCTTACCCCCAGTTCCATAAATATTTCACTTCAGGGACGTCAGCAGTCTAGAGGCGCAGATATCTGCACAGTCACTGATTTACTACAGCCAGGAGTCACAAAGCTAATACCATATACAGTCTATGGCTAATAACTACTGACATGCTCATAACTTCAGGAAGTGACTGGATATTATCTGAAATGTTTTTACCTGTCAACTAAAGAAAGAAGTCAGTGAAAAAGCAGTGCACAGAGCGAAGCCTGTGGAAATATTTATTGTTTTCTGTCTAACTTCCCCTTGCTCATGTTCTTTGTGTTTGGTGACTTTCCAAATATGTAATCATTTTTCTCTTGACTGGAGATGGAGCCGGTGAAGTGGAGCTACATCTGCCACGCCACACTGCACCAAACACAACCTTAATCGGCTCGTACATTACAGTGAAATACTTGTTCCCTTTTAACTCTAATTTATTAAACACATGCAGATCAAAACCAGTAGGCTGTACACATCACTGACCTTCCTTTTATTGTATAACTAGTCATGTTGAATGGGAAAATAAAGCAGTACAAGGAAAAGTATCTTTTAAAACAGGATTTGATAGAATGGCACTTAGACCAGTAAGACAAGTGTTTTTAATATTGAGTCAGTGTAGCCTCAACGCTGTGGCAATCCATATTTTGTATTAACAATGGATTGACCTACTATGTGTACATGAATGGGGTTGCTTGAAGAGAAAAACCCACAAAGATGTATCACCGTATCTGTGGTTCGACTCTTTTAGCTCATTCGTCTGGTTTTACAGCTTGTAATATTAGTTTTTTTGGGTTCACTTTGAGCACAAGGCTCTAAACCCTAGCTGTACACAGCTTGCCAAGCACCAAACAAACAACAGACAGACAACAACTGAACATGGTGTAGCAAACAACAACTCAAAGTTGGATATTTCTCTCAGGAGTTGGTTGAAACAAAAAAAGTAAAGGGAATAGAAGAGTGCCAGATAAAGGACTGTGTGATTATGTAAAGTTTACAACTTGTTTCAATGCAACCTAGTGGCCAAAAACCAAGCAATGTTGGATTAAAGGAATATGGAAAGGCTGAATAATAACATGTAAAAATGTCCATGTCTAGAAAGTATAACATGGGATCGTCTCTTGACAAATGTATACGCTCGTTTCTTTCTCTGCTGTGAACCAGAGAAACTGAGACTTGTTTAAAGCAGTAAACCACTTACTGTAATTTAAAGATCATTTGTGAACAACAGAACAGCTGGAGAACTCCTCTGTTTTACAAGGAACACTATAAGTGTCTACAAACATGCCGTGAAGGGCCAGACAGACTTTTAATGACACTTGAGCGATCATTAACCGCATTGTCAACACGGCGAATGTCTCACAGCACCGGCGCTACCAGCTGCTCTGTTGCCGCTGGGGTTTGTATTGGCGAGTTTATTCTGCTCTTTATTGGAAGTGACAGAGCGCCTCTCCTCTCTGTTTAGAGCTGTATATTTGACCTTTAGCCTTGTTACACATTTATCAGTGACACAACTATCTGGAGTCAGACAGAAGCCACTTCCGTCTCGCTCTCACTTAACATACTGTAAGTGTGTGTGAGATGTCAGTGCACAGCTTTGGGTCAGACTGCCTCGGTGTCTTATCTGGAGTCGCTGTGTGATAAAGCCTGTTGGGCGGCTCAGACTTGCAGACATCGCACTGGCTTGGCGATAAGGATGTTGATATTCTGTACTTTGGTATTGTCAACAAATTCCATGAAAACACTCAAAGAGACGAAGAGTAGAACAGAAATTAAACTGTTGTAATTTGTCGAGTTCAATAAGAAAATGGCGATTGTTGTTGTATTTAAGTCACCGCAGTAGGGCCTGAAAGTCACACTCACTAATTGAAGAACTTTGTTTTCCACCTGCTTTCCACACAGTGATGCATTTAGCGCGTTGTCGTCATCGTGTAGCCTGGGCCTTTGATCCGATTCCTTACAAAAGAAAATCCAAGTTTGTTTCCAATAAAGTACATCTCTTTTTTTATTATCATAGACATGTATTGTTTCTTGTGTATTACCCAACGCTCAAATCTCTACTGAAATCTCCCCGTCATTGTACTACTTCTTGTTTGGTCGTTAAATCCCACCTCAGTGAATCCTGCCTGGCGCAAATCGGTTTATAATTTAGCCCGCTACAACAAACAGGGCCGATCCCAACCTTCCCACTTACGGACTTTGAGGCGTGTTATCTGAAAACCCATGAGGGCTCAGGGCTGTGCGACTGTCCATGTTTGAGCTATTTCTGAACTCTTCCCGTAAGTCCTCAGTTCTGCACACATTGCCTTGGGAAATTCCCCAAAACACATTACTTTTGACATTTAAACCACTTGAATAAAGGTAAACAAAGAAGATGGCATGTTGTTGTTCAAACTGGCATGTAAACATGTTCACAGAAGCACTAGATTTACATAAGGATTTAAGAGTGCATTAATAAACACATGAAAAAGCAAAGGCTATATGAGACATCTGGTTTATTCTGCAACTTCTGTAATTGTTTACTACATGTTTTGTCGTCAAGGTAGAGTGAGATGTTGCTGCAAAGTGCTGTGCCGTTGCTATTTATATCATTTGAGCCCTTTGGCCTTTCACAGTCAGCCACTTTTTAGGTGACGTCGGTTGAGACCAGGAGGGTTCAGGGCTTAGGGGGGAGATCAGACCTGATGATTCTTTGCAATAGCAACACTACACAACAAAATAGCCGCAGCTCTGCCCATCCTGTTATGTTGATTTAAATGGGGACATTTATTCTACTCTATTCTATTTCTATGACTAAAACCAACAAGAAACTGAACTGAAACAAGTCGGAAATGCTATCCTTTTTTGTTTAAATTCAGGCAACGGGACTACAGCTAGTGGCACAAGCCTCGCTTTAACTAGCTAGTGCACATTCCACTGAAGATAATAATGACAAAAAACCTTCTGTCATGAACTACTACTTCTCCAGAATGCACATCAACTAAATCCACAGCATGGAGACGCAGCGGCATGTGCGGATGAACAGGCAGCTGTTGGATTAGATGGCAAATTGTCCCTGAACACATCGTTATGATACCAGACATGATGGCTAACCCAGGGGCTACTTTCTGTCTTTACCTTTTTTATTTCATTTATATAACATTAGCTTTATTTTGAAAGCAATTGAAAGTTTGCCTTGATATGCAATGGGCGACGTTTTTTCTTTTAATGTGTTCAAGAGAAAAGTCTTAAGAACAGCTTTTATGAGACTCACGACTTAAACTTGAGAACTGTTCGTACCTGTGTATCTATGTGTATCCTGAGTATCCCATTGTACTCGTAGATCTGAAGCACGTGCCCTTTGATGCTGATAATTGAGTTTTAAGTAGACATTTCTTCTTAGGATTAGTTGGTGAATGAGGCTCATTGATTCCCCACAGTCAAGTTGAAAGATGTACAACTCGAGAAGAAAATGTGCTCGGGGGCTGAGTGTCACAGTAAAGACATTGAGATGTTGGTCTCTTGTTGTTATAATGGTATTTTTTGCTTATAGGAGAAATACATAATAACATCAGCCTTAACTATTTTCAAAGTAAGAAAACCAAAATGTCTTCAATGGAGTAAATGTGCTGAGTTAGACGCTCTCCACCCCCCCCCCCCCTTCTCTCTCCACTCTCTGAGGTTTTCCTGGGATACCACAGTCAGCTTTTCCCAGGGAGCCTGAAGAGAGGGAGTGGAAAGTAGAGAAGAGCAGTTAGGGAGAAGTGGAGATAGTGGAAGAGAAAAACAAACTGAGAGCAAGGATTTTGTTTACTTGTTCTGTGTTCCCACCAGACCCCGATAACACGCAGTTTGATACAGGACATAAACACCAAAAACCTCTTCTGCGTGACAACAACAAGGCTGTATATCACGCTGTGACGGTAAACTGTTGCTGTTCTCTTCGGCAGCGCACACATCCTGAATAAAGAGTTTAGACGGTGAAGCCCTGCTAAGATGTAAAGAGGCCATAAATGTATAAACACATGTTGGGCACACACACACATGCTGGACACACACACATGCTGGGCACACACACACACACACACACACACACACACACATTGTCCACTATATAAGATTTCAACCTGGCAGTCTCTGCTGCTGTACTTTATGGGTTAACATTGACGGCATGTAACTTAATCTACGTGTTTACAGAAAGGAAATACTTTTTTTAAGTGTCTCTGGGTGTTGTGTTGTGTTTCCCTTTTTGCTGTTCCTCTTTTCAAGCATACTCATGTGAGTGTTTGCTTATGTGCAGGATAGCCAAACATGTATATCACATGCAGGACTGCAACGATTATTTTCATTATCGATTACTTTGCTGATTATTTTCCAGACTTATTGATTAATCGTTGGTCTATAAACTGTTAGATATTGGCTGAAACAGTAGACATATACGTGGTTTTGTACGTTTTGGATGAGATAATCCGTTAATAACTTCAATATATTGGAAGGTTATAGCTTAGGACTTTTGGTTATCCTGACAAAGGAATTTAAACGCAATTAATGTCGTCTTTGACTTTTATTCCTAATGTGCAGATTCATTGATGATGATAATAAAAACAATCATCAGTTACAGCCCAAGATGATAATTGTCTATACTTAGGCAGTACATATATAATTGCGGTTTGTAGTGATAAGCTGAAGTAGTAAAACAAATGTGGCAACCCAGTCACATAGAAGTGGCAAACATATACCTGTGAACATACACACACACACACACACACACACACACACACACACACTGCAGAATGTGAGCTTATTCAGGTCTTTGCTGTAATAAAGCCCCTAATCTGCCCATACACGCCATGAATGGAGACATTCCTCTTGCCTTACTCAACCACACACACTCACACACAAATCTAGAACAAAACACACACACACACTAACACAGGGAGAGAGCTATATTTTAGTTTTACAAGTCGTAGATATGCATTACAAGGACCTAAAACTCATCTGTAGCCTCATAACATTAATTCATTTTGATATTTATCTTTATTGTTTAGATTTATTCATCAGGCTGTTTCATTTCTGCTGATCGCAAAGCATCTGTGGAAATGAGCTGTGTTTGCGTGTGTGTGTGTGTGTGTGTGTGTGTGTGTGTGTGTGTGTGTGTGTGTGTGTGTGTGTGTGTGTGTGTGTGTGTGTGTGTGTGTGTGTGTGTGTGTGTGTGTGTGTGTGTGTGTGTGTGTGTGTGTGTGTGTGTGTGTGTGTGTGTGTGTGAGTTTGTGTGTCTGCTCACGTGTGATTCTCTGTCTCTCTCTCTCTCTCTGTTTGCGTATCCCTTCATCTCTGGGAATTCCCCTCTCCCTGCTTTTCCCAACATCAAGCCCCTCCTCCTGTTCATGTCCAGCTGAACCAATCAGAGCGGCCGGCTTTGTGTTTCTTATTGCTGTGACACTGTAGGTCAGCGGCGCGAGGTCAGGGGCTCACATCTCACTCATACGGGGGTCACGTTTCCTGGTTGTTACGCATCCTGTCAGACCGGCAGAGATTAATTTAACTGAGTTGGATCAGTGTGACGAAAATCTGCAAGGTTTGAGGTTCATAGAGGAATAATGCTGTATTGTAGGTCCATGTGTGTGTGTGTGTGTGTGTGTGTGTGTGTGTGTGTGTGTGTGTGTGTGTGTGTGTGTGTGTGTGTGTGTGTGTGTGTGTGTGTGTGTGTGTGTGTGTGTGTGTGTGTGTGTGTGTGTGTGTGTGTGTGTGTGTGTGTGTGTGTGTGTGTGTGTGTGTGTGTGTGTGTGTGTGTGTGTGTGTGTGTGTGTGTGTGTGTGTGTGTGTGACTTTGTAACTAGGTCCTGTCTGACTCGCTAATCCCTCCCTCCCCCATGTCTCTCTCCACTGTTTTCACACACACAGCTGTTTCCTGCTGGATGTGTCTAAACGCAAGAGAGAGGGAGATTCAGCTTTAAAGTGTTGTCAGAAATCACAAGTGTAAAGAACAATTACAAAACAAATGTTTCAGTTTCAGCCCATTTACAGCAAATTACTTAACTTCCCTGAAAACCATTTTATAATTATTGCGCTGTACTTTAGACAAACCTCTGCTGCTGTTTCAGACGCCCACTGGTTACCATTGATTTCTGGACAGTGTGAAAATCAATTAGCAGCCTCTTAAAAATGTTCTCCAGTTGTGCAAACCATTACAGAAAAACTGCAGTTAAACCACACTATTGCTCAATCAAGGAATTGTTGTCAAATGTGTAGTCTTCTTTTACTTCTCACATCTGTCTTTAGGTGCCACTTTGTTCCCCAGCTAGGAGCTAACTCTGACTGCATGCTATTTAGTGCCGGATACGTAGGGCACAGCGGGTTAATCAGAGCTTTTTCAATAAAACTTTTAATGACACTATAAGAGCGCAGACCTCCGCCAAGGCCAATGCTCCTCAGACTCCAGTTAAATAACAGAAACATTTCTTGTTCTGACTTTAGATTTATTTTAGATTGTTCTGACACATAACAAAAGTGAAGCATGATTTGTATTCGCCCTGTGTTTAGGATCTGCTTCAACATAAAAATGAGTTCTTCAATAGTTCATGCTATTCCTCTTGTGTCAAATCTGATCAGTTTTTGAGCGTCTTTCTCAAAAGCAGAGATGAAAACATATCTTGTTGGAAGAGATAACACGCTTGATGAGAGGGGAGTTATTTGGCCAGAAAAACTAAATAAGGCATAAAAGACAGAGAAGGCTGTGTAGATCTGAGAGGAACTACAGAGTCCTGGCAGTTTCTGTGGGGAAATGCCATAAACACACTAAATGTGATTATGAGACAACGCACGGATAGCATCAGGGGTCACATAAACACAAGGATCCAGTCACTGAGTCACTTTAGTTCACTACGCTGTGGGTAAATCCTTCGCTTTAAGGCAGCTTAACAATACTGTTCCGTTTGTCACATATGTTTTAAATGAAATCCTAATCCTAGTCGAATTTCCTTGTTACATCATATCACATTTAGTCAACCAAGTTGAGTTTTAGTTCACCTAAAGTCTGGACATTCAAGATTTATCTCAAAGAAGCCTACTTTAGTAGTTTTAGTCCGATTTTTTTCAAGCTTGCCACCTGGTATCTTTCTCCAAAGCCCTGTTATTGTCATTTTTTATTTTAACTTCAGACTGTGCTCATTGTGTGCTGCTGGTGTTGTCATCATATGCAGGCAACGGAAAAGAGAACAGTCTATAATAGTTGTTCTCTTTTTGTAAACGAGACATTTCAGTAGAGTTTTATTTCTGTGAACTTTATTTTGGACTGGTTTTTTTCTCATCAACAATATGCAGTCAAACTAAATGATTAATGAAGTCTGTTATGTCTTGTCTTAGTCCTGGAAACCAACGTCCTTGAAGAACATATTAAGTCATGTTGTTTTCTGTGAAACCAGCTCTGCTTCGTGGTACCAGAGCATGCTCCAAATATTATAATGAGACTGATATGATTATTGTTGCTCACATGGTTTCTGTCCTTTGTAGCTTACTGGGCAGAATTAATCGATTGATGTATTACTAAATCAATAACCACAGTACGACAGCTTCCATGTAATGTGATTCAAATAATAAGGAAATACAAGAAATTACATTTTTTTATTGGTGAGATTTAGTGCTTTACTTTGATGATTTGGGATTTTTAAGTTGGGTTGACTCAGCCTTATTGGATGACTGAAAAACATTTTTCTTTGTATCTGCAGAGCGAGTCAGTGAAATACTTCCTGGATAACTTGGATCGTATTGGTCAAATGGTGAGTCAGCGTGACTTGTTACATTTTAAGCGCACTACTTATTTCTTCCCCTCTTTCATCTTCTAATAAAATGTGTTGTTTTTTTCAGAAATATATCCCCAGCAAGCAGGACATTTTGTTTGCGCGAAAAGCGACAAAAGGAATTGTGGAGCATGACTTTATCATAAAAAAGATTCCTTTCAAGATGGTGGACGTCGGAGGGCAGAGGTCCCAGAGGCAGAAGTGGTTTCAGTGTTTCGACGGGATCACATCCATACTCTTCATGGTGTCATCGTCAGAGTACGATCAGGTAACATTAATGCACGTCTGATCATGTAACCATGTTGAAACGAGGAGAGTTACACAGTGTGATCCATACTCGCTTGACTTTTAGAATGACAACATGTGCAAGAACCATCAGAGAGGACATTTGAGACCTGCACAAAGCTCTCTTTGTGGTTGGCTGATGTAACTTGATTGTTCCCTCAGTTGTGGCTCCCGTTCAAATCAGCAGTCATATGATGACGGCTGAATCCTTAATTGGTGCTCAGATAAAACCTGAAAAAAACAAAGGATAACACTGTGTGTGTGTGTGTGTGTGTGTGTGTGTGTGTGTGTGTGTGTGTGTGTGTGTGTGTGTGTGTGTGTGTGTGTGTGTGTGTGTGTGTGTGTGTGTGTGTGTGTGTGTGTGTGTGTGTGTGTGTGTGTGTGTGTGTGTGTGTGTGTGTGTGTGTGTGTGTGTGTGTGTGTGTGTGTGTGCAGGTCTTGATGGAGGATCGAAGGACAAACCGTCTGGTCGAGAGCATGAATATCTTTGAGACAATTGTCAACAACAAGCTTTTCCTCAACGTGTCCATCATCCTCTTCCTCAACAAAACAGACCTGCTGGTGGAAAAGATTCGCAAGGTGGATATCCGTAAGCATTTCCCCGACTACAGGGGAGACACGCGGAGGCTAGAGGACGTTCAGGTACACAAACACACTGAGGCTTTTAGTAATGCAGTATGAGGATCCAAACTACGTTTTGTCATTGTGGCTTCTTACCTTCCTCCTTCTGTTAATAAAACAATGCTTAATGCACGAATACACATCAATTCAAATGAGCATGCACACTTGCCAATCAAGTGGCGGACCACTGCAGCCTTTTGCTTGTTCTGTCAACAAATAAAAAGACAATTTGCCACAACAAATACTCAATTTTGACATGCATTGAAAAACAAAATAATAGCTGATAATGTCAGTAAGGACAGCGATGGCACATGATAGATTATTTTATATGAGGAAGGGTATTGTACAATGGAAGGGGTAAACACATTTTTATAAATCTGAATTATTTGGGCGTACATTTTTTCCCTTCTTTCCTCATTTGAACATACGCAGTCATTTTTACATTACATGTTACTTGTTAGTAGGGTTGGGAACCGAAACTCGGTTCCAGATGAGAACCGATAAGAAAATGCCGGGTACCGGGTATATACAAAATACACAATTTTGGTTCTGCTTAATGGTTCCTAAACGCGGTAGACCCTGTATTCCAGCGGGTCCGTCTGCACCGCGGTGACCCGGTGGAATACAGGGCGGACCTGGAGAATCACAGAACGGCCGGTCGTCAGCGGGCCGTTGACGGCCGGCTCGGTACGCTGATGTCCGGCACCGCCCTTAATAACGGCATCATGTAAGTTGCGCTGAAAGGCGACAGAGGTCCACAGTTGCCCCGCAGCGTGGCTCCCCCGCCCTCCCGTAGACAGTTCACAAGCTCAGTCACTTCATAACACCAAAGATGGATCGTGGTAAACGCTCTGAAGTGAGGCGCCACTACACTAAAAAAGAAAAAGACAAGGCACAGTGCAATGCCTGTTAATAGCTTGCCACAGGCATAGCTCAGTTCAAATAAAGCACAGCTATTGTGCAATACATTTGTATTGCATGTATATTTGTAAAAATGTCAGTTAAAGCTTAAAAGAATAAAGATATTTTTGTTATCTAAACGTTTGACCTCTTTCTTTTACAATTTTGGATCGAAACGGGGAATCAAAAAGAACCGGAATCGATAAGCAGAACCGGAATCGGAATCGATCCCCATCCCTACTTGTTAGACGCTTTTATCCAAAGCGACTTACATACTCAATACTGTGGACAGTCCCCACAGGGGCAATTTGGGGTGAAGTGTTTTGTCTAGGGACACAACGACATGCTGACTGTAGTGGGACTCGAACTTGCTATCCTCTGATTCGAAGATCAGCGCATTAACCCACTGCGCCACACGCCCTAGCATTTAGTGTGTATTCTCTCTGATGTTTTTAAATTGAGGCCCCTGGTCCGCTGTACACCTGTGTTGAATCAGGTCATGGCCTGGATTGACCTTAAGCTCTGGAAACTTGGATATTGTAATTTAATTGAATGGAAATATTCTGAAGGTTTTATAGCTACTTTTAATAATCTTTTCTTTCATCTGCCACCCCACATTGATTATTAGTCTTTGTCTGCATACATGTAAAAAGCATGATTAGAATACAGTTTACCCAGCCAAGAGATTGACTTCCCCAAACCAACTGTGGAAACCAGTTGTGTCTTATGCAGTAACAGGTTTTTCATATGCACAATGTCTAAGAAAAGCCTACAGTAAAAGGTACACTGAAACTTGTTAATATGTTTTCCCTGCTCTGCTCCTTCCAGGCGTTCCTGGTGCAGTCGTTCAGCCGTAAGAGGAGGAACCGGGGGAAGCCGCTCTTCCATCACTTCACCACTGCGATAGACACAGAAAATATCCGCTTTGTCTTTCACGCTGTCAAGGACACCATCCTGCAGGAAAACCTCAAAGATATCATGCTGCAGTGATCTTCACACTGACTGTAAACTGTGAAACCAGCCATGCATCCAGGCCTGGAGGACCCCCCCGGCCCCCAGGTGCTGATTAACACTGACCTGTGGAGCAGTCTGTGGATCGAACTGAACTCTGAACCTGTGGAGCCCCGAGGTGACTCTGGACCTCTTGGCCTTCCCTGTGGAAACTGTGAGGGTCGTAGGGGACAAGACCCTGCATTTAACCTGTATAAATGTGTGTATGCCGGAAAGGCAGCCGACCTGTTGTAGCTCTCAAGTGTTCCCGCCTTTATACACAGCTTAGAAGATGTTGGTAGCACTTTCTATAAAGCCCATGTTTATATTGCGTTATAAATATATACTGTAATGAATAATAATCTGATATGATCATACTTATAAACACTCATAAATATGCAGAATGCTTTTTAACAATATCACAGAATAAGGAAATATAATAAACCATGATGTCAAGTATAATTTAAAGCAAGCAATGACCACTAAAAGTTACTTATTATTGTATTATAATTCATTATCACAGTGATTAAAATGCATTATAAATATATTTCAACTAGGTTAATTCTAATAAACTTTGCTCCTTGCAATGAAAGGTCAGTAAACGGAAAATATGAAATATTATAATGAACTTATGGTCTATGCGTATTGATATAAAGCATTATGAATATGTTTGAGTGCTTAAAACTATAATTATAAAAAGCTATAAGCAGATTTTGATTTAAAGACATGGGTGTCAGGAAAGTGTTGCCAAAATGTTTAAAAAAAGAGAAAAATATGGACTACACCAACTACATGCCATGAGCTCTGAAAGTGTTATTTTTTCTTATATGTATATATTTGTAAATAAATATATATATATATATATATAAATATATATATATAAATATATATATATATATAAATATATATATATATAAATATATATATATATATATAAATATATATATTTGTAAATAAATATATATATAAATATATATATATATAAATAAATATATATATAAATATATAATGACAGCCCTGTCACTAAACCTAAAAGT
Source organism: Pseudochaenichthys georgianus (assembly GCF_902827115.2). Taxonomy (NCBI): domain Eukaryota; kingdom Metazoa; phylum Chordata; class Actinopteri; order Perciformes; family Channichthyidae; genus Pseudochaenichthys; species Pseudochaenichthys georgianus. The sequence goes on from NC_047503.1 coordinate 34,457,964, forward strand.
CAGACTGCTGCCGGTTGTATCTGGATGAAGCTGTGTGAGCGAGAAGCCGGAGGGAAGAGAGAGGAGAGACAGAAAGATTTAGGAAAGTTTAGAGCGAGCTGAAGGATGCCTTGTCCTGATGTGCACGTGATGCGGAGGGGGGTGAGGGTTTGGGCTCAGACTGGTCATATGCTGTGTTATGTGATAAGGTTGCACAAGTGTTTCTGTCATTGACCTTAAACAGAGGAAAGAGATGATTCTCTAGCATGCTTCCCGCTCTCTCCTGTGCTATCTATCTTTACCTCTCCTTCCCTGCTTGTGTTTATTAACCCCCCACGCGCCATCATACAAGGCATGAACAGTTGCAGATAACAAGTCTTATCCCTCCTAACCCATAACTCTCCTCTCCTCTGCACAATACACAGATTGTTCTCCCCCCCCCCCTCTGCAGCAGAAACAGTAGATGTTTAAATTAGAGACTCTTCTCCCACTCACACAGCTCCATATCATGAATTATGGTTCATCTCTATCCCAACTTTCTGTTTCCCACCAACATCGCATTAGATATACCATAATAGCCTAGATGTAACTTGAGGTGTAAAATAAGTATGCCATTTACAAGACAGTGTTGGTGTACGGTTACACTGCTCGTTCCTTTGTCCTGAGAACGTGACGGGAACAGCAGAGGGTGAACTGTAACTGACCTTATTCTCATGCTGCGGCCATTTTGGACTTCTGTAGCTCTGTCTGGGAAGGAAGTCTATCTAAAGAACTGGCACGAAACGAGTGAGACAAACCAGACCGAATAAATAGGCAGCTGTTTTCAGCGAGAAAACCCTCTGATTCACCCAGTTTAAACGACCAGTCCATCACCAAACAGCAGACACAATGAGCATTTAGCCGGTGAACTTAAATAATATTCTGTTTGTACATTCTGTCGGGTTTTGGACAACACGCTGAGCATTCACGCCTTTTAGTGTGTTCATAGTCTAAACAAGGCTTAAATGAGAGAGGTAAGATGAGAATAGACAGACTGGTTCAAACTGATATGGAGCAGCATCTCTTAACGCTTTCACACGTCAAACCTTAAACATTTCCACATGAAACCTGGATTAATTTAGGCTGTTGTAGGCGCAAATGACATTACTCCAGTATAAAAGCAGGTATCTAATAACCTGGCCATTGAGTGAGTGTTAAATGTTGTGTTTACAGCTTGTTGCTATGCCCCAAGGTGGCCAACACTGCAGATTTAAAGACCAAATTATAAATCATTTAATCTAAAATCACTAGATGAATCACTAATGAAAACTACAAGGTCACTCAGAGCGCGCAGACGTCCTCCAAGGCCATTTCTATTAGTAAGAAATAATGTGGGTATCCTTACATCTTTGGCCCATTCTTCATCCATCCTCCAAGCTTCATGAACTGTAGTTTTTCAGTTATCCTGTGGTTTACCAGGCAAACAAAACTAACTAAAAAACAATGGGGTTAATAATCACTATAGTTGCTTCCTTGTTTATACCAGTGACAGGTAATGTAGCATAAAGAAAAGTACTGTTACGATGGTTATTTGCAGTTTAATATACCTAGCGCACTGATTTATGATGGTGGTAAAACTGTTGACCAGACTTGGTCTCAGATGTCCTGTAATGTGCTTTAAATGGTTACCTGCCAGCAAACCATAAACTTATTAGAATCAAAACATTTAAAGTGGAGAATCTATAAAATGGGAATGTTGATCTGACTCCCAACATTGGCCTGGTTTGGTACGCAGCAGCAGGACACAGCTGGGCTGGGCTATAAAGTCCAAACAGCTTCAAGGGGAATGACGGGAATCATGAGCACTTCCACAAGCCTTATTATAATACTGTATTAAACTGTGTCATGTGTTTGCATAGTGACTTAAGGCCCTTTTTGATGCATGTTCATACATTTTGTACATAGAATACTGTAAGTATTTGGCACTGTGTATCGTGGTCACCTTTCAATACAAACCACTCTGTACAGTATCACTGTAACTGTAACGTTGCTGTAACATTTGTCGTTAACTAACCTTTCCCCTCACACAAGTTTTTTTAAGCGTCGTCATTGCACTGGATGTGTCCTAGAGAAAACAACCAGAAAGGAAAACGTCTGGGAAAATGGAACAAATAAACAGACGGCAAACTTTTAAAAGGCGAGCAGGAAGAGGAGAGGGAGGTCTTGTGCTTTTGTGTTTTTTTGTTGTTGTTTCCCAGTGCCTTGGCTCTGTGCTCTGTGGTGAAATACACTGCCGTTTGCTGACATGCTGTTTCTTTATTTTCTCAGTGTGTGTCTGTGTTCGTTTGAGTGTGTGTACAGCAAAGCAAGAGGTCAAGACCTTCTGTGTTGGAAAGTGAAAAGTGATGGAAAGATTAGAAGATAGAGGGGGGCTTTAAGGGAGCGGGATTGAAATCAATTGATTTAAGTTTATAAAGAGAAAAAACATTCCAGTATGTTTTCCTAATGTCCTGGGCCTGATTCATGAACACGAGAATCCCTCTTGCAATTCCAAAAAGCACTGAGTTGATAAGTAATGTAATACTCATGTGTAGCCTGGAGGTTAACGGTAGGCTTTCATTGCACGTAATGTAATATGAGGCTCCTATCAGACCGCTGGGCATAACAGTGAAGCTGAAGTCGGGCGATATCTCCGTTACCAGCGGAGTCTGACCTTTGCTTTGGCTTTTAATCAGAGGAGCTCTGATACATAACAGACTGCTGGTCTCCAGAGAGAGGGAGGGAGCGCAGAAACAACTAGAGCAGAGTTTCAGTGTTTCAGAAATCACCGGTTAACATTTATTTACACAGCAAGAGTGTAGAACGTAATTCAAGATCTCCACACGCCACACTAACACATGTGAGTAAACGGGATCTGTGCAACCCAAAAAAAGCCAGAACGGAGCATGTGAATGGGGAGGCAGAGACTGGGGGAGGGACAGACAAAGGGAGGAAGAGAGAATACAAGAGAAAAGTAAGAGGATAGAGGGAGGGAAGAGGGAGAGAGGTCATGTTTCCTCTGTTGAGCCCACTTCCTGTCCTGATCCCAAAATGGAGAGACTGTAAGAACGACATCCCCCTGCCTGCTTCAGTCTCCCCCTCCCTGCTACACACACACACACACACACACACACACACACACACACACACACACACACACACACACACACACACACACACACACACACACACACATCAGAGAAACCCAAACCAGCTCCTGCGGTATCCTACAAAGGAGATGAGAGGAAGGAGCAGGGAGCAGACAAATATATCCCCAGTGGTCTCTGAAACATGAGGAAGCTTCGTTTATTGAGGCGGAGTGGAGCAGGACATTTTGTCCTCAAATTGCACCGGACCATGTGTGTCATGTGTGGCCTTTTCCTGTGTGTGTGTGTGTGTGTGTGTGTGTGTGTGTGTGTGTGTGTGTGTTATGCAAAACTCTTTAACAGAACATCAGCACCGGAGGGATAATTCAGAGCTCTTGACTGACACACATTGATTTTGATTTAAATATTTGTTTTTTATTCCTGAAGTGATATTATTATTTAATATATTAGGGGTTATTGCAACATTTAAATGTGACCACATTTGACTGGAGTCAGCTTTTTTTCCTTTTTTGTCAAAAAACAGTTTTTCATGCACTTTTCAATTCTGCGTTTGAGCAATTCTGGTTGTGTAACATGTCTTCTCTCAGACTGCTGGAAAGAAAAATTCAAAACTACACATTTAGGTGTTTTTTGTTACATTCTGTATTATTTGCATCCATAGATGTATCTTGCATTCAACAAGGGTCAGCATAAGAGAATGCCTCATTTGCATATTCAAACCTAAATCTTTTAAAAGAAATACTTCTAATAAAAAAATGTTTGGTTGATCAACTGGGACACTGTCTGTGTGATATATCTTATTCTCCTTTTTCACAGATGTTTAAAAACAATGGGACAATCTAAAAAGCTCATTTGCCACTATATTCTCCATTTTATATTTCACTCAATCGATTTATTTAATGATGCTCCATGCAGTCATTTGACCTACACTCTTTGCAGTTTGGCAAGTGTTTGCCTTTCCTGTCTCACAAAATAAATCAGAAATGTCTAAAAATAATTTTATAGACAAAAAAGTACCTCACCATTGATTCCCATTTATATTTTTTACAATGGGGGTCCTCTGGTTGTCCACAAGGAAGGGACTTAATCTCTCTATAGTCACAGTAACCACATAGTGATACACATAAATAATTAACCAAGACCCATTTACCTAGATTTAACACACCTGCATCACCCCAAAGACCATATAAATGACCCAGCACCAACACTCAATGGACTCTACCACCAGACACTGGACGACAACCAAGTTAACACCTCAGCAGCCATGTGGCAACCTATAGTCAGGTGTGTATCAATGTGTTGCTAATCGTGACCAAATATTGAGAAAGATCAGGAAAGGAAATGCTGTCGATTCATCGAGATATAGAGTGAGTTGGCCGCATTGCAGAAGAAGAGGGCCCAACAGGAGAATGTAGATAAGAAAGCACCAGTTAAACCTTAAACAAATATGTTAGTTTGTTAAGTTTAAAATAAAACAGCAACTTTTCATATTATTCCTAGGATCATAACTTTTTTCCAATGTGATGAATATGTTTCAGCGTTTCCATTGAGGTGTTGTTATGGCAAAAGCGAAAAACACCTACATCTGTTTACATAGTCACGTGTGGGGACTCGCCTGCCTTATGGGGACAAAATGGAGGTCCCCATGAGGGTAATCATTCATTTTAGGGTGAAGACTTGGTTAGGGTAAGGGTAAGGGTTAGGCATGTATTGGTTTGGTTATGGTTAAGGTTAGGATAAGTCTCCAGGAAATGCATGTAAGTCAATGTAATGTCCCCTGAAGTGATGTATACATGGTGTGTGTGTGTGTGTGTGTGTGTGTGTGTGTGTGTGTGTGTGTGGTGTGTGTGTGTGTGTGTGTGTGTGTGTGTGTGTGTGTGTGTGTGTGTGTGTGTGTGTGTGTGTGTGTGTGTGTGTGTGTGTGTGTGTGTGTGTGTGTGTGTGTGTGTGTGTGTGTGTGTGTGTGTGTGTGTGTGTGTGTGTGTGTGTGTGTGTGTGTGTGTGTGTGAATCTGGGGGGTATACTACGAAGCAGGATTTTCGCTTAGCCGGCTAAATTCAGGGGAAACTCCGGCTTTCCGGTCCTACAAAGCTGGTTCTCTTTTTAGCAGGCTAGATCTCCATGGTAACTTATGCTTTTAGGTTAGGTTGCAGGCTAAGAGATCAACTCAGTGAAAGCACTGCCTGCTGACCAATCAGAGCTCAGTGTGCGGAGTTTAAAGTGATCAAGTCATATTACAGGAGAAAGGAAATACAGAAAAGCTGCCGTTGCAGGAAAGACGGCCGGCAAAAATCACCGACTGTGTGAACGTGAACATTAATAGAATATCACCTCCATCTTCAGAGCAATCTGACTATTATAACATTAGCGTTAAGAAAGCTTACTTACATATCGGCCACAACATAAGTAACCGGATCAGAGTACATTAAGTACAGTCCGCGGCATATCACTTCATGATGTATCACATATCTCCTTATCTGAGTCAGCTGAGCCGTATCTGGCCGTGCAACACTCACAGTGTCACATACTGTATGCAGAAGTATTATTTTAAGCAACACATTAAGTTGACGAAACACTCGAGACAAATGTAATTGAAGTCAGATCGTGTCTTAGACGGGGCAGTGATATCATAAACCTGTTAATGTACGCATTTAAACACTTTTTCTTTTGCCAGCTGTATTCACCTTGCAGGTGCAGCTATGTGGCTTTGATCCTGGATAAAGTGTTTAAGTCATGGATGTTTAAAGTTTAACTTCTTCATTTTTGACTAGTATTAACGTTCACTTTTCATTCAGGAAGTATGACGCTGCGCTGTCAGTGCGCTTCTCCATGTTTGTGATTGGTCGAATGCTCCAAATACCACCCCTTTCATGTGAACGCGCACCTAACTAGATAGGACACGGCTGGTTTGAGCGATCCACTTGATAACCAGCGTCGTAGTACAGTTTAGCGAGAGCGCGTATGTTTTGGATTAGGCCAACCGGCTAACTCAAACATATCCCGGTTAGGTTGAACCAGCTTCGTAGTATAGGCCCCTGGTCTCATGACTCTGGTTAAGCTGATGTTGCCCTAGGGCTGTTTTGATTGGACCTACAGCTGAACTCTGATATTTCATAATGAGCCATGTACTCACTCTGTCTCTGTCTCTGACACACACACACACACACGCACACACACACACACATACACACACACACACACACACACACACACACACTGAAATATAAACAACTTGTGGTTCATTAGCTGATGATTTGTTCATGACACATTGCTGGACCGCTGGCTGTCGCGTCATTAAACCACTTCTGTTTTAGTTCACACTGACAGTGGAATTAACTTTGTGATGCCTGGAATCTTATCTGCAGGAAGTGCTCTCTCTCTGGGTGTAAAGCCTTCAGGGCAGCGTGTTTGTTAATAAGGGGAGATGAGCAAGCCAGATAGATGACAAACTAAACTGCACAGGCATGCTTACATAATACTAAAACTTTTACACTGTGCCTCAGGCTAAAGTTTAATGAATTTAAGTAAACAATTTAATGTTTGTTCATCTCCCCCTCCATACTTTAATGTTACACAAAAAGGGTAGATGTCTCCCTCTTTTGGTTTAAAAGCAGTTATGCAACATTTTAATAAACCCTACTGTCTGATTAGGCTCTCCATTTTTATCTTTTAACTCAAAATATTTGTCCAAAGTACTTCAGGCAGTGATATAATTTAAGGAAGCCAAACAGAGAAATCCCCAAAAGATCCTGAAATGTATCAAAAGGACCAAAATAAATCGCCAAATATTGAGAAATGTTCTCAATATTTTTAACTAAGGCCTATCCGAGTCATTGCATTTTGCTGTGATGACAGACGGGATATTTTTTACGTCGCATTGCCAGAAAAGTGAGTCATTTTGTTAACCTTTACACATGCACACAATTAACAGATTGTTTAATTAACCCTCTCACAATTTACATGTTACATTTCACAGTTGTGAAACCAAATCGAGGAAAGAAACCCTTTTAAAATGACCAATCCCCTCTTATAGATTGCTGCTAATGAAATTGTGATTTCTGTCATTTTGAAGGAACTCAAAACTTTCCTTGGACAAAATCACTTTTTTAAAGTGTTTTCTGTAGAAATATAGCTTTGAAAATGTTACACTTTAGCCAGATGTTATGGGAGCTTTTGACCCAGCATGGCTACACTCACACTCACATGTGACACATTCAAAAACCTCAATATAACACATTTTTCTTTTTATCCCGTCAGTGAATGTCAGACTTTCATGTTAAAACTGAAAAGCCTAATCCTGGTCATTGTGTTTTGAGTGAATGCATGCATAATACCTGCTGTTCCAGTCTTTGACATCTGCATAATTGTTCATTAATTTCCGGATGTCACTGTCAGTACACTGTGATTGTGTTAAAGCTGTCGTTTCATGTTGTGGAGAAAAAAATATTGGATTTAAAATGTCATGTCTCAGGTAATTACTGCCTCAGACTGGATAATTACTCATACATAATTTACTCTTTAAAGGACATGCAAACACCATTATTCTTTCAGACATCCATCAACACTTATTTAAACTACCATTAGGAGACACAACTATACTACACGTCTCTGCAATAAACTATTCTGTTTTTCAATTTATCTCCCGTTTCATTTTGTATTGTTTTATCACATTATGTCAAGCCTGCAGCATATCCACTTCGAAAAGGCCCAAGACATATTCTTTCTTCTGTCATAGCTGCAGTATTTTATATATCTTTTTGAGTGAAATTACTCAAGAGGACAGAAATATAATTTTTTCAGAAGATGCCTGGCCAAAATGAACAACCTACTGAATCCAAAACTCCAGGGTGTAATATTTAAATATTAAATATTCTTGACTACATAAACAAAAATCTAAGTAAAAATGTTGTTTGGGGAACATTAGTTATTCTTGATATGTAACACTTAAAGGACTAATCGTCATAACAAGGTCTGTGTGAATGTTCTTGGATGAGATTCAAACGAGCGGCATGTCAACCTAAGCAACAACACTGTCATCAAATCTAATTCAAATGTTGCTGATTATTACATAAAGTAGATAAACAAACAGTTCGAAGAGCATCAACAAAAATATAAATGTAGGAACGCTCTGAAATCATGTTCTGTTGACACTCAGAACCTGATCGTGAAATTGTGTTTTCAGGGCCTTTAACTTCAGCAATTTAAGAAACGTTCACTTTCAAGTCTCACAATTTATTCTTAAAATATTAAAAGGATTAACAACTAATATTAACATCATGCAATGCATTGTGAATATCTTATAAATAGATGTTGGCTTCAATAAAAAAAGGTTTTTAAGTTGGGGGCTTGGGTAGTTAGAGTGCAACTCTAGTAGAAGCATAACCAGTGGTACATGTACCACAGTTTGGGAATGAATGCTCTACATCTGTCCAAAACTTTCAGAAGTGTCCCGTTTAATCTTGGAAATTCCTGTTTTCATAAACTGGGACATTTCTCATACTACGATTTCCACTCATCCCGACTACTGTTTGTCATGCTGTTCACAAGACAACCATAATATTAAACAATGGAAGCTACTTAAATCACTTAACAGTCGCTTAAAACACAAAAAAAGCTCCTCCGTCACTGCCCAATTGTAGCATTGCATAAAAGGGTGTTGTTTCAATAAAAACAAATTCAACTTTGATAATAGTTAATTATAGTTATGGATAGTGATGTTACGTATTGCGCCGAGGCTTCGGAGCGTGTGTCGAGTAATCCCCGAAGCTTTTTGTGAAGCATGTTTCGAGGCTTGTATCGTTTTGGGTCCGTGACGTCATCGATGACAAACGAAGCCTCGCTGCCTGTCGATACCACGTGACTGCTTCACGAAGCGATTCAGATCGGTTGAACCGTTGAACCACAACGCTCATACCCATGTATGTATAATAACAATATAACCCCTCCTGTACCCGGGCCCGGTGACACGATGGAATTAAGAGAGCTCAGACCCTTTACTCATTGTGAACTCGGTATGAGATGAGCACACTGTTGAGATGTCCAATCTGCCTGTTTTACACACTTTGACCAACAGGGGGGTTTGTGTTCAAATGAAGCCCATGATGACGCCTCATGAGATGAACCCTTTTGCGAACCAATTGGCTGGAAAGCTTCAAAGCTTCATAAGGCTTCATCTCGCCATCACTAGTGTTGAGAGCTTCATAGTATGAAGTAAATACTTAAAACGAAAGTTAATTATAAATCATATATGATCAATCATATTCTTGTATGAACCCATAATGAGAATGCTTCTTGATGGTTTTTGAATATGTATGTATGCTTACAATTTTAGTTGTTGCTGTTTGATAACTTGTTTGCGTTTTAAAAAGAGGGTGTTGAGAGCTTCATAGTATGTTGAATACTTAAAACGAAAGTTAGTTAGAATCAAATATAATCAATTATATTCTTGTATATTGTACAATTGTATATCTTGTATATTGTACAATATATATATTGTATATTATATTCTTGTATATATTGTATATTCTTGTCCTGATAATTTATTCCGGTAAATTACTCTGACCTACTAATTGACCTGACCGAAGTTACTGAGTCGATGTAAGTTTACTGCTTGGCTCAGATCCACCAACGTCAGCAAGGTCTCACCTCTATTAACTCCCCGAAGAACCAGGTTCAAATAACTGCTGTTTCTATTCAGACAACTCTTTTTAATCTGTTTAAGCGATCCCGAAGGATTTTGGTATCAGTAAATGAGGTGTGTTCCTACCTAAACATGTGTGTGGCAGGGTGCAGTCTTACCTTTGAAGCAGGAGAGGAGAGCACAGATGTCCCTTAAAGGAATGGTATGCTCATGACACTCATTTAAAAAAAATTATCATCCGATAAAACAGACCAGTCTCTGCCAGTCTCTCTTTTTTTTTTTTTAATCCGATGACATTATCAGTGATTTTAAACTGATTATATACCGAAATAACATCAACACTGTGGGCGCCGCCATTTCCCGGACGTGACGTAATCCATGCGTTTGGTTTTCGAAGACACGTTGATCTCCATGTTATTTACTGTAGTTTCTCTCTTCAAATATGCCTCACTGTATCGCGAAATATTGCCATAATTCGGATAGGAACAATCCACGGAATGCTCGGTTCCATCTGTTGCCAAAAGGTAAGCATAAGAAGTACATTCGGAGGCAGTGGCTAGCGAAATGTGGCCGGCCCGAACCGAGAGATTTACAGGCTCATGTATGCAGCGAACATTTCACATTTCCGGACGACTACTCTGAGAGTATGATCAAACATAACATGGGATTTAAAGAACAACCATTACTCAATTGAGATGCAGTACCATCGGTCTTTCTGGTGTCATCACCGACCAGGACACCAGTTCGGCCAGTAGAGAAATCGCCCTCTGCAAGTGTGAAGCGACGGAGGAGCAGAAGTAGTGCTCGGAGTAAGAATAAGGTATGTTATAGCGCATTTCCATTGCAGCGGCTAGCCCCGTTTTAACGTCCAGGCCAGGACAGTTTTTGGTGGCCTTTCCATATAGCGTAGTACCGACTAGTGTGTATTTCCCCCCAGTTTTTCCGGCCCCATAAAATCGTGATTCTATGGCCAGGGACAACGAAGCTGAGTATGCTAAACTATAGAGAGGGAATCGCTAGCAAGGGTGGTACTACATGCATACATATAGTATCTTATATCATCTTCCCATTATACACACGTGCATTTTCAAACATTTGGACTACCTATGTTGCAAATGTATTATCTTTTCAATTTATACACGGCATATATTGCACGTCTGTCCGTCCTGGGAGAGGGATCCCTCTGTTGCTCTCCCTGAGGTTTCTCCCATGTTCCCTTTAAACTGTGGGTTTTCTTCGGAAGTTTTTCCTTGTACGATGTGAGGGTCTTAGGACAGAGGGTGTCGTATTGTCATACTGATATGTATGGCTGAATTCCCCCATCCAATCTCTTCACATTGGTCAAAACTTGTTCCTCTGCTGATGAGTCCGAACTGAAATACTCCACCATGTTTCCGTGTGTTGACAAAGTGAACGCATGGATGACGTCACGACCATCACGTGACTACTGCAAATGGCAAACATGGCGGCGGCCAGACGGAATATACAGGTCTTGATAAAAAAGAGCTATAAAATCATTATTTACCGGGGAATATCGCTGATTTCTTCAGGGTATGGTTTAAACATAACGTTTCACTAAATACTGAAGTTTTGATTAATTATCTAATGAGTGGACCATTCCTTTAAGTTGTCCCAGTCCAAAAGGTGGGATCAGTTTATTTGAAGAAAAATAGGTCCAAACTAATACAGGGGCTGCAGTCGGATAGTTTAAAAATCAGCTCCTAAGTTCTAACCCTATCGTCTATTCCTTGACCTCTGAGTGAAACGTCACGGGGTTAAGGGATAGTGGATAGGAGAATTCAAAAGGACTTAGGAGAAGAGACTGCGGAACTTTAGAAAATCCGAATGCACTTTCACTATCCGACGTGTTTATGATGCGCCAGCGGACGTCATTGTGTGCGTCTGCTGCTGTGGGGAAACCATGGAAACCACAGTTTTCTATACAGCGGACTACAACATGGATGTTTAATAAGAACGAGGGACTACTGTAAACTCATCTAGAGACTCTGCACCGTGCTCTGATGCTGCTGTTTTGCTTTATGAACGTGGACAACAGAGAAACATATTCTTCATGACCAAAGTTGGAATTGAAATACAAAAGGAAAGTGAAACTTCTGCTCGTCACCCTCTCCCTCCGGTCCACATTAATACAAATGATCCCAATACGTATGATTGTATGAACTAAAGATCTTAAAATCAATACAAATGTATTTATTATAAACGTTAGTCCTTACCATCTATCACTGTGTATATCACCATTCAAACGTCTTTTAAAAGTTGAACAAACCCCACACAGCTCAGTAAAGACTGTGAAATGTTGACTTTATTTGATAATTTCAGTGAAAACTAACGTTCATATTTCTCTTTATGATTATAATACTGATGAACGTTCAAAACAAAGCACTTTGGCAACTTACCACCTATGTTTTAAAATGCTTAATAAGCACCGTAACTTTCATGATATAATTTCTCGGTCATAATCGGTTGTTTCCGTGAACGGCCGACTGTTGAGTGACGGCAAATGCTGCGGCTGCAAGGCATTGTGGGGCAGCATTTTCGCTTCTCCTGTCGGTTAGGGAGGTCCAGTGGTTCCTAAGCTAAAGGAGGTTATAAAGGAAGTTTGAAACCTCCTTTCCTATCATTCTCATCATTCTAGAGAATTCGAACGGCACTTATCATGCCTGCCACTGAGGGACTTCCGGGTCATTTCACTCCTTTAGGAAGGTTCCTAAGCTAAATGGACTATTCGACTTCAGCCAGGGTTTTTACCTTCTCTCTTTACAACATTATAATCATACTAAAAGAAATTATGCTGTGATGATCATGTTCAAATATGAAACTTTAATTCACAGTCTTACATTTATTACCAAAATGTTTCACTTCAACTGCCCAATTCAGTTGTGACATTTAAAAATCTCCCGATAGAATTTAGAGGCATTTCCTCATAAAAAGACCGGTGATAATAAAAAGCACATTCAACTTTTCATTCACCAAATCAATTCACATCAATTCCATACCTTTTTATTTTCCGTCACAGATGGCGGGTACAAACATTCAAAAACCCATTCCTATCTGCATGAATTCGGAGGAAGGTCCTCACAGGTGGCGGGTACTAATACTCACAAACACATCTCCCATCAAATCATTCCACTCAGCAAACAAAGAAATTCACTCAGCATTCAAAGAAATTCACTCAGCATTTCAACCAAGAAATTCACTCAGCTTTCAATGAAGAAAATCAAGAGATATTTACCAAGTTTGAGAGAACCTTACCGAGAGCTATTAACCCAGCTCTGAAGGACAGAGCTTACCAGGAGAGAGTATACCAGGGGTTTCCCCCTCTCTCCCCCTCGAAATCCAAAAAAGCCAGTCTTTTTATGCTCAAAAAACCGGATAGAAAACCCACAAACACCTCCTCTATACCCAACCAACATATTCTATTGGCTCTGGCATAAGACACACCTTCCCAAGTTTGTGTAAAACAAAACATGACTAGACATATTCTATGGCTATGACATAACCACCTTTTTGAGGCCTCAATGTGTTTCTCCTTAAGTTCGGAGCCCCCCTCCCTGCTGTGAGAGGAGAGGAAAGAACCTGCCCACTCTCTTATCAGAGAGTAAGGCATAAATCATTATAAGTCTTACACTCAACTTAACAAACCACTTTGTTTTGTTTATGCTGTAAATATAGAAAAACCTAAAATATGAAGCATTCTCATTGTGGGTTATACAAGAATATAATTGATTATATTTGATTATAACTAACTTTCGTTTTAAGTATTCAACATACTATGATGCTCTCAACACTAGTTATGGATAAACTCTTTCACTTATAGTATCTTTGGCATGGTGCAGGAAGTCTTAAAGTTTTTAAATAATCACTCCAGCTAGTTTTGAGAATGCTCAAATTCCCCCCCATTAGAAAAGTAAGTGAGACATCAAAGAATTCTCAAAAAGAAACCGAGAGTTTCTGGAAACAGTGAGGTGTGCATTCAGCTCAGGAAGGACCAGACTGGCTGTTTGAGTCCCTTACTCTATTAAGCCAGTGACATGGGCCTTGGCACAATCTGATTGGCCGAGAGGAAAATTGCCTCAAGGTGCTCTCACTTCTTCATTAGGAGCCAGTCTCCACACCTGGCAACAGCTGATCCGAATGACCTCCAATCAACTCATTGGAATTGTGACTTCAGCTTTAATTTATCAAGAGAAAGGACAACAATATGTCCTTTAAACTGATTGTGTCTTTGCTCTGATGTATCAAATAAGCCTTGTGTTACATTTTGTGTATTGAATATTTTCAATCTCACTTTTCTCAAATAAGTATAAAAAAGAATCATCAAAATAATTGTCACTTTCTTTTTTCAAACCCTTTCTCATTGAACTGGTCAAGTAAAGACCAATATGTATCTTACAGTTTCTCTTCCTCTGTTTACAAACTGACGACAAGATTTGATTTACTCATCTTTGGCACACCCAAAGCATCAGTTTAATTCAATCAAAAAAGTACAAAAGTGTGATTCGTCATTCATTCTACTGCAGACCAATGCAAAACACCTTCACCCAGTAGTTACTGAAAGATATTTCACATATATCTGTAAGCATTTAGGTGCATATTTTTAGGATCAAAAAGTTCAAGCAATGCTGAGATTCAAGAGAAACATATCTGTTGAGGGAAGGGAAATGTAAAATATCTTTAAATAAAAATGAAATGGGCAAATGTAGCCTGCACACTTGCAGATTGCCCACATTTTTACAGTGTCAATCATATTATTGTACGCTTCTTCATGTACTGCTTTTAGTGAAAAACAAGGCTCAGCACATTCTTCAGTCAGTGTAGCTACATCCAGACACACATAACAAAAACATGAAAACAAATGGCAAGGTAAATATTGTTGGGTCTTTGGTAGAGGAGCTGGAAAAAGCACAGCAGCATCGAAGAAACCGGGATTCATCCTATGACAAAAAAATCGTGTAACAGCAGCACATGTTGAATCATCCATCAAACCTGTTGTCCAGTGTCTGAGATGCCGAGTGCTGTGACACACTGTGCATCTCACAAGTGGTGCTATTTAAGGGGAGAAGTTGGTATTCCTTCAACCTAGACCATATTTTTCATTTCTTTGTGTCTAAGTGACTAATAGGAAAGACACTTTTTTAATTGGAACAGTATTGAGTGAGAGAGCTGCAGATGGCAGTCAATTGAAGTCCACAGAAAATGTGTTTTTTGCGAAATGCAGGCTCAGATTGTTATTAAAAGTGTCTTTCAACATGAGGGATCACCCCGAAGAGGTCTAAAAGTGTTTTTATACATTTAGCTTGTTTAGGGATGTTTATTAATGTGCCGTGTGACTTGTTTCCAGAAGACAGAAGGAGAGGAGTGTGCCGATGTTCAGAAAGCGTAGCTCGCTGTTATCTAAATAATTTACAAAGTCATGGCTTATTATTATGCTGATTTCAACAATGTGCAACGGGAGATATCAGAACAAGAGTTCTCCCTGAGCAAATCTTGGTTAGACACAATGACAGAAACATTTTTTTTTGTATCTGTATGGTCCTTTCCAAACAGTTTAAAAATGTGCCAATGATATTTGTATCTATTGAATTCCATCTCTACTGAAAAATGTATTTGATTAAACAACATGCTGTTAAGTGGCTGCCGTTTGCAGCTCCTTCGCTCAATACTGGACCAATTTCAAAAATAGTTGGTAGTAGTCGGTGAGACACAAACCCCCCCCCCTTTTGTTTCCAGTTAATCTCGTTCTTAAATATGCAAAATAATAAATAAACAAAAACGCCTCTGAGATAATATATGTTGTCAAACAGGTGTGTTTTTCAATCCTTGATGAAAATCTCAACATCGTAAACATATTCCAATCAAATCTGGTCAAATGGAGTGAAAAGTCATTGATTTGTTTTCTGGATTTGTTTTGGCCATAGTGCAAAATGTTTGCTTTTGTGGGGACTGCCCACAGAACTGAATGTATGCAAGTCACTTTGGATAAAAGTGTCTAACAAGCAGTGGCGAACCGTCAGTGTTCCAGAGAATACCCTGGAACACTCAGATAAAACAAACAAAAAAATCGATTTAATTATATAAATAAAATGTATATAAAATTAATAAATGAGAATTGTATCTGTGTTGTTGATCTGTAATATTACAGTGTTACGTTGATTTGTTTGTCCTTCTCGGACCATGCACTACGCATTTCAGTAGAAAAGAAAGCAACCAATCAGATCTTGTTCTGGGTCTCTGGGTAGAATATCCTTCAACCAAGGTATTCTATATCCTCGATCGAATGCCCTGGCCGTTGCACTGAATGAGAGCGTACATTTGGACTGACAGTTTGATCAACCAATCATATATTGATTTGTAGCCAATGGGCGTGTTCTTTCAGAGTTTCCCTCGGTTCCAGGGTGCTCTAGAAGGCCCGCTAGTTAATTGGCTCGAGACAGAGGATCTAGAATGCGACGAAGCAATTCATGCCGTTTTATTGTTTTTAACGTTGAAATGACAAGTGCAACAGGTGAAGATGAAGTTGTTGCGGAATTGTTGTGAGTACCCTTTTCAAGACGACAATTCAGTGAAAAGACGGACATTATAATGCCGCGGAGGGGAGGGGGGGGGGGTGTGTGTGTCTAGAGAAGGTCCAGTTGTGATAGACACGGTTCGCCACTGCTAACAAGTGACATGTAATGTCATGTCATTTAATGTAATTAATGCTCTGACCAGGACACTATATTTGTTGCTGCTATTTATAAAAAATCTATTCCCTTAACCATGTTTAGTACCTCTCATACAAAATCAGACGACACTTCATTAAAACTAAAATATCCCTCATGTTTTGAACATGTTTGGGACTTTTAAGTAAAATGTTGCTGAAATATTCATTTAATTGAAAACAAAGATGTAGTTTAAAAACGTTGTATATTATTCAAATAAAAAATGTATGCAGCTTTTGTGGAGGGATGCATTTTGAGTGCCTTCTAATTAAATCCTACAATACTTTCTTCAACAGCTGCATAACAACAAGATAAATCTATAAAAAGCAACTCAAGCCATATAAAACCTTTTTCACAGCACTGTATCTTCCCCCTAAAAAACTGTAAGGGCTTTACAAAAGCAATAACGGGGCACTGTCAGCGATTTCTCTTGCTCACAAAATTGCACAATAGTGTATGTGTGTGTGTGTGTGTGTGTGTGTGTGTGTGTGTGTGTGTGTGTGTGTGTGTGTGTGTGTGTGTGTGTGTGTGTGTGTGTGTGTGTGTGTGTGTGTGTGTGTGTGTGTGTGTGTGTGTGTGTGTGTGTGTGTGTGTGTGTGTGTGTGTGTGTGTGTGTGTGTGTGTGTGTGTGTGTGTGTGAGTACAGAGTGCAGAGTGCAGAGCCATGTCATTACTATTTGGTGTTGGGGTGCAGATAGTAGGGGTGAAACAGTCTCTCATGTGAGCAGATGTGCAGAGCTGCGTGTGTGTGCATCAGTAACCGTGGAAACCGTGATGTGAAGTAGCTGATGAAGCCTTCGGGCAGCTCTCCGAGCGTCTCCTGCACCTCCGGAGGCAGCTCGTGGTAGTGATGCTTCTGCAGGGGGGGATGAACACATACAGGCGTTAAAGTTACGATGGTTGTAACAAATAAATTAAAGTGTAGGGCTGTACTGGATGTTTACATTGAAGCTCCTATTGAGCTATAAATTATCTTCTAATGTCTTATTTTAGGACGTCAGAACAATCATAAAGAGATTCAATAAATTACCAACTTTCTGTAACGAATACAACAGGTTGGTCAACATCAGTCAAGAGATGACATCTTGATGGAGAACCAAGCGAATGCAGAAAAGTATTATATTATTTTGTAAACTTCTTTAGTCTTATCATTAATTTACCATAATATTATTGTGGTTATATATAAGTAATATATATATAACAGCCCTTACTACGGTGCATGCCTCCCTTTGAGAAAAGTCAAACCGTTTTTTGACAACAGTAAAGGTTTTAAAAGGCTAAACGCTAACACCAACCAATATGGATTAAAGCAGAAGTTTGTGTTAAACAAAACATGCTGTTGTGATTATTTGATATGATGACTTCAATATACTTTCACTTTTGGACCATTATTGGAGAGGTTGGAATAACACGTGCCGGAAACAATTCTACCACGTCAATCGAGATCAATAAATAATATAACATTAATAATATCAGTGTAGCATATTCTTTATCTGCAACTATGCAATACAGAGTTTAACAGAATGAAAAAAAAGAATTCATGATTTAATCAAAAGGTCAACATTGTGTATGAAGCTTCAGACTATTTGGTACATCCCAAAGAAAAGGAAAGTAAACCCGCTGACCTTATTCCTCATGGCTCTCAGCAGATCTCTGACTGAGTTTCCTTTATACGTCCTGAACCGCCTCAAGTCTGAAACAGGAAGGTTACAGACCATTGAAGGCTTTGTCATCCTGCATAGGTGTAAACAGAGCAGTAATGGATGCTGTGTGGTTACCTGTCTGCAGAGGCACAGAGATGTGCATCCTCCAGTTGGTCCGAACCACGGCTCGTCCTGCTGTCTCCAGTCTGACTACGATTGGACTGTCTGCGGGCTCCTTCTCGATGCGGTCACTCACGTCCTACACACACACACACACACACACACACACACACACACACACACACACACACACACACACACACACACACACACACACACACGCACGCACACACACACACGGCTTAGCAAATAGCAAACAGGTAACAACACTACACTACCTAGGGTAATTATTGTAAACAAAAAACTGTAAAAAGCAGTAAAACATTGTTTCATCGTCAATATTCTTTAGGAAATCAAAACTAAACAGAAATGATATAACCTAAATAAATAACTGTACACTAATGACTAATTCATAATAATTTTAGTTATAGTCTAAATCTAGTGTAAAACTAAAGCTTGATATCAAAACTTTCTGGAAAACCCCAAAACTCTTGAACATTTCCGGTTCAGTGAAGATGAAAATCTGCTTTTTTTAAGCAGGAAGAAATAACTTGTAGTAATAAAAACAGGAGTCATTGTATCACGAGGGAGCCAGCTGTTCCTTTGTGTGTTTACGACCAACTGAAGGACCTCACCTGGAAAAACAGCAGCTGCTTCTCAGGGCTCCAGAAGAACGGATGTTTGAGGACGCAGGCGGTGGAGGGCCGGGACCCCGCCTCGGCACAGATCATCCGCTCGATCAGATCATGTGCTATGACGTCGTCTGTAATTCATGAGAAGCATGTTCAGGTTTTATGTGTTTTCAGTGCTTGGGACATCAGCTGATCTTTGTGATTTATACTGTCTACAATACTGCCTGCAACCCTTTTCTGGGAGCAATGACCAACCCCATATACATGTGCATATAATACATGTAAACCCTGAAATAAACGGTGGTTATATTCAAGTGACTCATCTTGAGAGACAGTTCTGCTGAAGAAGCTCAAGTTAAATCTCTGGAGCCCTGAGCCTATTTGCAGGATGGTTAGCTTGTTGAAGAGTGACTAACCATGATGTTTTCGAACTCTTTTATCAAATGCAGGACAGGCAAGTATTAGTCAATAAAAATCTCTTTATTTGAGAATGTTATGTAGAGATTTTGTGTAGGAATTGACTAAACTAGCTTTAAATCTGGAATAAAACAAATGCAAGCTTATGCATGAAACAAGACACACAGGGTCCTTCTCAGGTCGATTAAATGGATTCCTTGCGTCCCTCACTTGCGTAGTTTCCCTGCGTTTAGTCCCTCCCACCAGGGAAGCATGGAGAGACGCAAGGAAACCACGAGAAGCAGGGAAACCACGAGAAGCAGGGAAACCACGAGAAGCAGGGAAATGAGTTTTAAGAGCAATGGGACGTCCTTTTTTCCGGAGCGTCACGTGAAGCGACGTCCGTTTGTGATGACGCCGCACAGCTGATCGTCTGACAGCAGCCAGCTCTGTCCCCGTTATTTTCACAAACACCCGCGCCTCTGTTAGTGCACATTTACTGACACAAACATTTGTATCATCTGTTGTAGACCCAAATACATTAAATAAAATAAGAACTCATTCTCAAAAATGATAAACATATTTGTAACTAAATGATACATGAATTGAAACAAAAACACGGTATAGACTGAGGAGTGACTGTGACTCCCGTGAGTTTTATGTATTTTCTTCACTCCGCTGGGAAACTGCTCTCATGTCAAGAAGCATCAGATCAGTGCATGCGCTGCATCGTCCAATCAGTGAGCGATACACAGTAAGGGGGCGGGGCGAGTATCTGTGGATTTCATCGGAGGATGGTTTGGTGATTCCTCCGTTATCGCTCCTCCATTATCGCTCCTCGATCCTCGGTCCTCCGGCAGAAATAAGCGCCATGGGACGGTACTCAAGATGGCGCAGACTAATCAACTTCCGGTGATACCGAGGACCGAGGAAATTAAAATAATCGACCTGAGAAGGACCCATAGACATTTACTTCTCTCACCAGGTATATCCTCCATAAAATGCGAGAGTGAGTATTCTCCTGACAGGATGTTCACCTGCCGTCTTAACTTATCACCGAAGGGGTGCTGCCCCCTGCTGACCACGTAGTAAAACACGCAGCCTGCCGAGAAGACGTCCACCGCTGCCGTCTGTACAGGGGAGAGGAGGAACACTGAGCACCTACAAATTCTTCTACGTCAGTGTTTATCATCTTTTGCTTTTATATGTATTTTTGGGACGAAAAAAACTGTATTTAATTTTAAAAAGTAAATATAACTACTGGGGTAAAAATAGCAAAGAGAAAAAGAAACAAATTAAGCAAAAAACAGAAACTTAAGAGGGATATTGATAGAGCGCAGAATGGAAGTAAGAGTCAAACTAAATGTCTATTTTATTTATGAAATGCATTTTGAGAACTGTTTTTAAGTCTCAATCTGAGCTTAAAGGCTAAAGGCTAACCTACTCTATGCCAGATGGAGATCTTTAGGACATGAGGCGATTGATGGTTGTCATGGGTAACATGAGCACTTTTTTCCACAAGGGCCGGCCAATTCAACACAAAATAAAAGTGATTTGTAGTTGCTTTAAAAAAAATCGTAATAATAAACTCCTTAATCTACATTTAAACCTGAATTATCATATGTTTTTTTTTTCAACTGTGTCTATTTTAATTATCAACTGAGCATCAAAGAAATACATTCTGGAGTATGTCAGATCTGTGTGTGCATCGTACCGGTTTGTTTCCCGGAGTATCCCACAGTACTTCAGGAGCGATCCACCCTTCAGTTCCCGGGATTCCTGACCTCAAAGAGAAGCTGCACCGGCCCTCTGGGATCTTCTTACAGAGTCCAAAGTCAGAGATGAGCGCTCTGACCTGCCCCAGCGCACTGGGACCAGACAGGAGGATGTTTCTGGGCTTCAAGTCACGGTGGACTACAGGGAGAGACGATGGAGAGCCAAGAAGAATTGAAGGAACAATGCTTAGCTGTTTAAGATATGCAAGATTTAAGTTTCAATATATTCATTGTTAAAAGTACAATTTAGTGAATTACTTTTGCTGGCTCCATAAGAGAAAAACAATAAATAGTCAATATTAAAATAAATTAATAAAATGTAATAACCAAATATATGAAGAAATATTCATGAAAAGTAAGATTGCAGCACAGCAGTGCCTTCTGTCTCTGTGGGTGATACAATAGAAACATAATTTGTGTACTTATATGTTTGTATTTATCTATGCGTTACCTATGTTGAGGGAGTGGAGGTGTGAGAGGCCACACATGGTCTGCCCCAGCAGAGTTATCGGATTCAGCTGAGGAAAACCAGACGGATCCTCCACATACTGCAGGGAACAAAGACACACAAAAAACAGGTTAGTTTTGTTACGAAATCACACTTCACCCCTAAAATGACTCACCCTTTACTAGCTAACATTTGAGAAAAAACTCTTGATGAAGTAAAGTTGTTATGGGCCAAGTTTAACAACAGTTAACCATACCAAAAGCAAACTCAGTTTACAAACTCTCATAGAACTCGTGCAGTAATAATCCTAGTCTTATTAACCATACGCTCATTACTTCATAAACAGATCAGCATTTTCACTTTTACCTTAGTATTCAACACACATTTGCTGTTACTCCCTTCTCTCAGTCCCTGAGTAGAATATCAAACTAAAAACAGATTAAAGAAATGTTTTTGCTCTTGCTTAAAGGTGGGGTAGGTAAGTTTGAGAAACCGGCTCGAGATACACTTTTTGTTATATTCCATGGAGTGCTCTTAACATCCCGATAGCAATGAATATCTTAAGTGCTTTGACAACAAATCCATAAAAAATGTCATCAGTGGAAGCCGTAGTACTGTAAAAAGCACAACCAATCATCTGAGCCGGCCCGGCTAAAGTAACTGGATGGCCTACCTGCCTGTCAGCCTTCCATCTGTGCACAAACTTATCTCGTGCCCTCATTGGTCATGTGCGTGTTCGTGTGTGTTGGAGGAGGGGCTCTGGAAGGAAGTGGCAGATTTTTTCCGGCTGTGTATTTTCAAATTCTAGAGCACTCGAGCTGGTTTCTCCAAAATTACCTACCCCACCTTTAACAGCATTTTCTTTTTAATTATTGGAGAATTTGCTCAGTTTTTGATTTCATTTGTTCACAGTTGAGGCATTAAAAAAGGTTCTGTTAAAGAATTCGATGTAACACAGGCTTAATAACTCTAGCTTTGAGTAACAAAGGGCCCTTCAGTGCGGACCTGCTGCAGGGTGGCGGTGCACAGCTCGATGGCGATGTAGGTGAAGAGGCGGTCTCTCTCTGTGCAGAAATATCGGATGACATTCGGATGA
This sequence comes from Pseudochaenichthys georgianus, assembly GCF_902827115.2. Classification (NCBI taxonomy): domain Eukaryota; kingdom Metazoa; phylum Chordata; class Actinopteri; order Perciformes; family Channichthyidae; genus Pseudochaenichthys; species Pseudochaenichthys georgianus. The sequence continues at coordinate 34,480,540 of NC_047503.1, forward strand.
GTGTCAGACTCTCGGAGCAGCTGCACCTCGCGTTCTGCTACCTCGAAACACTCCGGCAGTATTCGCTTCACCGCTACCTGCCGTCCATCAAAATTACCCCTGAGGTCCCAAAAACAGAGAACCATAACATATTATGCCTAGTACTGCATGTGCCACGGAACAATAGAGTTTATCTCAGAGTTATTAAACATGTTCAGGTTTTGAATCGTCAACCCAGAACTCAAAGCTGTTTTATGAGCTTTGGCAATTTTTCAAAGCCTACTGTCAAATAGATATTGGTTTTATTTTTCAATGTGGTAGGAAAACTTGGTCATTTTCCCTGGAGAGATGTTTTTATATATCTTATGGAAAGGTAAAGGTACAAATCTACTTGGTTTTTGGTTTGGTTGTTATGGCTGATTTAAATGTAGCTGTCATTAGGTCATTGCCTTGCACCATCTAAAACGTGCAAATACACAAATATAGTTGGCTGATTAAGTATCCTGAAATGTGAAATAGTGCTGTGTTAAATACACATACAGTACCTGAAGACAAAAGTTCCTGCAGTGCCGTGTCCAAGCACCTCAGATGGAGTGAAGGAGATTTTCCCAACATGCACCTCCTCACTGTTTCCTTCTGCGAAAGGCAAGAAGGAAGCAGAAATAAATAAATCTCCTGTTAATGATGAGTGGCAAAAGGAAACAATACACAGTCTGTTGTGTTACCTGCTGTAGGGTTGTACGCAGACGTGACATTTAAATCGACATCTGGGGTGCTGCTGCTGTGAGTGTGAGGACTCGGTGGAGGGTCAGCTGAGGCAGGCTGAGAGTCTGAATAAAGGAAAGTGAAGATACAGTGTAGAAGTCAGTCAAATATGCTGCTTCAGCACTACTCAATATATTCTATTAATGCTTCAGTTCTCAAGTGAAATTGAAAGAAACATGTTAAAGCATCTACCCTGTTCCCAAGGTATAAATATAGGAAAAAGAGAATAGTATGGAACTTGTTGTTATAGGTGACTTACCACTGGAGAGGTTTGTGTCAGTAGAAAGCGTTGTATCTGAAGAAACGGAGCTCATTGTCTGCATGTTGGTCTGCATGTTGGTCTGCATGCGCTGGAGACGAGACTCAAACGCCTCCTCCATCTGCCTCTGAGCTTTCAGCTGATGAGCTGCACGCTGGAGAATCACATACAGATTGAAAAACTCTGTAATAAGATGGAGTTTGAGACATCAGTCATAAAAAAGGATGATAACCGGAGCGTTTCTTGAGAGAGATTATAAGACCATACAACTGTCCTTTGCAACAATACAAATCACAGAAACCGCTTATCAGCACAAATGTTTTAAAAATAAGGTAAAACACTGATAAAAAAAGAGGCATTTGAAGTGCATGTTGCCATATAATCACTATCTTAGTAACTAAGTATGCTTTGTTAGATACACTTATTGAGGCATGAATCTAGGAATTGTTCTATGTTGCATTATTGTCCTTGTTTCATGGTCTATCTTAGGAGCAAAGCATTTGTGAGAAATTAAGCTTCACACATTCTTCAATTGAAACTTTATTATTAGGGCCTGAGCACGTAGTGCAAAGACCTATTGAAATCGTCAGTATTATTATTCTTCTGTTACCGGTTCTGCACTTTCGACCTGTTTTTGAGGGGGTTACGACACTATTCATGTAGCGACATTTGGCAACGCCACCAGGACCGGTGAAAATGTTAACATTCTGGATTCGATGGGAGAACATTTTTCAACTTGCTCTCTAGCGCCACCTGTGTAAATTCAGTGTTTCGAAAAATGTACAAAGTCGCAGCGTAAGTCTGACGGACCTGAAATTGTGCACACTTATCCGGGTGGAGCAGCTCTACATATTATCCTCTCATATCCCGAAGCTCCGCCTACTTTGATTTTTTTTAAATTAGCATAATGTGAAAAACATTGAAATATTAACTTAAATTCCAATTTCTTGATTTTCCAAACCAAACGTAGTGCACAGCATCAATGGAGGGGCAGACACATTACCGTACAAAATGAGCACGAGGTGTGGAAAAATGTGGCCGACATCAATCAAAACGTATTAGCAAAAGGGTGTGGCCTACACATAAATGCTCACAATTCATCCAAAATGTATCCAAATATCACAGATTTCGGTGGATAGGTTCAGTGTGTCTTGGGAAATAGGCACAACAAACAATCTTCATTTCGAACAATAGGGGGCGCTAAAAACACAACTAATTTATATCTCAAGAACCGATGGACTAAAAAAAAATATATTGTCATAGACATACTGGCAGGGTGAGTATAAACTGAGATTTAAAGGGTCGCAACCAATGAAAAATGTGGGCGTGTCCTATTCAGTTTTTTCTCGAAATCGAAGGGTTAAAAAATGTACCGAGCCATAAGTAAGGGAGAAAATGAGTTACGGCCTTTAAATTCGGAACGCATGTCACAGCCCACAACCTTTTCCATTGTGCGGTAGTCAAATGTAGTTTCTTCGAACTACCCGAAACTTGGCACAGAGATTCCTCATGGAAATGCGGACATATTTCAAAATGGCTTCCATTATCTCCGCCCCCCATGAAGTCGGCCATTTTGAAATATGTCCATTTTAAGCGCATGTTCGCATACTTGTCCTAGGAAAATGATCGGAAAGATTTCAAACCAGGACAAGATCAGCCCATATCCAATGTGATGCTAAATTGCGAATGCATAGTCGACTGCTCAAACGGGGAGCTCGTAAGCTAACGGAACATGTACCAATTTTGACGATTTAAATGCCACAAAATCGCTAAAATGACTTTCGGACGCAAAACTTGGAACACACGTCACAACCCACGTCTTTTTCCAGACTGTACAAAAAAAATGTACATTTTTGTACACCAGATCAGTAGCGCCCCCTATTGTGCGATAGTCACATATAGTTTCTCCAAACTACCCCAATCTTGCCACAGACATTACTGATGGAATTGCGGACATATTTCAAAATAGCTTCCATTAGCCCCGCCCCCCAGAAAGTCGGCCATTTTGAAAAATCTGTGTTATTCATGCATTTTAAGCGCTTTTTCGCAAACACCTCCTCGGGAATAGATCGGGAAAATTCCAGTCCAGGACAAGTTAAGCCCATATCCAATATCATGTTAAATTGCGAATAAAATAGTTGCTAGCTCAATCGGGGCGAACGTAAGCTAACAGAGAATGTACAATTTTTGACGATTTACATGTCTCAAATGACTCCACACTACTCGCATATAGTTTTCCAGATATTCACGAAACGCTGTATACACATTACTATTATGATGGCACACAAATTTACCAGCAACAGCTCTGCTTATTAATTTCCCACATTAACCATAAACACCCAATACATATAACACTCCTAAACAATGTATGGTGAAATGTTTTCCATCTTTGTTTTTCTATCTACGACTACAAACAGTATTTCCACTACAAGCACAACCGTAACACATCTTTCTATGCAATACAATAGAACAGTATGTGTTCACAGCCAATCCATGATTTAATGAGTATTTCCTTTGTGCTAAGAGCTGATTTAGTATATTGCATCAACGACCTTTTCAATTAAATTGACAATTCTTTTGTATAATTAATAGTGTGTGAAACCAGGCAGAGTGAGTGACATGGTGTTCATTTCCACTATGCCAAAGCAGTTTACAGTTGCTGACGGTGTAAAGTAATATATATTGTCCTAAGTAATTGTATGTAGCTGTGTTCAAAGGAGTACACGTTACAAGGCCGTGCGGGGGGAGCTGCCAGACCCAGATGTCCTCAAAGTCAGCGAGGTATACAAGGACCTCTCAGCAGACATCTCACCACGAAAAAAAAACGAATGGCTCACTACTCAACTCAATCTTGTGCACAGAGCCTATAGAACACATAATTTAAACCAGCAGGATGTAAACAGAGGAGAACAGCCGGTCTGATTTAGTGCCATGTGATTATCCTGTAATGAGTAACATACACAGTGTTGATCGACTATATAAACAGTTCATTTATTGTCTCGATACATGTGTTGTATAAGACATTTGAATCAATTTGATACATCAATATTAAATGTACCTTTATTTTGAAAAACTTTATTGTGAATGACAAACCGGATGTCACATTTCCGGTATTTCCGGTTTAGGGAGAGACTTAATTCAGGTAGCTTGCCTTGGCTGTCTGTGTGCGCGGAGGTTTTGTCGTCAACAGACTCATTAAACTACCCACTTCTCAGTACATAGAAACCCTGCTCCACGGTCAAACGTGAGTAATATCGCAATTGGTGTGTTATACTGAAATGTGTTGACCTATACTTTATACTTTATTTATATATATGTATGCTTTTCATTGGAACACGCGGTGGGTGTGTGCAGTGCTAATGCTAATACCTAGCGCCACTTGTTTTGATGTACGTTTTTGTTGGTAACCTCGCTAGTTTGTATCTTTTAGTGTTGAGGTGGGCACCGTTAGATTCTGTGTCTCCTTGCGGTCATAAACAATGTGTTGGATGTGGAGCTAGGATAAGTAATAAGGGAGCTAGGAGTGATTTTCGGTGCAGTAATAGGTTAGCATTTTTCGCTCGGGCTAATTCAGAGGCTCACTGTTAGCATTGTGTGTTTTTTGTGAAAAAATAAATGAAAAAGATCAGTTAAATTAGTTTTTTTCCCGTTCTATGGATATAAAATATTCATAGTTTATTAAATATTAAGCTTCCTTAGACGTTGTTTCCTGAAAATGACGCGATTACGGGTCCGTGGGGCCTAAGACGATAACAGAGTATGTTTTATTTTTATTTTATTTATTTTTTCACAACAGTTGTATTTGGATGGAATGAATACCTATAGTGATAATTCAAAGTAATAAAATGATTTTTACAGTGAAAACGTTCAAATGGAACTGATGGTTCCCAAATTACCCAGAGGTGAGGTGGACTTTATTTTTCTAAACCTCTCAAGGTCAAATTTCACTTTTTTTGCATCAATCTTGATACAGGGTACTTATTATATGTTATAGTTTGGATTCCTAAAGCTTTTAGTCTACTAAACTCATCATTCAAGGGTGGTTTTCACTATAAGTAATGTTTTTTTTTTAGGCGGACATTCGAATTTACATGTTTTTACTATGTTCCATCTCAATTTACTTTAAAATAAAAACATCTCTATTGTACGGTGGCCCTGAAGTGCAAGAAACCACAGCATTTCACAAAACACAACAGAATTTCACAAAACACAACAGCATTTCACAAATCGCCACAGCATTTCAGAAAACACAACAGCATTTCACAAAACGCCGCAGCATTTCACAAAACACTGCAGCATTTCACATTGGACGGAAAGGGTATTCCTTAGGGAGAACACTTATTGTTTGTGATATTGTTTGTGGACAGAGCCAGCCAGAGAAGCACTGCTGTGATTGGTTGTTTTTGCTGCCAATCAAGAAATGACTTCGTGATTGGACCAACACATCAGCCGTTAGATGTTAGCACACACTCAGAGCTCACAGCTCCTCATATCTGTTCAGAAACTGGACAAAAGTTAAAGATATGCAAAACACAGACTGTCTATGTCATGGTGAATACAGTCGCTGCTTTATTTATGTCTGTATGATGTTGTTGTGAGTGTGGACGGAGCAGCTACAGGTTAGTTTAGCCTGATCGATCCGATTCGGATAGGATTTACATGGAGATCCGGCCCGCCCCCTCTCCAGCGTCTTTTTTGAATCACAGGAGTAAACACAGAATTAATGCTTTATTAATTCATGGTTTTTAAGGGGCTTATCTCCATGTAAATACTATGGTAGACTACCCAGTTACTAAATCAGCCTACTATCACCTAAAGAACATATCTAGGATTAAAAGACTAATATCACAGCAGGATTTGGAAAAACTTGTCCATGCCTTTATCTTCAGTAGACTCGACTACTGCAATGGTGTCTTCACAGGTCTCACTAAAAAATCTATTAGAAAGCTGCAGCTGATTCAGAACGCCGCTGCTCGAGTCCTCACTAACACTAAGAAAGTGGATCACATCACTCCTGTTCTGAAGTCTTTACACTGGCTTCCTGTGTGTCAAAGAATAGATTTCAAAATACTGCTGCTGGTTTATAAAGCACTGAATGGTTTAGGCCCAAAATACATTACTGACCTCCTGCTAAACTATGAACCATTCAGATCTCTCAGGTCTTCAGGGACTGGTCAGCTTTCTGTCCCCAGAGTCAGAACTAAACCTGGAGAAGCAGCGTTCAGTTATTATGCTCCAAATATCTGGAACAAACTCCCAGAAACCTGCAGGTCCGCTGCAACTCTGACTACTTTTAAATCCAGGCTGAAGACTTTTCTTTTTGTCGCTGCTTTTAATTGAACTATTCATATCTTAAACTGCACTGTAACTTTTATCCATGTACTTTTTCTTGTAATGTTTAATTGAACTATTTATATTTTAGACTGCACTGTAACTTTTATCCATGTATTTTTCCTTAATGTTTATTTGATTAGCTTTTCTTTTTTTAATGCTTAATGTCTTTCATTTTTGTTTTTGTAAAGCACTTTGAATTGCCTTGAGTTGAAAAGTGCTCTATAAATAAACTTGCCTTGCCTTGCCTTACCCAATATTCGCATCGCTCTAATAGCTTGAGTTTCACCGCGGCTGTCAGCTGTGTTTGCTCCTGTCATTCAAACAAGACGCGCTGGAGAGGGGGCGGGAAGTATCTCCATGTAAATCCTATAGGAGATACCAACTACAACAAAATGAACATATTTGACAGTGATTTAATTGTAATACACGTTTCAAAGTGATGCCGAAGTAACTAATACTGATAACGGTTAGTAAAAACCATGAATTAATGCTTTGACAAGTCTGCAGACAAGACGGCAGGCGAAAAGCTTTTAAAATGCGTGTTTTCAGAATGGAATCGGATCCATCAGGCTAAACTAACCTGTAGCTGCTCCGTCCACACTCACAACAACGTCATACAGACATAAATAAAGCAGCGACTGTATTCGCCATGACATAGACAGTCTGTGGTTTGTACATATTTAACTTTTGTCCAGTTTCTGTCTGAACAGATATGAGGAGCTGTGAGCTCTGAGTGTGTGCTAACGGCTGATGTGTTGGGAGGGACCGGTTGGGACATATTGCGCTGTCGGACGTTGACCAATCACGAAGCGTCATTTCTTCACTGGCAGCAAAAACAACCAATCACAGCAGTGCTGTCTGGCTGGCTCTGTCCAATCATAAACAAGAAGTGTTCTCCCTACGGAATACCCTTTCCGTCCAATGTGAAATGCTGTGGTGTTTTCTGAAATGCTGCGGCGTTTTGTGAAATGCTGTAGCGTTTTGTGAAATGCTGTTGTGTTTTCATTTTAACTCATACGCTAATATTAACCAATACACAGCTTCAATTATTACTTTACTTACCTTGACCACATAACAGCTGTATTGAAGGTTTGCTTTTTAATCAATAAACACAACAACAAAAAGCAAACTCCACTGGTATGGAACATACATGGCCTAATATCAAGAGGAGATGCGTTTATTGAGTAAACAAACAGTCAAGGGCAGAACGTCTGCACAACCCACTGCACCGCACGCCACGGTTAACCTGTTTAGCCGGCGGGGACCCTGTTTTTTTTTTTCCACGACACTGTGTCTCAGAGCATCTTAATATTTAAAAACCTATTAATGTGTTATACCAGATTAAAGAGAAGAATCTCAGCTAACTGACGATAAGAACTATTTTTACCGAAACAAAACAAAAGTCTCACAAGAAGCGTTAGCATTAGCCCTTAGCTAAAACGGGCAGATGCTACTTCCGGTGCTAACTAGCAAAAACGACCTTTAAAACCTAATGTTTTCTGCACAAACTACATATCATCTGAAAGCTGATACTCCACAGATTATTTTTGTTATAAGTATCATCACTGTAGGACACAAACTCACTGAGCTATCAGCCAGAACAGAGAAAAAAAAAACAACAGTTTTCAAAACCATAACAATAAGTATGTCTTACCGTTGCTGTTTTGTGATCAAAGCTCTTGTTCAAGGGAATAAAAACGCTGCTTAAGGTTAATCCAATGTCTCTTAGTCACTTTAGAATTGTTCCTGATAATCTATCATTACATTCATGGCAGCAGAGTAGGTATAACGTTTTGCAGTCCCGAGTTAATGCTGTCTCACGTGCTGTTTACGCAAACCTCTCTCTACTTGACGTAAGTGTTTAGAGGGACTTACTAACTGTCACTCGATTCTATTGGCTCCAACGGTTCAGAAAAGGTGTCAATCACCCAAATCGACCAATGGGTTCCAAAGATATGATCCTGCGTAGTATAAACTACGCCCGCTCCATCCACGCATTACGCAGCCAGAAGGGAGAGCTTCACCACCGAGGCGAGCAGGTGCTAGAGATGCTAGCTGACGATAGCGGGGCTTTGATCATACCAAATGACTCTTCGTCGGATGATGAAGATCTCCTCCAGCCAGACCTGGATCCGGGCAGTAGTGACTCGGATGTTGAACTTCCACCACGGGAAAGGTATGTAATCTCTCTGTTTTTATATATATTACTTATGTGTTTGGTGGAACTGCGTCACAGTGCTAGCTTAGCCACGAAGCTACAGGAATGATTAGGCAAAATGCTAAATAGTTTTAATTGTCTTTTTGGAGTTACATTTTCTAAATGAATGGCCAGTGAATGAATATATACATGCGTTTACTTATTTATTTGGTGTAATATTATTTATTTATAGTCCAATATTATCCTTTTTATATATTACTTTTGTGTTTAGTGGAACTGCATCACAGTGTTAGCTTAGCCAACAGGAATGATTAGCCAAAATGCTAAATAGTGTTACTTGTCTTTTTGGAGTTACATTTTCTAAATGAATGGCCAGTGAATGAATATACATGTTTACTTATTTATTTGGTGTAATATTTCATTTATAGTCCAATATTATCCTATAAGTATAAGCCAGTGAATTAATCTAATCTCTTTGTTTTTCCACATTTGTTAGATGCAGCAGGACAAAGCCACACACCCAGAAGACTGTCAGGGAGCAGCTTGCTGCAGAATTGTTGGAGTTTGCTGAAGGCCCTGCTGAAGGCCCTGCATCTCCACCACCCCCTCCTCCACCACTCACATGCATGCCCGAGTATTATGGGGAAGATGCAGTCCGGGACACGAACGTTTGAGAAATTACGAACGGCTCATTTCGGAGGACACGCGCGCATCTGCTTGACGCCGGGACGACCAGCGACCCTCCCCTACAGGCGCTCGGACGCGAAGGCCCGCCCACAACTGCGTGCACGTCTGTGACCGCAGTTTTAATTATTCATATTTTGGCACTAAATTCCAAACAATTCTTTTTGAGAATAAAACCTGAAAAACTGCCGACACACAAACTCACAAGGGGGTACGTGAAGACGAAGGCCAGCCACCCTCCCAGCAGCAGCGTGACGACAGCCAGAGTCAGGCGGTCCTGAGTCATGGAGAAGGGCAGCACAGCGGCCGGCCTCTGGGCCTGTCCCGACATCTTCCCATCAACCCCTCCTCTGTTAGCATGGGTGTCACCATGGCTATCAGCAACTGCATCGAACTGAAGGACACAATAAGACAACAAGGATGGGAAACAGTGGAAACGTGAGGAGGTCTCACTTATTATTTGCAACTTACACTGAACAAAAATATAAATGCAACACTTTTGTTTTTGCTCCCATTTTTCATGAGATGAACTCAAAGATCTAAAACATTTTCGATATACACAAAATAACCATTTCTCTCAAATATTGTTCACAAATCTGAAAAAATCTGTGATAGTGAGCACTTCTCCTTTGCCGAGATAATCCATCCCACCTCACAGGTGTGGCATATCAAGATGCTGATTAGACAGCATGATTATTGCACAGGTGTGCCTTAGGCTGGCCACAATAAAAGGCCACTCTGAAACGTGCATTTTTGATTTATTGGGGGGGTCCGAAAACCAGTCAGTATCTGGTGTGAGGGGTAGGGGTAGGGTTAGGGTAATGTTGTGAATCGAGTGGCCTGTGTTCGTTGTCCATAACATACGCCTGCCCATACCACCATGGGCCACTCGATTCACAACATTACCCGAAATCCTACCCCACACACCAGATACTGACTGGTTTTCGGACCCCCCCAGACCCCACCAGTAAAGCAAAACTGCACGTTTCAGAGTGGCCTTTTATTGTGGCCAGCCTAAGGCACACCTGTGCAATAATCATGCTGTCTAATCAGCATCTTGATATGCCACACCTGTGAGGTGGGATGGATTATCTCGACAAAGGAGAAGTGCTCACTATCACAGATTTTTTCAGATTTGTGAATAATATTTGAGAGAAATGGTTATTTTGTGTGTATAGAAAATGTTTTAGATCGTTGAGTTCATCTCATGAAAAATGGGAGCAAAAACAAAAGTGTTGCATTTATATGTTTGTTCAGTGTAAGTGGGTGTTAACATCTGTTGTGTAATGTGTGCAATTTACACTTTATTTTGACAACTTATTTACAATTTGTTAATGTTACTGGTTCCTAAAATACAGTTTTATGTTTACTTACTTAAATACAGCTTTTTACCATGGTACTTATTTGTTATTTGTTATTAATGACCTTTTTACCTGTGCTGGACTATGGGGATCTGGTCTATATGAATGCACCTGCCAATTACCTGAGCAAATTGGATGCTGCGTATCACAGTGCTCTGAGATTTGTCACAAACTGTAAAGCGCTTACACATCACTGTACACTGTATACCAAGGCAGGTTTACCATCACTCTCTGTACGGAGGCTCAGTCATTGGTACACGTTTATCTATAAAGCTTTGTTGGGTAAACTCCCGTATTATATCTGCTCTCTGATAACACAGAGAGTTGCAAGCAGCTATTGTCTGAGGTCACATGATGTAGTCTTGTTAGATGTGCCAAGAGCAAGGACTGTCTTAGGTAAGACAGCTTTTATGTGCGCAGCTCCACTTGCTTGGAACAATCTTCAGCAAGAATTGAAACTGAGCAATCTCATTCCTCTGCATGTTTTTAAAGCTAGGGTAAATGAAATGCTTGCTGATACAATGGGCACTTGTAAATGTCTATAACTATGTATCCTGTAAATATAATGTATAATGTCCTTTATTGTTTTATGTTTCATGTGGAACCTATATGCTGCAGGTCTCCCTTGAAAAAGAGATCTATGATCTCAATGGGACCAATCTGGATAAATAAAGGTTTGAAATGAAATGAATGTGTGTTTGCCTCTTTATTTAATATCCCGGTCTAGTCTTTTCATTTTTGCCTTACGTCTGCACAGATCTTTGCGATTGTAACGCAGTAAATGTACCTGCTGGGGAAAGGACTTTCTGTTTCTGGCATGCAGTTAGAAGTTTATCACATTAATGTCTGGATCTCTGAGGCAGCTTAAAGTGCACAATAATAGACATTAAAAACTAGATAAAATAGGATTATTGTTCGATACCATTCCTGTGATTTACTGACTCAGGTGTAGACAGCAGTAGTGATACAGAGGTATTTGGAGCTGAGACTCACGTAGCGCTGATGGTAGTATGAGGCGGGGGAGGCAGAGGTTCGGGGGGGGATGACTGCCTTCCCCGAACGCTGCAGGCCAACAGGGAAATCCCTCAGCATGGTGGTGTGAGCCACTGGAGGCAGCTCATGGTGACCTGAAGCACAGATATAACGCATTGTGAGCTGGCTCTGTGTTTATGTCAGGGCTGGGGTCACTTTCTTGTCTGGTCAATAAATAAAAGAGATGTTTCAGTTGTGAGAACATTTTGAGCCAGAAGTCTTACTTTCCAAAAACCAAGCTAATGTAAACTGTTTTTTGATTTAGAGACTTTGTTTCCACACGATTTTACAAATAATTCAGTTCCAGGAGGGATTTACTTTTCCTAGATAAGTAGATTTACAGTTCCTCTTGTTTTATTACTCATATTGTTAAAAATAAAAATAAACCCATAGATCCCATTGAGATTATTAAATCTCTTTTTTAAGGGACCCATGCAAAGATTGAACCAATAACATACACACACACATTTGAGTGTATGTGTGTGTGTGTGTGTGTGTGTGTGTGTGTGTGTGTGTGTGTGTGTGTGTGTGTGTGTGTGTGTGTGTGTGTGTGTGTGTGTGTGTGTGTGTGTGTGTGTGTGTGTGTGTGTGTGTGTGTGTGTGTGTGTGTGTGTGTGTGTGTGTGTGTGTGTACCTATTAACAGCCATTGGTTCTTATGGCTGTTGGTGCTCCCCGGTGGGTAGCGCACATCAGTGAACGGTGTGATCTCACACTCCCCTCGCTCTCTGACCGTCACTCCTGCCGTCAACGGACCTTCAATTCGACCCAAGGTCAGTCCCCGAGGCTGCCATGGCAACAAGAAGCACAAACTGGTCACATGACAACGATATTTGTATTGCCTCTATCCTTAATAGTTCATAACTATCCGACAGACTTGATCTGATACGCTGAAACAACTTAAAATGTTGTTAAAAAGGAGAATCACCAAAGATGCTCGACGTGGCACTTGAATAGAAAAATGAAACTAGGTGTGTGAATGCAGGTATATCATAAAAAAATATTATATATCTAAACTCACCACTAATGAGACTCCATGGTGAACAAGGGAAGTGGAGGCGTAGAGGTGGGAGTCCAATTTTCCTACATAAAGAGTGGGTCTTAAAGAGAAAAAAGGGTCACGTTATTCTCTCAAACGATTAATTATATATTAGAAAAACCTAGAAAATGTACGGATTTTTATCAAATGGTATATATTGATAGGATTCTCGACAAGAAATAAATGTTGCCTTCCTAGCCCAGAGGCGGAAATGATTAAATTAAATAATACGGACAAAGGCTTGGTTATTCGAGCGGAGAGATTAAACTGAAAAAAGGAAAAAATAAAAAAACCTCTTAAACATACCTTGCCTCATCATACTTGTCATGTCCTAAACAACAACCAATCTCAACCTCCTTGTTCAAAAATAAACTGTTTAACTTAAGTGTACTTGTCATAACATTTTTCTGATCTAACACCAACCGATTTCCTGTTTTTTTGTTATACTATTTTTCCACCTATAAAAAATAAATGTTAAGAGCATAAACAAAAAATCAATCAACATGTTCCATGGTGTTTCACATTTTAGCGGCAAATGAAACAAAAACGCCACACAGATTAGTTTGAAGTCCAAATGTTTCATTATAATATAGCCAAAGAAAACGGTTGCTTCTGATTGGCTGGCAGGAGTTCCTAAAGAGATATAACCAGACACCTCCAACAGCTCCAGCTGACAGTTTGACAGCTGCTGTAAATCAGAGCAGCAGTTACTGGAGATTAAAGCGCACTACTAGTACTCCATGCTGCATTACTAGTGGCAGAGCAGACCTAACCAAGGGATAAACAGAATAAAGGCAAGCTTTTTAACAGCTATTTCCCTTTCTCTGTACTAAATAGATGGGAAGTGTGGATTATAATATAACCCAAGAGGAAATAACAGACTCAGCAGTTCTTGCTCTGCCTTGTCTATTTAATGTGTGTGTCAGTGAATCATCACTTACTTGAGTGACTAGAATAATGCCTTTGGTTGTAGAGGCAAATTGGAAAAGTGTTGGCAAAGCTTTGAGCAGTCTGAGAGTTTTTCTAGTTACCACTTCAATAAATAATGTGATCCGACAGAAAATTGCTGCTGAAAGCTCTCTCACTGTCATGTATAACAACATTTCTCTTACACAAGTTGTGCTTGAGCCGTGGCTTGCTCCTTCACAAACTGATAGCTCCACTTCAGAGTCGAGTGTGCGTCTGCCTGGTCGTTTGCAGAGAAAAAGGTGAGGAAGCGCAGCGTTTCCATGGCGAGGGACAGGTGGGGGGCGTGCCTTAGTGAGTCACCAGAGTACAGATAGACCCCCACTACAGGAGACCCGTAATTCTGACTCCACAGGACGTCACCTGAAACACAGCAAAACACACTTGAGAGAAGGTAGAGATGAAGATAGAGGAACACATCAACCTCTCCCACATATAGAAGATGATCAAATGTTCACTTAGTAAAAACCACACACCTCCCCCTACCTGTTTCTCTGTCAACTGTCACAACGAGACCATCACCGCTCGACACAAGATGGGCCATCTCTAGGAGTCAAACAGGTAGGATAAGTTAGTATTAGAGAAGCTGAAGAAACTCCTCATTCAATCTTGAACGTAGTTTACTTTTAAATATAAATATTAAAAGAGGAAAGCACACACAGAACAAATACAGCCACTAAGGCAGCATAATCCTTAAACTCTTTCATTTGATTGGGGCTATGAAGAAAGTGCAGCAACATTTCTTATTTGTATTAGACATTTTCTGCTTTTTTGAGTTTTAAACATGTGTGTGGGAGTAATAGAACAATGAGGTGCAGCTACATTAAGCTGAGAGATGAAGAGCTGCAGGTATACACTCAGCCGGCCTACTAACTACATACACTCATATACTTTATGAACTGTAGTATGAAACTGCATTTGCTTTCAACAAGAGGGCTGCATATTCCGGCAAAAAACTAGTTGTGATTATTTAACTATAGATACTGTAATTGTGATATAAATAAAATGATGAAGGTGTGATTTTTAGTACAATCTGTACACAACAAGGTTTTTTTCAATACCAATTGTAGGATGTTACTTGCTTCATTCAGAATGTTTTCATAAATCTACCAAATATTGCGCTTACTGCAGTTTGAATATTCACTAGTCCATATTGCGATTTTGATACAATTTTGATTAATTGTGCAGCTCTAGTTAACCCAAATCAACCAGGATTTAAATCTTAAGCATTGCCACTAAATGTATTCCTTAAACATAACACAAGTAGGTGCAGTTATTACCTATATCACTGTACTTCCTCTCAGATGCACTTGTTCTAGACATGTTTACATGTTTTATATTGCTGTTAAACACTACAAGCAGGTTCTGCAGGGTTGTCATCATATTGACACAGAACAATTATACTGTTTATTAAACCCTGCATGACTGAATGTGTGTGTGATAGACGTACTGTAGTCCTGTTTTTCATCGTAAGGTGGAGCAGAGTAATCATTGTACGTAGCGTTCCATCGCAGCTCCTGTGTCTTGGTGTCAAACATGGTTATCATGTATTCTGGAGAAGAAAAACAAAGTGCAGGAGAGCATGAAATTACCTCACACGTAATTGTGCTGTGTGTGTGTGCATTTCTCGTGCAAGACATACCTGTGCGTCCAATGTAGAGCAGAGGAGTGTTGGGGCAGATGGATTCAGAGGTGGAGGTGGTTAAACTGGTTTGCTTCTCGCCTGTCTCAGGATCCACCACGAACCAAACATCCTGCTTTTTACCTTCAAGTGCACACACACACACATTATCGAATAGCATTGAAGTATTCAAAATATGTATGTGCCTATCATTCCTCATCTCTGACAACTGTCTCACACAGTCTCACCTGTGTAGAGGATACCATCAGAGCTCCTGCAGGGAGCTGACTGAACCAGTTCCGGTATGGTAAAAGGCAGTTTCTGCAGGTACATCCAAACAAAGGGGTCATAAAATGGTACACAAATACAGACTAACACACAAATAAACATGCTACATGGTTTACCATCAGGCCTTCCTTGTGTTTGCCACCCAGGACATACAAACTGCCATCGTTGGGGTCTGGGAGAAAACCGGGCCTACAAAAACAACATTCATACAGCCTTTTGAATATTTCAAATATTTCATTACTCTTGCCTCTTTCAGCAGGATACTTTTACATGACCTTTGTCTCAATCAATATGTTTATCTTAAAGAAACAGCTGTATAAGCCTGAACAAAATAATGGGAAAATGGACTTCAATGCTCCTAGGAATTGGTGGCATCTTTACATGTGTGTTACTCACTCTGTGAGGTAGACGGGTACTTGAATAATAGGGTCTGAAAGAAATTAAAAGACAATTTCATGAGCCTTATTTTAAAATAGAAACAAATGTCTATGATCAGTATTGATGTTTTTGTGTATGAACCTTCTCTGAGGGTCCACTTGATGTCTCCGGACTGTTTGGACACAGCATGCAGACTGCCGTCCAGAGTGGAGACAAACAGAAGGGATTCTGGGAGAGTGACTGATCTGACCCCTCCAACCTGATGGGCCGCCAGGAAGAGAAGAGAGAGAGAAACTTTAAGCTAGTGGTCCGACAGTCACCGTGTCCTATATCTGATATTCCAGCACAGCTTGACTACAGCATGTGTCTGTGTGTGTTTGAGTGTGTGCGTGGTGTGTGCGTGCGTGTGTGCGTGCGTGTCATCTCAGCCAGGGGTTGCCACTCCTGCTCTGCAGTAAGTTTGTGCTCTATTAAAGTCATACTGTGTTTCTCATTAAGCAGGATATCCTGATAAGCCCTCCTCCTTCCAACACTATATCCTATACCGTGTGTGTTCACCACTCCCATATTTACCCACCAGCGGATGGCAACCGGCGACAATAAAAAAGGAGCAGCACACACAAGCAAACAATTGCAAACACTGAATCATCAGGTGCTCAGAATTCAAATATTGTACTCAACTCAGCTTGTGAAATTATTACACAGTAAGCCTCAATTAGATGTTGATATCCAGGTCACTAATGATTTTTACCAAAAAATATCTCTGTATGTATATATACAGCATATCATATATATATATATAATAACTTACTATATTTAATGACCATTGTTGGAGGGTCCAACCAAGGTTTTCAATAGCAAACATTGAAATGTCTGTGCATATGATAATGAACAACTTCAGACACACATACACGCACATGCACACGCACAGACACACACACACACACACACACACACACACACACACACACACACACACACACACACACACACACCGGCAGTATTCACTTTCTTCAAGCAATTTGGACTTAACACTTAATCATCATATCCTGGCAACTCTACTCGAGCCTGAAATAGACACAGTGGGTTGGCAGTTGCAGTCTCTTCTGCCCGAACAGTATTTAACAAGAAAACAACAACAACAACAAAAGTGACACCCATACACAGTAGAAACTTTATACCTGAAATAGCTTGCCATCCCAGGACAGCAGGAGGAGAGACAGCAGCAGTCGTCCCAGAGCCCCCATGACCCCCGCAACACTTTGTTTCATGGCTCTGAACAAACCGAGGACTAAACGCTATTCAACTAACAACAGAGGTCGAACTCTCTCTCCATTTCCAGCGCGGCAGGCGTCCATCTCTCACAAAATTAGTTAGCACCGACACCGGCCTTTTGACATCGCTCTGGTAGTCCAAACGGTGAAAGCTGAGCTAGAAGCACCGCTTTCAATTCATAATAACAATCTTCACTTGTCACTTTTCCATATTTCCGTGTTGGGACGGAACCAGTGACGTCTTGAGCGTACTGTCAAGCTGAGAGGAGGCGGGTCAATCGTGTCCCTGCACGAAGTGGCATGAGTCCCAGCCAATGAGGGGAGAGGTTTGGTACTTAAGGGGCGGGGCCTGAGAAACGACTGGAACACGTGGGAACGGACAGCAGGACAGTTGCAACGCAACAATAACGGCTTTTTGTGCAATAGAAAGTAGTGGAGGCGGTATTGTTTGTTCATTCTATACACTCCCTACAGCACCTGTGGGCTGTTACTAAGAACATTTACTCAAGAAGTGAACTTGTTTACATTTGAGGTACTTGTAGGCTCAATTTCTTTATTTCCATTTGCTACTTCCATCCAATTCAACTTTTTATATTTTATTTTATTTCCTTTTTATCACCACTGTAAAGTGTCTTTGAGCACCTGAAAAAGCGCTTAGATTACTTCATGGGCAAATATTTTAGGCCTTCTTTTTACTCCACTACATTTTTGTTAGAGCTAGAGATGCAGAATGACCCAATCAGTGGGTAAACTTGTTATGAAAGACCCAACATAAGTAACAGTACTATTTATGTGACATCTGCCTATGCCCAATACACTGTATTAAACAGGCCTGTAATAGATATATACGCATACACAAAAATCAGGTCACACCTGCTTGTACCCCAAATATTTTTGGCTACATTGCCTTCCTCAATAGCTATATTAATAGCAGAGGGAGAACATAAAGAACACTGGTGAATGAAATGTGATACAAAAAAATATAAAAACAACATTTTGAAACTGTAAGATCTTTTGAGTTTGAGCTTTAATAAAAACTAGAGTAGAGAAGATTTTCCTGCAAAATATTGTTTTTAACATTGTAAATTGCTGTATGTACCTTAGTAAAAGGGATAGTTTGGAGATGGAGTTGTATAAGGTGTATTATCTACCATAATTAACGCGTGGCATCTTTCAAGAGAAGCCGACAGCACAGAATCAAAACAATGTGCTGCTGTTGACAAGGGCATCAGCAAATGTATTTTTGGCCACCTAAAACAATATCTCTACATGATTAACCTTGCTGTCAGTCAGCCTATTCTGATGGGGCCAGATGCCATTACAAAATTATTTGGAAAAAAAAAACTATTTTACTTTGCAGAACAAAGTTCCAGTTCCACTGGTCTACCACGGCTTCCATCGCTTAGTTTGCTCTATCATCCATCTGATGTAAGTAATATAACTACGGATAAGTACCTCATACAACCCTTTTGTACAACACCCAAACTACCCCTTGAAGTCAATGATCTGAATACGTCTTTCACATACACCATAAATCTAAAAAGAGAATGTCAAACGGTTGCAAAAAACTTTATTTCTCTGCATCATATTTCCCTTCAGAGAGATGAAAGCCAATAGTTGACACCAGTCTTTTCCAATGACTTACCAAAATTCTATTCACAAAATACTATTCAAGGTGCCTTTACATGGAGAAACCAGACTGTGATAACGCAGCTTGTAAACAGGTGTGCTTCAGATATGAAATGATGACAAAAATAAAATAATACTGGCAGGCACTTCTGTCATTTGAGGTATGAAAAAAATAAAAGAACAGCATCATAGACTGATTTTTAAAGGCATTTGCTGGCTGTGCGCAGGTGGTTGATTCTACTGGTGGAGCGTGCTGTCAGGTTTCGGATAGCCAAACAGCTCAAAGTCAGGTTCATACAGCTTGTACAGTTCTCTCCTCATTGCGATGGGAATCTGTGCAAACCAGTCTCTTTCCCAGCTGGCTGCAGTTCGGTTTCGAGACCCTGAAGGGAAGTGTAGTAGATGATCCACCTCCAGAAGCTTCAGCAGGTGCTCCGCGTCTGTTTCTAAGGATTCTAGTCGTCCAATGAAGTCATACTTCACTTGGCATGGATGGCACAGACGGTACACCTGAAACACACAAAAATCAGGCATACAATTTGAAAACGACATTAATTTCTGGGTCTGTTATGGCGCGTTTCCACTGCAGCGGGTAGCTCGCTTTAAGCGTGCCGAGCCGTGCGGGCCCCGTTTTTGGTTGCGTTTCCACTTGGCCTAGTTTTGGCCCGGGGCTACTTTTTCACCTTTTTTCTGGCCCGACTAAATCGTGGTTCTAGGGCCAGGAACAACCAGGCTGAGTCGGGCTGAGTATGCTAAACTAGAGAGAGGATCGCTGGCAAGGGGGCTACAACTACAACAAGATGAACATAGTTATGAATTAATGCTTTGACAAGTCTGCAGACAGACGGCAGGCGAAAAACCCTTTTAAAATGCGTGTTTTCTAAATGTAGCTTGGCTAAGCTAACGTTGTATATGCTCCGACCGTCCACACTCACAGCAACGGCCTATACAGACATAAATAAAGCAGCGACTGTATTCACCATGACACAGGCAGTCTGTGGTTTGTACTTGTTTAACTTTTGTCTAGTTTCTGAACAGATATGAAGAGCTGTGAGCTCTGAGTGCTAAGAGCTAACGGCTGTGTTGTTTTTTGGGGCGCTCATTGAAGATGACGTCACGGCTCCGCCTACACTGTGTTACTATAGTTACTACCCCAGTTCCTAAACTGTAATGGAAACGCAGCATTAAAGTGAGCCGGGCATAATAAGGCCTAACCAAACCGAGCGAGGCCGAGCGAGGGCTGCAGTGGAAACGCGCCATTAGTGACTTTGTTAGTACCAATACACCTGGTGAGGTTTAAATTGCCACATTTGACTGAGACTGGAAAATAAATCTAGCGGCCCCTTGGTCTTGGAATTACCAGTACGGTAGACTTAAACTCGACTTCCACATCTTTCTGGTCAGTTTTAAACAAATGTTGGCAGAGTGTTTTTGCCACATTGCTTAATCTGTGTTTTGCTCTTGACCTCTTCTGTTGATGTTAGTGTGATTTGAATTGAATGTTTTTTTGTGTGTAAATAATTACATTAACCGAGCTGAGGCATATGTTATGAAGAAAATAAAGTAGGCCTCATACTAAAATGTGTATGCTGAAAGAAATCCCAAACAGCATAGATATGATCATCCAAAGGGGAATTGTACATCAACTCGTGAATAATACCAAGCTGCATTAAGTGCGGCTTTACACTGCTCTGTGAGATAAATACCTGCCGCCAGTGTTCGTTGAAGATACTCTCCCTCTCTGTCTCTGGATCCAGCAGGTATGTGATAAACTGCTGAAACGTCGGTTTGATTCCTGCTGCAAACGCCTCCGCCGCTGTCTCTGGCAAACTGCCCGACACATTAGCATAACGACGCAGCATGACAGAACCAAACTGCTTGTAGAAGTCCTCGTTAGGCCTGAAAACACACACACAAATACTCGCACTTTTCACAATTCAACAAAGATACGACAGCTGTTTAATCAAAAGTGAAGCCCATTCCTCAGCCTCACCCACAACACAAACACTTACACAGTAACACACCCACTCTGTCTAACCATCCAGTTTTAGACACTCACTTTCCAAACTTGTTCCTGAAAGCCGAGATAAGACGAACAAAAGGGTCGCGCACAAACAGAAACTTGGTGTAGTGCTGGAGCTTGAGTGCCATCAGGTGGCGGGACAAAGAACCATAATGCCTCCAAAACCTGGAAAAAGACACAAAGAGGAACACGAGAGCAGATCTTCAGTGGCGTCCTTGTTGAGTTGTGATTTTAATGCTTTAGTTTTATGCAATAGATACATAGATTATTCTATTTACTGTGCCTTTTTTTCATATTCTTTCTCCTTATTTTACTGATTTTTTATTATGCAAATCCTATGATTCCATAACAGGAGCCCTTGAGGGTAAAAGATTAGTTTTTTATATCAGTGCACAGAGAAAAACACAGCTTTAAAAAGGAAGTGGAGAAAAAATACCAAGGTGAGAAATCATACAGTAAACGTTCTGGTTTGACACCCAGATTAAATGGTTTAGTTTACTGTTTGTCATTGAGGTGTGTGGTTTGTCTGGCATTTAGTTCTTGTCAAGACACATTTTTAGTGTCACTGTTTTCCTTATTGACTTGTGGAAGAGATTCCTTTACTGAGTTGTTAAATTATTGTGCAGGCTTGGTTTCTTTTGTAGGGATTTTGTTGGTGTGGGCTAAATGTTTTCTTTCCAGGACATGCCGGGGCCCTGCCTGCCAGTAGCTTTGCCGATATCTGTGTTGATAGGTAACAGATTAAAAGGAGTGAATCATCTTAGAAACAGGAAGCGCTCGAACGTTTGTGTGAGTTTATCTAATTTAGCAGTGATTCCATGTCAGCCACAGCTTGTTACAAAAAACCTGACTGATAGTGTGTTTAACAAACTTAAACTAGCTTTATTAAATGTCAGGTCTTTGGCAGGAAAAACATTTTTAATCAATGATTTTATCACTGAGCACAATCTCGATTTTATGTTTTTAATAGAAACTTGGATTGAACAAAATAACAGTGCAGCTGTTCTTATCGAATCAACCCCTCCCAACTTTAGTTTTATGAGTCAAGAAAGAATGCATAAGAAAGGGGGTGGAGTTGCTATTCTGTTCAATGATTCCCTTCAATGCAGGAAGACATCTTATGGGAACTTTGCTTCTTTTGAATATGTGGCCCTTCAGCTGAAATGCTCCTCTCGAGCTCTGTTCCTAAATATCTATAGACCACCCAAATACTGTGCAAGCTTTTTTGATGACTTTACTGAACTGCTGTCTATAGTGTGTATTGACTTTGACCGTCTAGTCATTGTTGGTGATTTTAACATCCATGTTGACAACCCCCAGGACAGAGGGGCTAAAGAACTGTTTTGTGTTCTTGATAGCTATGGACTGACTCAGCATGTGACGGAGCACACGCACAATAAGGGGCACACTCTGGACTTAATTATCTCAAAGGGTCTGAATATCTCTAAGGTCGTGGTGACTGATGTTGCACTG
Organism: Pseudochaenichthys georgianus; assembly: GCF_902827115.2. Taxonomy (NCBI): domain Eukaryota; kingdom Metazoa; phylum Chordata; class Actinopteri; order Perciformes; family Channichthyidae; genus Pseudochaenichthys; species Pseudochaenichthys georgianus. The sequence continues at coordinate 34,502,801 of NC_047503.1, forward strand.
TCTGACCATTCCTGTGTTTTCTTTGAGAGCTCTATTTCTGTTCACAAAAATGTTCAAAAAGAGGTAACCACAAAGCGATATTTATAGGTCACATGTCATGGCCATTTCCACTGATCATAATTCCATTGTTGTGGTCTACTAGAATAGATTTATACTGTGCAATTTTCCAAACTCACATTGGTTTCGCATACAGCATCTCTGTAAAGTATGTGTATTCACTCTCTCCACTAAACGGCTTGTTGCAGCTCTTGCCCCCCCTCCCTGTGAGCCCAGTGTGCTCCGATTGGTCGGGACCAGTCGGGACGTTGTGAATCGCGCTAAGCTCCGTGGAGGTGTGATTTCCTTGTTTAGCGATACACAGCGAAACACAGCCGTTTACATGCATAAAAACCTTCATAACACACAAGGGGACGGGTAATAACCGGAAAAGCATGACATGTCACCTTTAACAGAAAATACTAGGGAAATGTTTACTCAGAATTTTTCTTCACGGCAATGTCTCACGGCATTTCATGTTCACCAACACGATTTTTAATCTGTTAATTCGTGTTCACCAACAAGATTTTCCCCTTTTTTTCGTGTTGCACAGCACGATTTTAAAAGCAATGTATATCTATTGGTAGTATGTTTCAACCCAGTCTCATGGCATTACGTGTTATAGGAAGACCGGAAGCTGTGTGGTTCATAGAAACATGTTAAATTCAGTTCCTGACGGACGCCAAAAAAGCCCGAGATTATAGAATTAAACAAATAAATAAAAACAAGGATAATTGTGTGTTATTGTTGAGTAAATAACAGTGTGTTATTTTGAAAAGAATAACAAATTAGAAGGAAAAAAAGATTTAAAAAATACAGATTTCAATATCCTGAGGCTCTGAGCCCCATTTCTTTTCCTCTCAGACGGCAACAAAAGTCTGAAATGATACGATTTTAAATAAAAGCAATAATCGTGGCTTGATATTGAGTAAGAACATGTTTTTATGTTCCACACAGCTTCCGGTCTTCCTATAACATGTAATGCCGTGAGACTGGGTTGAAACATACTACCAATAGAAATACATTGCTTTTAAAATCGTGCTGTGCAACACGAAAAAAAGGGGGAAATCGTGTTGGTGAACACGAATCAATAGATTAAAAATCGTGTTGGTGAACACGAAATGCCGTGAGACTGGGTTGAACGTGCTCCACTAGCACCCGGATATAAGGCGCTGTTATTAAAGAGGTGGAGGGAGAGTCCTCTCCTGTCAAACTGAGAGGCTGATAACTACAGCTCAGTGAGGTAAAGGACTCTCTGAGTGTTTAGATAGTTAACTTTAGTCTAAGTGTGGCTCTCAAACGGTTTGGTAATCATTTATGCAAACAAGTATTTCCAAAGCACAACTTTATATGATCATTATGGTTATAAAAAACAAGAGAATAACAGGTATGAAATAATTCCAACTCATACTATATGACAGTAACACAAAAATACAGTTTAAAAGGGGAGTGATTTGTAAAATATGCATAAAGAAAAAGTAAATCTGCTTACAGTTCTGTTTCACATGGGTGGTGTTGAGAGATGTATCCATAGATGTAGTCCCTAATGTTGCTCTCAAAGTGCAGCAGATTGATGCTTTTAACTTCAACATTTAAAAAAAGAAATCTTCCCGGGGGAGCATGCCCCCGGACCCTCCTAGAGGAGGTGAGGTCAACCACCTGCCCACCCCGTCAAATTGTCCCACCCACATTGAGGATGCTTCCTACGCCCATGTTTATATTTATTGCAAACACTTGATGCTTCTTTAATACTGCAGGCCATCACCTCAAACTAAAGTGCCCCTTCCCTTTCTTTGCTTAAATGTTGATGAAAGCTAAGCAACACATGAGTTTTACCTAGTCTGCAGCTCATTCATGGAACAAATGATTATGGTGTCTTTCGATTGTAATTGATAAATAATAATGATATTATTATGATGATGCAACAGTTGCAAATAGGAGATTAGTTTTAAAAGTAGGTATGATTGGTACCATTGAGGTCAACAAGGTCATTCTGCAATCACATAAATCCCACATGGCAGGTTTTTAAGATGGAGGCATACTTCTGTTTTTAGATTAAATGTATTTAATAAAAGCAAGTAATGAAGATTTAGTAATTCTCCACTCAGAATGATGGCTGTGCAATGTGCAGAAACATTTCAAAAACACAATTTAGGCTACGGAGGGATTACAAATATATTATTTTTGTGCAGGTGGCATTAGAGGGATTTGGATATATTACCATATTCCTGACTGTGGCCCTTGCTAATCCCTATACAAATAAAATGTATTTAACGGATAACATAAAAATACCTTTTATGAAATTGTCTTTGTGTACATATTTTGTGTGTGTGTGTCATACTTGGCAAAAGTGAGGTGGATAGAGGAGTTGTGTACGAGGTCAGGAGGAACAGCCTCCGGGTCGGTGTAAGGTTTTCCTGAGGAGGGCGAGATAAGAGACTGAGACAGGACCACCATCACTCTCTTCCAGTTGGTGCACGCCACCTAAACGCAGAATAAAGATGGAGAAAAGAAAAACGAAATAAAAAGTGTTCAGAAAGACAAGAGGAGCTGTAAACTTATGTGAATGTGTCTTTTGACCAGTGGAAAAATGCTTCAGTAAACATTCACTATGATTTAAATGTTCTTGTCTTCTTGTTATTTATTTTACACTTACACTCACGGTTAAATCACCGCCCACATGTGTTCACAACCTACATGTTTCTACAAATAGACACACATAAACAAGGCAGCTGTACCTTGGGAACATAGCAGTAGATAATCTGGTGGGTGTCATCCACTATCAGGTGATCCAGCTCCCTGTTTGGGATCTGCTCAAACGGCCGGGTACTTCCGGGGAATTCAACAGCGTCTTTCCCAGAACACACACCCATGATCCTCTGCTTCCTGTCCTCCTGCTCCCTATTGTCCGCAGTAGTACGACTCCTTTCCTTCTCCTCATCCTCCCTTGTTTCCTGCTGTCTCTGTTCTTGTTTTTCCTTCCCCTCCTCCTCTGTAAGCTCCTCAGCTGCTCCTCCTGTTTCCTCAGACACCAGTGTTGTGCTGTGAGCAGCAGTGGGGACGGGGGAGGAAGAACTGTTCTGGGGTCTGGACGTAGAGTGCGGAGACCCAGCAGTCACCCGAGGGTGCAGTGACTCGTGTTTGGGCTCCTGTAGGGGGTAGAGGTTGAAGCCCCCGACGTCGTCCCAGTACACGATTATCAGCAGGATCATAAACAAAGACCCCAGGATAAACGCCACTCGTAGTCCACGCCATGTTCCCATGGTTATATTTGATCGGGTGCAGTAATTGGTGCAGAAAAGAGGAAGAGGTTATCTCAGCTCCATGGTGGCGGGCTATCGCGGAAGGACGCACTTCCTGCTTGCCAGCTGCAACTAAAAAAGAGACAGGAAATGTAACTTAGACCCCTTTTCTGCTTTTACAGCCCTAATGAGGTAAAATGATGAAGCAAGTAAAAATACAAGAACTGGAATGACAACTGATTTATTCTTAGAAAATGAAACACAACACGAAACACATACTGGGGACTCGTGGTGAAACCAAGTACATTTAGCAAGTACTTAATGTGTAGTATGCTACTCTATACTACATCTTAACTTCAGAGATAAATCATATATAAACTATTACTAAATATAGTTACATTACAGTTATTTCAAATTATCTAAACCATGTAAAAAGTTGAACGTAGTCTACAGTCTAACATCAAAGTGTGATGGCCTTTGGGTATAATCTTTAAGCGAATATTTTTCAAGTATCTGTCACAAAAACCAATTTTTTTGACCGGTGTGAATTTGCCCAGGGGCCGTGGGAACCTCAGGCTCCGCCCGGGGCGCTCAGCTGTCACGGAGATGTGAACAACCGTGTGGGGGTGGAGGCTCTTCAGTCCAGTGCCTGTGGAGGATTTACTCCCCTTATTGTCCCATAAAAACATCTGCTGTCAGGGAAAACAGGGGAAAAAACGAGGGTCCTAATAAAAGCAGAATACCACCCAGACAGGAGGAGATCATAGAGAAAGGCTCATATCTTTTGAAAATTATAGGTTTTTTTGCGGTTTTTCTTTCCACTTAGTTTTCAATTTAAACTCCACGTTGACTGGAGGGGCCTATTTTCAGAAATCAACATCTACAAACACTCGTGGCTTGGCACGCGCTGTTTTTTTAAACACACACGCAAACAACAATGTATGTGAACTCCAGTGTCGGTTGACCTCAGTGCCAAGTATGCACTACACAAGTTATAACACTACTCGGGTACTATACTTGTGCTGTTTTTTTAGGTGTGCTATTCATGAAGGAAGGCAGACACTGCTTTAATTGCGTTAATATTTTTCTATTTCGCATAGGACCCACCATCACCTCCTCCTAGACCTCGGTCGGAAAAAAAACCTAATTTATACAGTACACATGTTACAATGTGCCCTTTCACCGGCCGTTGCGGACACTGTACCTCTCTCATGCAAACGCACACTTTCCTGTTAGTCCACATGCAACAGCCTAGGATAGAATATATGAATTTGTTTTTCCTCCACAGTCTCCTCCGCTTCCTCCCCACACAAACAGCCTCATCACGCCGCCTTTGAGGTGCACGAACAGCCCGGTTGGTTATGTTCCCTTTATGCCCTTCACACCGGGAGCATCACGGCGACAATTAAACGAGTCTGCACATTAATCTGTCTGAGAATAAATACTGCAAGTGACCTGAATAGGGTGTTTTCTTACCCGGCAGAAGAGCTCCATGGTCGGTCAGCCCTTTGTCGCTGCTCGGTGTCCCTCTCTCTGTCCGTCTGTCCGGTGGATGAGACCGGGTGGGCTCCACAGACAGGACTGTGGCGGTCTGCCCTCTACACAGACCGAAGCCAAATCTCGCGTTATTTGAACAACATCCAGCCACACACTCCAGTTCAAAACACATGCTGTCCGGATTTAGGCTATGAAACCATAAACCCGCCTACGCCTATGGCAGTCAAAGTAAGGCCCTGGGACCCTCGGAAGGCCTCATAAAGGCGCCAAAAAGATACAAAAAAGAGTATTATTTAATAGCCTGCTCATGGTTTGTCAAATAATGAGACGTTTTTATCATATAAATGTAAAAATTACAAAAGATAGCCTACTATATCCGAATTTGCCAATTATAGACTAAATCAAGACTTACTATTTACATTATGCCTCAGTAAAATACTTCTTGTTTTGCATAAATATTTACTATATTCCTACACTCTGTTTATTCATTAATATTGTCTACCCGACAACCACAAATGTAACTCATATCAATTTTCTTGTATATTATTTATGTATTTTAGCTCTATTTTATGCTATAGTTCCTTTGGCTTTTTTTGATTCATTTTTATTTTTATTTTAAAAAATACACATTTAATGAGCATCGTTGGGGGGAGCCTATAGATCCAGGATTTTCATTTGCAACAGTCTACTTCTTTGTAATTGTTGTGAACTTCAGGTACTCAGTTGATATCAACAAGGAGTGTGCACGTATGTTCAACTCTAATGGGACAGGTGAAAAGCAGAAGGTGAGCAGACAATGGACAAAGAGTAAATGGCTTACATACTTCAGGGCTCCAATATGATGTTTCAATCACAACTGATCTTCATCAGATCTGAATAAATAAAGTTGTATCAAAGCACAAAATAACCAATAAGCAAAATTAGAACATAATGGGATATTTAGGCTATTCCAGAGCTATATACTGACTTTCATCACACTGAACATATCTATTTACCTGGAAGATATGTGTAAATGCTCTCTACTTTTCTGGACTTATTTTGCAAGTCATAAAAGCCTAAACATGGAATAACCCATGATTAAATGAAGAGATGTCTCTTAGTATTTATAACATCTGTGAGCTGAAGGGGAAATTATGGGTTGGCTGCATGCTTTCTCCACATCAGAAGCACGAGGCGGCTGTCGACTGAAAGTTAAGAACACACAGATCCCGTTACTAAAAAAGTCAGAGATGGCATTTCCCCCAGAAAGTAAAATATCTTGGATGGTGCCACAACCTTCTCAGATTTACAGTTTGTTCCCAGAAGAAATATTGTCCTGTTTACTTCACTATAATTGTTTGTCTCCTAAAGTGACATTCTACATTAAACAAAATGTTTTCTTACAGCATATAACAGAATAACTCTACTATCCTGCATTCAAGTAAAATTACAAAGGTATAAGCATTAAAATATTTTTTTGGAGTACAACAAATTAAAAGTAGCTATACTCATCATGCAGAGCGGCCAATTTCAGAATAATATATACAAAAATATTGTAATTATTGGTGCATTTATGTTTGTTGTATAGCTGGTAAACAATGGCCTAATTTAAGTACTTTTTAGACTGCTTGTTTATGCAAAGTAAGTTAATATTGTGGAATTAAAAGTACAATATTGATCTATGAATTGTAGTGGAGAAGTAGTATAAGAAGCAGGAAAAGAAAATACCAAAGTACAGGGACCTTATAATTTAACTGAAGTATAGTAAGTGTGGGGGAAACTTCTGAAGCAATTGGAAACAGGACTCAGAGAGCTGGAGCTTTGATGGCAAACACTGACGGTTTATTTGGTGCTTCGGCCGGAGAATTCACAAGACAAGTAGGGCCACGGTCTGACCACACGGTAGAGATGCCAAATCAATTCTGAAGACCCCTTCTGTAGTTCGACGTTTTAAATAGTTCAGAGTGTAATAATCAACATTCTTCAATAGATAGACTAAACAGCTGAGGGATCACATTTGTTGTCGGTCGCTAATAGCTCGGGGTCATCTACACCCCGAGAAGGATTGTGTTCCAGCCAGGTGTCCCATAACAATAACTATCTCTAACCGAGAGCTGCCCGGTCATAAACTGGTAACAACAACAAAATGCTAGGGCAGCCCCTCCTTTTGGGAGATAGCGGCTGCCCAGGGCTGGGCATCTGCGTCAGAGCGAAAGATGACATGCATAGTAATGTAGCCTACTTAGTTAATGTCCACCACTGCTTTGAATTAGATTAAGCCAAGGATCTGAGTACTTCTTCCACAGCTTGTGCAATCCAAAATATAGCAAATAACTTCATTCAAATGTTTTTTTAAGTTAAATAAAAGATTGCAACATTTTAGGACATGGTTCAAGTAACATGTAACAGATGGTAAGGTACATTTGTGGGCGTTACTTTTACACTGAGTTCCTACCTGTCAGACTAATTCTTCAAGTCGGCTGTTCTGTTCACTGAGACAAACATCTGTGAACACCTGTATGCATTAAGCTGTTAGGTTAATGAGGTGAAAGATCCCTGCAGCTATAGAGTCAATACTTAAAGTGGAACCAAACATTAGACCTGTGGATGAGTAATGGTAAAGCTGTTGGCACATGGAGAACCAACTGCTGTCTGTAGCTGCAGGATTGGTTTGTCTTCAGAACAGTGACACAAATTAAGCCATTTGACAAGCAACAGTTAACCTGCACAATCTCGGAACAGTGTATTTATCTCACAAAATAAACTATACTTATTTTACCTTCCCATAGCAGATGAAATGACTCGTCAGTCATGGTAGGGATGGCTTCATAAATGCACGAGGAACACTTTCAGCTTAATGAGAGGCCAGCTGTCCAGAAGAATAGACAACCTATGATCTCTGCTGCATCTTCCAGGACCACAAAATGCATTCAATGTGAAGCATTGTGTGACTTTGACTTTGAACTATAGTGAGAGATAGACATATTTATATAATCTGAAGTACATTTTAGTGACAGTTTAAGGGATCAGTCAATGGTTTATTTAAACCTCTGACGCAGTGACCTCTGGAGGCAACTCAGTTTTAGGATGCGCTTTAAAAACAGCAGATTCTGAGAAGACTTATCCGTTTATGAAATGAGATTTTTCTTACAAACAATAAGGTTTATACTCATCTCATTTTATGAACTGAAGAAAAGTAAATGACAGAACAAAAGCTTTAAAAGGAGATTTAAAGGCTATAGCAGTCGTTTTTGTAATAAGCATTGTATTATGCATTTACCAATGGTTGTGTATAGACGACAGAAATTATGCCAGCAGCTATAGCTTGACTTCTACAAAGAAAACGTTTTTTTCTTTTTAATATAGCTCTCATATTGAATGTATTCCAACTCAAAATAATCTAAGGCTTCAAATAAACACTATTTATAATCAATTAATCCGTAGATTCTTTATTAGATTAAATGTTTGGTGAATAAAATGTGAGAAAATGGCCATCCAAGTATCTCATGGGTGTAAACATCTTATTTTTTCAGTTCAAACATTCAGATAAATGGGATAGCTCTAGATAATTACTAGAATGATAAATTGATTATTAAATATGTTGGTAGTTTTCTGTCCTGTTGCTCCGGCTGGTCTGAACAGCACTAGATTCAGATGCTCCCCCTTTACAAATAAAAAACACTTAGACAAATTCAGGTATCTTCCGTTTGAATGTTTATTTAAAGTTATTCCCACTCTGCACCACCTCCCTGTGTGAAAGTGTAGTCTGAAAGGAGGAGGATACAGGCCACTATAGCGCCACATCAGCACGTTTATAAAGAAGGCTACTAGTTTTGTCACAACACCTTCCCCCCCCACTGTTATGCCACTCTGTGCTGCCCTGTGATAACACACTAGCATGGTGAAGCTAGTTCCTAAAACAACCCCTGGAAAAAGACGGTCCAATAAGAGAGGGGCTGAGAATAGAGGGCAGGTGACTCCAATTAATGAATAGAAAAAGAAGTAGGCAGTTTTACTAAATTTCAGGGTCCACAGAGCGAAAATAAGTGGGTGGATGATGGTGAGAGTCAATGGGAACATTTTGAAATACAAATTATCCTCTCTTGTCCCTCGATGTGACGTGCTTTGATGATGTCACTAAAGATGAACGTTGAGGCTCGTGAACCCCAATTATTCACAGCGTGGTCCTCGTCCTTCTCCAATCAATGATGCAGTTCCTCTCCTCCTTCCACACAAAATCGGAACTGAGAGAGAAAGACAAGATAAATCAGGGTGCATTAGTTGTTTACATAAAACTGATGGAGAGAATAGTACGTAGTTGTTGCTCTCAAAGCATGGTCCTTACACATTTGAGTCAATGTATTTCATGACTTTGCCCCTGAATTTTGATGAGCAAATAAGTTCAAGGTCTTAATGGCATGGTTATTCGAGAGAGCTGGCATCACAAATGGACAATATGACTAATATTTAGGTTTATGGGGAAATAACTATGTACTGAACTTCGACTTTATTTCTGTGTTCCAATTTGGGATAAAATTAAATGTAATAAATAAAGAATAAAAACATTGGTGACAAAAAAAATAATCCATGACTTTGTGACATTTTCAGTTTTGTAAAAGTATCTTTTCAGGCATGGAAATAACACATTTCAAAATACATGATCCCCGGGTTTCGCATGAACACCGTTAAAAGGCTGGACTCATTGTGCAAATGTTGAATATTTCTGCTACTTCCTAATACAATGGAGATGACTGTATTCTAGGTTGTGCTGCTAAAAACACAGAAAATGCTGCTGTAAATCTCAACAACAATGGCTCTCAGTGAAACAGTCCCCATCACTGATCCAGAGAACATGCTCTCCACAGTTTTCATAGTCCATCTATTCAATGGAAACTGGCTGCACTTTGTTGCTGTTGTGTTCCGACTCGCTCATCTTTGTGACGCAGGAATTCAGCAGGAACTTGATGAATAAAAGTTGCCCTTGTTCTTCGAGTACAAAGAACAAGAGCAACTTTCGTAATATTAATTCAGAAACTAGACAGACTAAATGAGTTGGCAGATAACAGAAACCAGCCTTTTTTCATTCAAGAATGAGATTTAGAAGCTGTTGAAGGCGCATACTTTTGGTTACACAAAATTAAGTGGGCATTTTTAAGTTTTGAAGCAGCTTTTCACAGTTTGGAGTATCACATTTTTGAATACATAATTTAAAATATTAGAATATAAAACAAAAATAAATCTAATTCTAATTGATGTAATATGACCATTTAACAGTTATTAAACATGCGGACAAGACAAACCACTCACTGGAAGCTATAAAATTACACGCTTTGGAAATGTTTGAATAAATGTGAACTGTTTGTTGGCAATATCCAACTTTGATGGTTACCTGCGTAGGGGACTACAGATCTCCAAAGGGAATGATTTCTTCGTTGATAAAAAACTCAATGGTCTCCTCCTCCCAGTCTTCCACATTGCTGTCCAGCTCATCAGTTTCCACTCCTGTAACACAGGAATTAGTCATTAGTTTTCTTAATCCAAGTTAAAAACTGTGAAGGGAGGGAACAACATGTGAGAAAAGGGTCCCACCTCCTCTGAGCTCGAGCCGGGCCTCCTTCTGATCCAGATAGGTCTGCTGCGCTGTCTCTCTGAAGCGACGGTAGTCCTCCATCATGGACCTGCGCTTGTCCACCAGCTCCTACTCAAACACATTAAACATTCAGTTTCATAAAACAGAACGATATCCGGGGTTGGAAACATGCTCAACAAGTAGTTCTGAATAACTGGATGGCGAAGCTTTGTCGTCTCTTGTTAATCTTCTATCTTACCTACATTTTTATTATTGTGTAAACCACTTTGATTTACGAAATGTGCTATATGAATAATGTTGCCCTGCCTTGATGGCTCTAGTATGAAAACTTACATTTGACTACATGGTGATTTTGAGAGCACTCAAATCTTCATGATGGAAACATTTTAAATCCCACAATTTCATTATAATATTTGTTAACAAAGTGGTTAATAAAGCAAAGGAGAAAATACTGAAATGGCCCACATAGTGAATAAAAAAAGGGTAGGATATTGATGTGAACAGAGTGAAACAGTTAAATAAAGGAAGTAGTCGAACCTTAGAAGCCTTGGACTGACTCAGACGATCCTTCTGCTCAAAGATCTTGGAGTATTTCTTCAGATCCTTCTTGATGGTCTACAAGAGAAAGAGGGACATCCATTTTACAAGAAGCTTCCAGTCACAAATAAAAACATATGACAAATATAAAATGGAGTTTGTGTTGCACTGGTACACAGGATGTTGTGAGCCTCAGATCAGAGTTGGAATCAGGAGCCGCAGTGCAGCTCTCATACGAGGTGTCAGAAAAGTATTTTAGTCTGTCATCACTGGCTACACAAACACAGTCTATACATATATATATATATTAGTGCTGTCAAAATTATCGCGTTAACGGCGGTAAGTAATTTTTTGAATTAATTGCGTTAAAATATTTAACGCATGTGCAGAATGGCCCGCCCCATACGTGCCACCAGTGGCAGCGCCAGGGTAGGCTACACCCATACCAAGAAATGGCTTAGCCCCACCATGAAAAATTATGTTAAAGTAAGCAAAATAAAGTCTGCCAACTCGCGGAGTAAATTGCACAGACAGCAGTTAGTAAGATTGATTTCAGTAGCCACGGTTTTGAAAACTTTTGTCACGTAGTGATCGTCTTCTCAATAGAACATCTTTGATAACGGCATGGTGTTGTTGCAGGAAGTCCCGACGCAGAATACTCTTGCTGTAGTACAGGGCAGAGCCATATAATAGTAATAATATGGCTCTGGTACAGGGGTGCACATAACTGGTACGCAGGTTATGTGCGTAATCTGAAATGCGTACCGTCACTTGTGTCACAAAGCGCATTTGCGTACCGACGTACTTGTGAAGCTTTTCCAGAAGGCGGTTAGATCACCGGACGACAGAGTCGGTCTCCGTGTGCACAGACAGGGCTGCTGTTAACGTCGGTCTGTACAACGGAACTGTGCCAAAACTACGCCAACCGGCTGCGGAGGGAGACTCCCCCCATCACTGGAGAACTGCGCTAAAACAGCTGATCACAACGTTCACACTCTGTGGTCACGAAGTACTCCACTAGCCCCCCCCCCCCCCCCCCCCCCTTGTCCACTTTCCTGAAGTACTCCCCCTTTGATAGAAATCAACACGTAATGAATTAAGACCCCACGGTTTGATGATTGATAGGTGTGTGGGTTGTCTTTCATTTTGACATGCAGAAAAATGTTATAATAAACATAGATACTGTATGTTAAATGGATATATCCGCCTGCTTTCATTTATCTTTCCATTCCCACAACAATATACATAAATAAATGGCATATTTTGGACATAGTTCGAATGGTGATTAATCATGATTAATTAATTTTTAAGCTGTGATTAATCTGATTAAAAATTGTAATCGTTTGACAGCCCTAATATATATATATGTATTAATTTTAAATGGTACCTTGGCCTGTTCCACACCGAGCAGAGTAGTAGGTCTGGATCTCCAGAGCAGCTGGCAGAAGCGGTCCTTGCTGTTCTTCTGAAGAAGACGGCCCTGGAACGTCCACAGCCAGTATGCATTGTCCACCTAGACACACACGAAACAATATATGAATAAAGGCTCATTATTAAATTCACACCCATCAACAGTGAATTCAGGTCTGGAAGGAAAGGAGCATCAAGCATGTACCAAGCATGTACCAGGCACGTACCTTGTGGCTCCACCAGGAGACGGAGGTGACGACATAGCGCCCAGTGGGGTCCCACTCTACGTCGGAGGCCATGTAGTGCTCTGCTATGTTCATCATGGTGCAGTCTGACGTGTCCACGAAGGTCAGAGCTCCATTCATACTGCGCGCGCAGACACAGGAACAAATAAAGGATTATACACACAGTTACACAGGAGGACAGTCACAAGTGCATATATAAAATACTGTGAGGCTCAGATCAGAGTTAGAATCAGGAGCTTAGCTCTCATACGCTGTGTCAGTTATTTATTATGTCATCAGTGGCTACTTGTTTCTGTCAAACACACAACTTTCACAGACCTCCTGAGTCCGGCCAGCACCAAAAACTGTCCCTGGGGGCTCCAGAAGATGCTGTTGGCCTGCTGCTTGTCGTACGTCTCTGTAGACAAAAAGGACAAAGTGTCACATTTGGTGGAAGTTAACTGCACATGAGACTGTGAAACATGATGTCAATAGGACATTTAGCATGTGCCCTATATACTCACTTATGAGCTCGATCTTGCCATTGTTCTTGACATGATAGAAGGAGACGTTGATCCTGGGAGGCTCTCCGTGGAGAACAGCGAACTTGCTGCCGTTGGGTTCCCATGCAAACGCTATGATGCCCTCTGGATGGACAGAAACACGAGAAACAATTAAACACGGTTTTACAGAAACATTTATTGGAAAACACTTCTTTAATTCTAACTGAATTATTTTCAAAGGCTATATTGGCCTAAACGTTTCTACAACAATTTTCCAAAAGCATTAAGGTACACATTGATGATTTTTTTTATACAATAAATAAACAAAGCAACATTAGCAATTAACACAACAGTAATATTAGGAAGGATAACTAAACTCTCACCCTTCATCTCCACCACATCAACAGGAACCTGCTTCTCTCTCATGCGGAAGATTTCAAAGTTGGTGACCACGCCCTGAAAAAGATGAAATAAATGTTAAAAAAATAATTCTCCCTACCAGTGAGGTCTCAGCTGTTTCTCCTCCTTCTCTCCGGCTGTTTACTTACCGGGGTTCCTTTAGGAGTCCTGTCCACCTTCACACACAGGTAGTCTCCGTTTCTCTGCCAGTGCAGTTTGCAGTCGACAACATTGAAGAGATTGCGGACACGGATCTCCTGGCGGGTAGGCATCTGCATCAGAGTCACCCTGGCTGGGATATCTTTGTCCTCAGGGACCCAGAACGCTATAATGTTGTCACCGGGGGACCATGAGAAGTCCCTGTAGATACACAAACACAGCTTAATATCAACATTTCTATATAGAAAGCTGTCAGTTTATAATTAGGACAAACAAATCACAAAAAGGCATGATCAAAGACACTTACTTGATGCCGGTAATCTTAAGACTCTTCTTGTCGAGCAAGCCCATAGACTGAAAGGAGCAGAAACATGGCTTTGATGTCTCTTGCAGACTTAACATAAATAATTAAAACTGTATTTTTTATATTAAATGTACTTACTGGAGCCTCATAGATGCTCAGTGTGTCTAGGGTCATCCTGGCAAAGAACTTTCCATCGTGGCTCCATCTGAACAAAAAACATTAGCATTATAACATATTGAAAACACTGCTCGAGAAACAAATGTGAATCCAACATTGAGGTTAAATCAATGTGGACAATGAGAGAGCCAAACTGACTTGAATATGGGCCAGTGTGCAGAGCTCTCGCAGTGGAAGCCTCTCTTCTTCTGTCCGGTCAGGATGTCCCAGATGATGATGGCCTGCGGGTCCTCCTTGGTGTCCATGAGAGGACTGAAGGTCACCACATACCTGCACACAAACACAACAACCACACATTGAGCCTCAGACGATTCAGAAATAATGCTGTCCATCTAACATTAGTCATCAATCATACTTAATAATTTAAGCAGATTTATTTAATACTTGAACCAGGACCTTCAGTATTTTGACCAAGTAACTTGTATGATTTTTTTTCTTACAACATTTATTTCAATCTGTCAGATACATAATGCATCAAAAATTGTTTTCACCAATGTACATGTGATATTCTAATTTAGAAGACCTTCACTTAACCATATTTGACACGATTCTATAGTTTTGGAAATATTTCCAAATGTGGTGGTTTTGTTTGCATATGATGGAAGACTGGACAGTTGGCCTCCAGAGTTCCTTTCTAGTTTGAGATTTGCATTGAAACAACTTCATTAGAACAACATTCTTAAATCTTAATGGGTGCATGAGTTTCCATCACTCTCTCACACTTGAGGCTAACGCTTATAGACACACAGTAAAAGCACTTCATCAGGTAATGACTACCGCTAACAATGATTCAATAAGTAGTGCGAAACAGCAATATCGATTACCTCTCACATGGTGAGAAGTCGATCAGGGACACGCCCTGATGGCTGAACCTCTGGATCTGCTTGAACTTCTCGCCGCCCCACAATGCAATGCCACGTTGGTGGAAGGTGGCCAGGTATGTTCCTTTGGGAGACCAGCGCACATACGTCTCTGTCCAGCGCTGCATCGAGACACAAAAACATCACCAGTCTCCAAGCAAAGCACTACTGTTGATTTGAATTGAATAGGTTCACTGTGAATGCTGCATTTTGAAGTGGGATTAAAACGTACTGCTCTTTCTTCAGATACGATTGGCTCCTTAGCATCGTTATTGAAAATGGCAGTCCTCTCTCCAGCTTCGTAGATGACACTGTACTGGTCCCGGCAGTCCGGATCCTCAGTCCAATGGCGCATATTACCCTGAGAATGAATTACAGTTTGGAAAATTATTTTATTGATATTCACTGGAAAAATAATGTCTAACATATTTGAGGGAAAAAAAGCCTATAAAATAATTGACTTTAGAGTAGAAGAAGTGTTTGTGATTATATAAATACTCACAAAGTCTTTGAAAGGCTGCTTTTCAGGAGTTTCCCACTCATCACTGATGTTCATGTATCTAGAGAATTAAGCAAACAGATGTAATTAACACATGTATACACACCGTCACATTTTCTGCAATTCTTATCACACACTGCACACTTACTTGTCAAAGTCAGTAAAGAGGTTAACCCTGAATGTATGCTGTTTGTCGAGTTTGTATCCATCTGCGTTCTTTACAGCTTCCAGGGCCTGGGTAGGACCGGTATACTCCAAGAAGATGTACCTGGGGGAGACATGGGACTGTTTAATATCCTACATTCAACAGTAAAGTAAATACATACTCTGATACCATAGTAACAGCTAATCACTTACCCTTTGGTTAAGCCATCACCCTCTGGATAGAACTCTGCGGCGATCTTGCCGAACTTGGAGAAAATCTTGTGAATGACGTTCTTGAGTTTCTCCAAACGCTCCGAGCCGACCTGTGGGACGTTGTCCACCACCACCACCGAGTCTATGCCATCAGCCTCAAGGGGCTTCTCCTTCAGGATGTCCTCCATGAGCTCTGAAGAGGAGGGAAAGGTAGGGAGACAGTAACGTTAGCCACTTACTTTAGTAGTCTGTGTTAGACCGGGATATCACATATATTTTCATGCCCCAAATTCAATTGACAATGAGACCACCGGCTACATTTTATTAGATTACAATTCAGATATTAATATTTATTGCGCTAATTGTCGGTAAAGGGTTTTCACAATATTTCACATAAAGTAGGATGACATCTTTCCCAACGGGCTTCATATTTCAAATAATAATATTTTCTTACATAACTTTTCATCTAAAATGTTGTTTATTTAACAATAGAAGTGTAAAGCGCTAGATCAAATCATTCCAAGGGAAATGCATCAAAGGGTCCCTGGTGAATTCTCTATCTTGTAAGGGGTTCTTGGCTTGAAAAATATAGAGAACAAATGTATTCAGTAAACATAACTCAAGCTAATTCAATCATATATTTTGGAGATAAGATAATCCTTATTTATGGTGTGAGGCTTTAGTTGATGTTGCTTTTAAAAATAGTATTGCATTAGAGGAGTGCGTCTAATAACAATCTACACACATGATATAAATGCGTTCGACAAAATAATAAAAACTAAATAAGTCAACACTATGCAATTCAACAGCACCACAAACAAACAGATTTCAAAAAGAGTGTGAATACCAAATGAACATTATGTACTTCAAATATGGAAATGTTCATGCAGGGCTGTTTTAATAAACGTTATTCAATATAGCTATGCTACCTGAGTGTGATGTTATTAATTTTGCTGATGTTTCATTTGTGAACCTGAGGGGCTCATATCCACCCTGCGTCAGGATTAACTGCACTTTATCACCAGCTCAGCTGCTTCATTCAAACCATACTTCAACATCGCAATACATGTCTTGGCCTTAATAACACATTCAGACAGCAGAAAGAAAATGTTTAACAATAGACTGCTTTAACCCTGTTTCAATTGCCTAAATGCCAAGGCCAGTGTCTGGTTGAGGCTTCAATAGGCGTGGATTTAATCTGAGATAACGTCGATTTACCTTAGAATATTTTAGGAATACTTTAAAGAAACACATAAACGATTCAATCCTCGTAATCGGACCACATTGTTTAATTAACATTAAGGTCGGGAAAGCGAAGTAAGATGCCAGCTATCTTATTAGCATATAGCTAGTACCGTTACTACGACTCTAAGCTAACAATTAGCAACAGGCCGGAAAGCCGGCGCGTATCCTGCCGCTGCTCACCCTCATCTTCCATATCTTCCTCATAGTCCTCCGGGTCGCTGAATGAGGGCTCCTCCTCATCATACTCCTGGTCGTCCACCATATCGACAGTATCTTGCATTTATCGGCTTACTACGAGACTGATTTCTCGTCCTTAACGGAGCAGAATCCCACAAAAAAAGAGGCTGACGGTCCTCGGCCGGTGCGGCACCATGTGCGGTTATGCGAAAAATGGACGATGTGACGGAAACGGAACTGGTTCGGAGGGTAAAGACGAGGTGCGGTGGGGAAACTGATCTGTAAAACACATGGAAGGGTGGAACGTGGCGCCTGCGCATGTAATGTATCCATCCATATGTTTATAGATTAGCAAAGAGTGCAGCTCACATTTTACTCAGGCAGAAGAGAGACGCCGGTAGATCCGAAACTATTTCCCGCGAGATGGACGTTTAGCAGAACTACAAGCGAAAACTACATTTTGTTAAGCTAGCTGTTACACTTCCACTACATCACTTTGTATCTAACTGTATTTACAGATAAGTGAATCGACGTTAGCTATGTATGCTTTATTGTAAGTATATAGCTGTCAAGTTTCAGTGCATTCTGAATGATCATTAGTTAACACACACACACACGTTAGTACCATGGACAGAGAGTGTGCGTTGCTGCTGCCCGGTGTGTGTGCAGTGCTGGCGGGCTCAGGGAGCTCTCTGCCCGATGACACCAGCCTGGAGAAACTGCTGGACTGGTTCACAGGGATTACAGAGGCTGGTTAGTACTGAAATCTGTCATGATACTTCTTTTTTTCCTGGTTTCCCCTCTCTCTGACACATTGATGTATTAGGTCTGACATCTCAATATGCATTCCGTGGTTTACTACTTCTAGTCTGTAGCTAAGTGTTAGTGATTGGAGACAGTGGAGAAACGTGTCCCTACTTCACAATAAGGCTGGGCAACGCGACTGCAACCCCGAGGGTCCAAACGTCTCTAAAAATACTCACTTGGTTGTTTTTTGTCGTACTTTCCACCTTGTTTGCGAATATGCAACGCTAAAGCACCATATAGTATATACTCATACTCCACCATAAGACTTGAAAGCAAGATTCAAATTGCTTACCAACCCTCAAAACATAAAGTTATTCAGTATAAAATCACATTATACGCACATTATGACATTGCTATAAGATGCTGGAATCATAAATGGTTTTGATTATTGCTTAGAATGTGAGTACAACTATTGAAATTGTCAATTGATGTCCTGTCAGTTGACTTTGACAATTGAGTGAACAGCTGACTTTTTGAAACTACATTAATTGCACAATAAGTGAGGGGCACAGGTGTGGATGGATGGATATTAGATCTGTACATTGTCTAATGTCTACCTTTTCTCCCGATGAAGGGGGATCACTGCTGGAGGCCTGCCCATGTCTGCTTAAATTGATATCCACTGTGGTTCACAACTCTGCTTCAGACCCCGGTGTCCTCTCCTTCGCTCTCAGACTCACCGGCCTATTGGCTGCCACTGAGGAAAGCTTCAAAACCATTCAGGTAGGGTTTATGACACCTTGTACTTTAACAAAATTATTTAAAAAAAATGTCTGACTTTGGTGATGTCCCTTCTGCAGGAACACTCTGTTCTGAACGAGGTCTTCAACCTTCAGCACTGGCAGGAAGCAGGACTTTGGGAGGATCCGTGTTTAAGGATCGGCTGGATTCAGGGCTTGAGGAGCATGCTGCAGCACCCGAAGGCTCTCAGCTTCTTTGTACAATCTGGTGACTCATTGACCCAATTATTATTTATCTGTTTCTTTATCTCATGCAATCTAACCCCTGGCAGAGGGAGTTTTGTAAGTGTATATATGCCTGTGAAAGTGAAGACAAGTTTCCAATTGAGTGAATAATAAAGAGGTCTATGCTGTTCCATTCGTTTAGGAAAAAATGGACAAAGTACAAAATCATGTGTCTTGTCACAAAATGCATCTCTGTATTTATTATGGAGGTTCCACCGGCTAACCTTGTTCGGGCATGCTTTAATTTAATTTAACAGCGCAAAGATAAAGACCAGAGTGTCCAAAAGTGTTTTTTATTTTGCCCAAGAGCTCACTATATAGTCCTTTGCATAGAACTCCCTGGTTAGCATGTATTGAATGAGTGAATGATTACCGAACCTACCCATGTCTCCTAATGTGTGTGTATTTAGGAATAAAGACTAAGAATTTAGCCATTTCATAACTGAAATCTGTTTTCCTCACTCTCCAGAATTCATTGACCCGCTTCTACAACTCCAGACCGACACAAGTCTATTTATTGCCGCAGCTGCCAATCAGATGCTCGCCCACATCCTGCTCTTCTTTCAACCAGTCCCGCCTGCAGGATGTAAAGGCGTGGATAAAAAAGAAAAAGGTGATGGGATGACGCCAAGCAGCGCAGACTATACTGCTGTTGTAAAGTCGATCTCTGGGTACCTCCAGGAGTCTCTGGTTCCCAAAGAAAGCAAAAATGTCCGTCAGAGTCTGCAGACCCTCAAACTGCTGGCCCTGCTCCTGGCCCAGGCCGGACCTCCTCTGCGGGACAAGTTGCTGCAGACAGTCGGAGACTCCCTGGAGGAACTGGTGACAGCCGGCAGCAGTGAGCTCACACTGCCTCTGATGGACGTCATTCTGTCTGCATGCAGGTAGAAGGGATTTATAATAAGGACGAAAACACAGTGCTTTTTTCAAACTAAAAGCAAAGCAAATACATGAATGAGTTAATTGTCAATGTTCATGTGTGTCTCCAGCAGCTCCGGCACTGATGAACGTATCACCCGTCTTCTATCGTCCATGTTAAACATTAACAAACCCGCTGACCTCATACATGCTGCAGCTGCTTTTCTTCGCAGAGGTCACCAGTAAGCATCTGTTCAGAGCACGACCTCACACTCTCATATAGGATGTGACTTCACCGTCACCCGTACAAGCTCAGTTTGTTTTTCTGACATCAAGTAATCTATGAGTAACAGGATGTATTTACCCATGGATGCTGATTTCTTCTTTTACCCAGTGATACTGTCCACACAGCCCGGGCCGTGAGAATACTACTGCTCCCCCTCGACATTATGACTGGTCAGACTCTACTGGGCACAATAAGCACTGGTAAAACACGCAGATATACACAATGAAAAAATACACAATCTGTTATTTTATGTATATCGGGACTGAGTGTATCCTTAATGTATTTTTTGGTGATTCTGGGCTTGAAAATATGACTATTTCCCTATTGCTAAATCTAATGGCTAAGTTTACATTTGATTTCATTCACCAAAGGCATATGGTAGCGTCTCTGGTGTGATCCAACCAATGTGAAAAGCAATTTGGTTCGTTGACTAAAAACCCTATCATATTTTTGCAGGGATTAGGTTTTTTTCCCTCAGAAATGTTCACTAAACTCGGAAATAATTTAAATATTTTACCTTCAATGGCTATTACACCGTCATACATCTTTCTGACTAATTATATTTTGTTTTTTTCAGCAGACGAGCATCAGTTTTCAGTGGTGGAACAACTAAAGAGCAAATCCTCCTGCATCTCTATGATCTGTGTCTGCCTGAGCAACACACCACAGATCACACTCACGGTGAGGCTGTGAGGACGACAGAGAACAGGGGAGAGGAGACTCTTTTTTACGTGTAGCTGACTTATTTCCCTTTCTCTCTTTCTCTTTACCTCAGCCTCCTGACGTCCTACCCTGTCTTCCAGTTTCAATTGTCACTGCAGTTCTGTCCTTGTTAAAGATCTGCAGTGGCAACTCACCCTCCTCTTCCACTGGTTGCAGTGAGGTTAGCAGGAATGTAATCGGCAGTGGCAAAGTTCAGAAATGTGCTCTCGAGGCTCTGACGACCCTCACCAGCAGCCCAGGTAACACTGTTTTTATGTGAGATTGCCTATATAGAAACAATGCTCTCTTTTTTTTATTGAATATTCTGAAACCAAATGTGATATTGTCATACACTGACAAAAACAAATGCTACAGTACATTAGGATTAATGTTTGTCCATTCATAACAAAAGTGTTTTTCAGGATGAAATTGCATTTATTCTCCATCCTGTGTATTTCAGGGGCGAAAGAGAGGATCAGCGAAGTGTTCACTGTTCTGATTCAATATTTGGAAAACCCTGATTCTGACCCCACTGTAAGTTGTGTGTTTCTATTTGCACTCTTGAATATAACTCATTTTATTTTGTCTCCAACCTTCTTCTACTGGGGAGCCGTGACTTTGAAGGCGACACCATCACTCACTGACTGTTTTTATTTCTTTGCCTCCCTTTTTACTATTTGATGTAATATTCTTTCAATTCAAGTACTGTGTCTGTGTTTTTTAGGTACTCCACAAGTCCTACCAGGCCTTATTAAAGTGGACGAGTGTGTGCACGGACTTCTCCTTTATAACAGACCAGCTCAGACATGGTAAAGGTCACCATAAAAACTCTCCTGTGTGATGCATCCACACACAGAATACACTCGACTGTTGCTGTGGCAGTATAATATGTCACTGAAATTAAATGTATGTATATATGAATACTTTCAGATCTGGTGGAGGTAGTGAAGAAGCGTGTGTGTGACATGCGTTGGGAGGTGAAGGACTCGACGGTGGAGTTTCTGGGACACCTGGCAGGCGTGTGTGACTCCATTAAAGCAGCAGCAGAGGAGCGTGACGCATCTGAGGCTCTGCTGGGCGGCTGCTCTACCACTCCCCTGCTGAGGGAGGCGCTGCAGGACTCAGAGAGTTACGTGAGGGCCAGCGCCATCTCTGCACTGGCAAAGACTCTTACACACCGCTGGCAGCAGGGGGCGACACTCACTGAGGAGGAGGTAGGAAGAAATTGTTTTAGCTTCAGTCTAAAAACATTTGGAACAAAGTCTAAGAACTTTCTGTGTTGAAATAAACCATAAGTCCCTCTATCAGCGGGGTCCGGTTCCTAATGATTGGTATAAAATGTTATTTGCAGCTAATTCTAGACCCATGTTAGATATATGTTGAGTTGTGTGCTTACATTATCCCAAATGTATCCAATCATTTTCCAACCTAGAGGAATCTGTCATTGTAATACATTTGAATGGTCCATTTCATTTGGCTGCCTGTCATGGTGGTGTATTCCTCATGTGTGTGCGGGCAAGTCTTTTAGTTGTTTGCCAGAAGCTGTCATAAATGGACTTTATCCACTTTTGAGACACATATTTACAATAGACATTTTAGACCTTAAAAACATATATTTTCTTGACTTGGGTCTAAAAGGTTTGTCTGTATTCCTGTCTGCGTTCTGTAAAGTGTATTTACACTCGTAACCATACTTAACTGGGTTCATTTACATGGTATCTTTATACCTAAAAATATAGGCACAATGTTTTAAGAAGTTTGACTTTTATTGGAACTCTTTTCTATCCTTCCAGCCTGAAATAGTGAGCCGGTTGCTTGAAATCCTCTCCCAGGACTCAGAGGGATTCCCCAGGAGGGCTGTAGTACAATACTTCATCTCATGGTACTCTTCACACTCACCTCCATCTTCCTCCTCCTCCTCCTCCTCTCTCCTGATGCAGAGTGTGCGCTCCGTCCTCTCACAAGGCAGGGCCGATCTGGACTGGGAGGTCAAAGTTCACACGCTGGTGCTGGCTGAGCTGCTGTTGGACGAAGCCTTTTCAGGTCACCCAGGTTACAAAAAGGGCTCAGACTCCCACCATGCCTCGCCACACGCTTATGGTGTA
The DNA here is from genome assembly GCF_902827115.2 of Pseudochaenichthys georgianus. Classification (NCBI taxonomy): domain Eukaryota; kingdom Metazoa; phylum Chordata; class Actinopteri; order Perciformes; family Channichthyidae; genus Pseudochaenichthys; species Pseudochaenichthys georgianus. The sequence continues at coordinate 34,525,719 of NC_047503.1, forward strand.
GTTTCTGAGCAGGCCTACACACTTCACACACACACTGCCACACACACAGAGGGCGCTGAGTCAGATTTGGCCGTTGTGGTGGAGCAGGGAGTCGTCTCAGTGCTGTTGAGTGGGCTGGTTGACTGCGATAGACCTGTAGCTCTGAAGGCCTGTCGCCTGCTGATAACACTGAGAGAGACAGTCTGTCCTCTATCGCTAGGGGCACTGGATGCATCGGCTGCCATGGCAACAGTATCCTGTGAACTGCCAGGCTGTGGCTGGGGGCGAGAGATTATAAAGATCCTGAAGATGAAGAAGAGCGATCAGGCCAAAGAGGAGGACATCGCTGATCAGAGAGGTCTCAACGGAGCAGAGGAGGGAGGTGACAGTGTGTGTGTGAGTGTGTGTGAGGTGTTGAGGTCTCTGGGATTGGACGAGAGGATGGAAGTCCTGACTCAAAGCAGCGACCACATCCACAACTCCCCCCTCTCTCTGCTGCAGGACATACTGACGGCCAGTGCCACTCACACAAAACCAGGGGAAGAGGTCATAGTAGACTGCTACTAACACACACACACACACACACACACACACACACACACACACACACACACACACACACACACACACACACACACACACACACACACACACACACACACACACACACAGCCTTAAGTTGTTTTGTTATCAATTATGAACTACACAATAGTTTGGATTGTTTAAGGTGGGGTTTTAGGATCTGCAGTCGATAGATGGTGATCAGCACACCCTGGTACTGTTTATTGTATTACTCACCTATAAAGATCAACAGCAGTGACTTTGGTTGGTTTGGAATCACACAGGTCACACAGTAACACAAACTAACTAATCATCCCCTGCGTTGTGCAGAGTCAAATGACCATTTGTGTCAAAGTAGTCTTGGGGCTTTGAAGAGAGCTTAGATAACATCTTCAGGTCTCCTCATGAAATAACTGCCTGGCAGCAAGGTAATGGGATGAAACTAATCCAAACATAGCGTGCACTTCAACTGATTCGTTTTCTAGGTGGTTAAAACCAGTTTTGCTGCTGCCCCAGTCCACAACAGTAAATTGCTTTGCCGACCAACACCCACTAAAACCCCAATCCAGAGATTCCCCTCAAACTCAGAGTACATTTGTCAGTGATGATGTTGTGATATGTTGGTTTCATTAGAAAAATAGTAATTTCCCTTATTTTAATTACTGTATTGTTACATGTATCCTGTTTCTATAGTGATGTGAGGCTGAGCAATTTCAATGTGTCAACATTTTTACGTTTGGGAATTCCACAAACAATTGCAATGACCAATATATCATTTTGATTCAATAAAAAACTGCATATATTTGAATTTTTTTCTTCTCATTATACATTTTACAGATTTGTTTATTGAATGTTCACACAATATTTTGATCAGCAGTTCAGTTTTGAGATTTTGTCCAGACGGGTAAATAAAAGAAAATTAAGCTACCTACCATTATATAGACTTGCTAAAATGACTCCCACATGCTGCAACTATAGAGTGATTGACACATTGGCATCCATATTAATAATCAAGTTATATTATATGTATCATTATGAAATGTAATATATATTCTTTTTGGAATATAAAATATCAGAAAAGCTGTCTTACAAAGTAAAGGTGATTTTTCACACGTTTTGATTTGTCAGTCCGGAAGCCCTAAAATATCTAGTTGTGTATAAACAACCTAGAAAAGCAGCAAATCTCAATATGAGTGGGTTCAAAAAAAGACATGACATTAATTTTAAATGTATACTTGATGATTACTTTTACTGTTGGTTAACCAATTTAAAAAATGTGAGCAATCATTGCAGATCTAATTGATACATCATTGACCCCTACTCACTTCACAGGCTTCAGTTTTCCTCATGTCAGCTGATAATTAAAATGATGTGTGAATCAGCTGGAAGCGCTCGGTTAACCTTTGCAAAGACTTGTTATAATCATAAACACTGGAGGTCATTGCTGTTTCTTTCAGGTTATTTTCATCCTCCCCCACTCTCTTGTCTTCCTCCCACTGTCCCTGATTTCCCTCGTGGAGATGCTTCATTAAAGCCCCAGAGTTTAAAAGAAAGAGATCAGAGATGGAGATGTAGAGGACAGTCTCCACCTCCACGTGTTCATCATCTCCGTCTCCGTCACATGGAGGAAGAGCGGCACACACGCGCAGAGAAAACTCTCCTCATTAACTAATGAGCAGCCTGCACACACTCACACACACACACTGGTGATCTCTTGCTATATTTGGAGTGCTGCTGTGCTCTAATCACACAGCTGTATTCTCTCTCTTCATTCATGAAGTGAAACTATTTTCGTTGCCGACTCCTCTCTTCAGGATGGAGGCGGTGGCTCTTTTCTCTTTCGAAGCTTCGGAAGCAGACGAGATCAGTTTCCAGAAAGGGGACATTATCAAGGTAAGTGTGTGTGTGTGTGTGTGTGTGTGTGTGTGTGTGTGTGTGTGTGTGTGTGTGTGTGTGTGTGTGTGTGTGTGTGTGTGTGTGTATGTGAATGCTTACTTTGATGCATTCGGAGTCTTTGAAAGTTACCAAAGCGTTGCTAATTCATAAAGTAAAAAGAATAATTATGCATGTGTGTTATAGGTGACAGAAATGGAGGATGATTCTAGCTGGGTCACAGCAGAGATCAAGGGGAAGCGCGGCTACGTGCCAGAGAACTACATTTCCCTTCTTCCTTATCCGTAAAAAACTACTTTGTCCCTATATTTGAAACAATTTAGAGGAGAACACTTGCTTTATGTACTTGCAAACATTTTGTTATACATCTTTTAAATACCATCTTCAGTGGTTCCCAATCTTTTCTTCTACCTTGAAATGTTGCACTGTCCATTTGTGATTCCTCACTACAGGTTATGCCCTTTGTGTTTGACCAAGTAGTGATTTATCCTGCTCAGACTGCTTAATTTGACTACGTGTCCAAGGCCAAAAGAGGTGAAAGTCTTAAGTATTTCAGAAGTTGGGAACCACTGATATACATATGAGTATATTTGTTCATTCAAATTCTACTGCTTATTCCAGTCTAAATATAATAATGACTTCACTGTCCAAGAGCAGAGTATAATTAACACCCCTGTGTGTGTTTGTAGGTGGTTTGTAGGACGGGTGTCAAGACTGGAGGCCGAAAAGCGTCTCCGCTGGCAAGACACCGGAGTGTTCCTGGTGAGGGAGAGTGAATCAGCTCCTGGAGAGTTTTCTGTTTCTGTTAGGTCAGTGAATGCACCACACACACACACACACACACACACACACACACACACACACACACACACACACACACACACACACACACACACACACACACACACACACACACACACACACACACACACACACACACACACACACACACACACACACACACACACACACACACACACACACACACACACACGATACAAATCTGACAAATGTCATGCTGCAGGCTGACGTAATGTTCCTCTGTTGTCTGTTCCCATTGTGATGTTAATGGGATCCAAAATGTTTGTGTGCAGTGCTGCAGCAGTTATATTTGCATGTGTTGAATCTGCTGTACCGCTGTCATTTCCCATTAAACCCACCAGAGAGCCTCAGGGCCTGATCTCTAAAAGACACTTTAACATCTCCCTGAATGAATATACTTTAGGAGTGTTGCATAAAACATGCAGGTGGCAGCATCTTAGATCACCAAATGCAATAGTCTTAAATTATTCGTGCAGTTGGATGCTTGTTTTCCATCACACTGAGCACGTTAGCAAGTTACAGGATCCACGTGTCTCTGAGTGTGTGTTGGGACTGGTGGAGGGGAGAGTCAGACTATTTAAAATGTAGTACGCACACCCATTCCACTAAAAATAGAACTGTGTGTGTGTGTGTGTGTGTGTGTGTGTGTGTGTGTGTGTGTGTGTGTGTGTGTGTGTGTGTGTGTGTGTGTGTGTGTGTGTGTGTGTGTGTGTGTGTGTGTGTGTGTGTGTGTGTGTGTGTGTGTGTGTGTGTGTGTGTGTAAGGAGCTGTAATTTGGGTCAGCAAAGTGACGTGGGACACATTTAATCATTGAGGATGAATTCAATGTGTTCAATAATCGGGGCATTGTATAACACCACTCATTCTTTCATTAAACACAGGTACATTATGCAATTGACACATGCCATAAGAATGTTTTAAAGTACATACTCTGCACATATTATTGCCTTAAGGCACAACATCTGCCTGACTGCAAGGGCAGAGAGATAAGAGGTTTGTTTTACTTATGCACACAAGCTGAAACACAACCACAGAGCGTAGTGCTCGGAGTGATCCACAGAGGGCGGTACAGTTCAGGTTGAGTTCAAAAGAGTCACGAGACAGGTTTTAAATGTTAAACAGCCGATTAAAGAGGATTCTTTCACTTTTCGCATGTCTGCAGTGAGAAGAGTTTAGATGACATCATGACAAATTACGTGAACTGACCATCCTCTACAGATTTTTATACTTTTTATCATATAGGTCTAGCACAGTTATCTTATCTCCAAATTAAAAACGATTTATTATCTCTAAACTAAGTGTGTTTATAGTTTATAGTGTGTTATAAAACAGTTGGTCGCGATTTCTATGAGGTTGTTAGACTATAATGCATTACAAACATACTTATAATGCATTAGAATCTGCTTATGGCGCTGTTTAATTATAATTACAAGCACTTTGATAAATATTCATGATTATTACAATAGTAATAACAAATTATAAAGACTTGAATCATACATTTAAATCACAAGGATCATAATTTACTATAATTGTCATTAGTTTAATGTACTATAATAATGTAATAATGTCTTATAGTCATTCAAAAATAGTCACTGTTATAATGCATTATAATAAGTTACTTTTAGAATGAACTGTTTGCAAAGCGAAAGTATAATTTTACAATGTTTTGTGTGTTCATGCATACATTATTATTTTCTCACTTTTTCTTTACAAACAATGACCATTTAAGAGTACCTCTATCACATTATAATGCATTAAATAGAGAGTATGACTCATATGTTTATGATGCATTATACAGGTGGAAGTCACAGTGCATACTGCAAGACACATTTCTAAGTGTGCCTTTTATGGACAGAGGAGATCGAGCAGCTGATAACAGCTATTGTCATTTAATTATTAATGGTACTGCATGCAGAAGCACACCTCGGGCAATTCAAAGTCTGAAACTAGTTTACCCCTATTTATAAAATGTAGGAGGCAACTGGGACAGAAACTAAGGAGAATATGCAGACTCTGTACAGGAAGGACACCACTATGCTGCGTAAAATATTAACTATAACACTACAAAATCCCCAAAACTTTAATCTCTGCTAAACTGATTGTTGTTTTTAAGTCTCTGTTTTTTAAGTATTTTTTAAGTCTTGTATTACTGTGTGCTCTTCTTTGTTGCTTGTTTTTAATTATGCTCTGTAAGGTGTCCTTGAGAGCTTTGAAAGGCGCCCATAAATAAAATGCATTATTATTATTATTTTTATTAAAACCTTTTTTTTCCTCAGCTGACAATTCTCATCAAACAAATCCTGGTATTAGCGTCCGCCTCCTTTCAGAGTCATTACATGATTATCTTCAGGTGTGTAAGGGAGGATCAAGCTTTAAAAAATGTAGGCATTGAACAATAGACTGAAACCTTTGAAGTACTGCAATAGTACACACTGTGCATGTTTGTTTTGAAATGCTAATATACTTTAAATCTTTAAATAACTACACAAACCAAATGACACAAAGGCAATTACTCACAAGAAAACATAAAAGAGTTTTCTTTGTGGAATTTACTATTGTGTTCTTTCAATATGAGATACCAATACAATACAATAAATAAAAATATGTAGCATAGCCGATATACAATGATGTATTTGGTAGGGTATTTTACTAGCCCCGGAGTCTTTATTAGTGTTGCATTTAAAATAAGTGTTTCTGCAGATCATTTGTTTGATACATTGATTGTGTTCTATATATATATATATATATATATATATATATATCTGGACTTTTATTAATAGATAAAAATGCAGTAAATGCTCAAATTTGAGGAGCTGGAACCAGCATACATTTGAAAATGACAAGCAATTAATTGATGAAAATACTTAATAATTATAATTTAGTGTTCAGTTCAGCTCTTATCTATTATTCCTATTTCTTTCATTAGTGCTTACAAACTACCGCAGGATTTTCAAACAGTTCCGTTCAGGTTGCACATTTTTTTACTGTATTGACATTTGAGATTTATAGTCTGAGAGAAAACCTCCTGTGATAGATCCACCCAAATGATTGTGGACTCATTTCTCAAACTGACAGAGGTATGCACATCACCTCTGCATGCATTTCTTAACAAAAGGAGCCGGTAAAGGAATGAAGAACAACACAGCTCTCATCTTCACAGTGGTTTTGAAACATGAAGCATACCTTGCCTTTAATCCCTTTACCTCTCTCACCGCTCTTATTTTGCAGCTATGGTGAGAGGGTGGAGCATTTCCGGGTGCTGGAGGGGGGCGGTCAGTACTGCATCTGGGACGAGACGTTCTGCTCCCTGAACCGCCTGGTGGACTACTACAGAACTCACAGCATCGCGGCGGAGAAACTGGTCTTTCTGAGAGATGCTGCTGCATCCCCTCACCTGCTGCCCCATCCTGGACGTAACCCCTACCCCAACCCTTATAAAACCACCTCTCAGGAGTCCCTCCTCTCAGCTAACCTCTACTCTCACCCCCCTCACCATGAAAGAGAGCCCTCCCAGCGTCTGCACGAACCAGTTGTGGGGGTATGATGACGAATCATGAAGCATCGTTTCTCTTGGTAATCAGCTTCAGTTTCCTGTTTGTCTGATGACTTTGCTCTGTCTTTGTGTAGAAACCCCGTCTGGCTCATGCCCTCTGTGACTACACCCCCCCTCACACCGCCCATCTCCACTTCCTGCGTGGTGACGTCATCGACCTGCTAGACTGCTCGAGCTCTCTGGCCTGGAGGGGGCGCTGTCGAGGCCGAGTAGGAATCTTCCCGCCAGAATACGTTCGGCCGCTGTACCACTGACACCATATCAAACTGTCGCTGACACTCCTCTGTCAGGCTGTAGTGACTTACCTTTCTTATACAACTAGTGATTAAACAATTAGTCCAATATGTAATTAGTCCCATAGCCACGGAATGAATTCACGCAAATGTTCAGTATTGATTGACAGCCTTTTCTCATTAGCAAGTTGTCAAATACACCAGCTTGATTAGTGGGCCTACACAGGGCCGTCTCTTCCTACAGGCCGATCACGCAGACTGCGTGGGGCCTCACCTTGCGGAGGGAGCCTCAACTGAGCCGAAAATGCGGCGCACCTATACTGTATGCGCTTATGCGGCGCAATTAGTGTGGTGCGGCACGGTTTTCGAGGCTCCACTAGCCCCCCGACGCTCGCGAAACAGAGGGCCTCATCATATATCTTTGCGTGGGGCCTCATGTTGGCCAGGGGCGGCCTTGGGCCTACACTTACAACTACAACACTCTACATGGCCGTAATTATGGTGGGAGAAAAGAAGGGAGTTAGAGAGGGGTCTGGGTGAATGGATAAGTCATAAGATTAGTGTGATAAGTCATAAGATTGGTGTTTGTGTCCCATATGAAACCAGGAGTCTATGTTGACTTGTTTGAGTTACATTGCACATGTTAAATAGACACTGTATGCGTAACAAGCTGAAACTGACACTTGCTAAACTCACGCTAAGGGGGTAAGTTGACAGCTTTAGTTTGAAGTTTAGGACCACTGACCAAGCTGCAGTATTTGGCAAGTTGGGAGTAAACATATGTGGTGATTGATTAGTCTGAAAGTGTTTTTTCTCAGTCAGCTCTGGGGAAAGCAGTGTTTTCTCCAAGGTTGGTGAAGTTTTTCCAACTGCAAGCATTTTACACCAAAGTCTGTTCAGAGGTCTTGGGAGACTCTGCTGCGTATGGGGATAAACCGTTTTCTAAAGCCGTTTGAAGCTCCACAGAGCTCTGCAAAATCTTGTAAAATTGCCTCAAGTGAGTTCACTGGAGTTTACTGCATTAGCTGGGGCTGACTTTTTTATACTATTGATTGAATACCTTTGGATTTGGACAGTATTTCTTACACAAAAGGCAATTTACAGATGTCTCTTCAGTGGGTTTCATATTTTACTAATATCTGGCTAATCAGTAAATAAAAAAAAACTATTCATAGATAGGAAATATCATTTTTGCGGCTCTAGAGTGAAACTTTACAACTCGTCCTCTGAGCCCCGATCTCCTCCTTTCACCAATAGCTTGTATTAAAATGATTATTTAAAAGTGAAATGTAACTCTATGTTTGCTTTGTTTACCGTCATGTATTTCGCTCTAACCTCCTTCATAGTGAATGTAAGTAAACTGTACAGCAGCCAAATAAAGAGTGTTATTATCTGATTATAAATACTCTAACCTGCATTTATTTTTGGACCAACAATTGTAACTTTAATGCATATATCTTATAATTTATTTGGGATATAATCTATCTATAAGATAATGTTTACAAGAGAAAAACATCTGTTAGACAGGTTTTCATGATATTCTGTCTTTTGACTAAAATAAAAAAAGATATCTGAACGCACCTAACATAAATGTTATAAAAGAGTTTCTCAACCTTGGGTTTAATGTCCGTTGAGGGAGTCTGCTGTTAAACCAAAACAGGAGGCACATTGTATTACTGATAAACTGTAAAATGTCTGGGAAAAAAACAACAACCCTGAACCATCTGTAAAACCTTTATTTCACATTATCTCCATAAAATCTAGATGCTCTAATGCACTATTTCATTCACAAGTGTGTGTATTTTCATTTAAAATACTAAAAGCTGGGCAATTTTTGGGACCAGAAAAAGTTGAGAAATTCTGATATATATTCACAAACAAGCCAAATAGCATGAAAGAAAACTAAAACAGTAACTTAAATTCACAAAACCCTGCTTAGGACATAAACATAACATTGTAAGTAAAATTAAGCAAATAGATTTCCACGTTAAACATAAAAACACAAATATGTGTATTCTAATTTTCTGTAAGCTTTAAATATATGATGTGTAATGCCCTTATGTTAATATGTCATCATTTATAAACTGCAGATTGATGTTAGCTTGTTTCAAGACACGAGCTTCATCGTAATTTGTACAATACTCTTTTAACACTTTGAAACTAGGTTATACAAAATAGGAGAGACAAGTTTTATAAACAAAACAATAAACTATGAATTAATTAATTAATTAAAGTATTACTTAGATTTTTCTTTAAATCTCATTTTTTTTAATAATCAAAATAATACATTTGGTTAGAGGTTCTCTCTTAGTGTTTTTTAGTTTAGTTTGAAATGAGAACACCCGAGGCTAGAGGATTTAAGTTGAATTAATGTAAAATCAGTGCAGAAACCACAGTTTGTTTCCCCACCTTCTTGGATCTGGAGTTGATTTTGTCAGGAGTTCAGCAACAGGGTGAGACAGGATGTGAAATATGATCCTCGACTCAGGCAAAGTATGCATAGAGAAAAATATTAATGCTGACAACCAGGATTGCATTGACACCGCAGAACCTGGACCAGAACACACTCTCTCTGACGCTCTGAACTCTGGGAGTTGGAGTCTCCTCTGATCGCCGCGCTGCTGCGATACACAACCCTGTGCCCTGACCGCATGTCACCCGCCGGGTTGGCTCAGAGCCTGCAACACACACACACACACACACACACACACACACACACACACACACACACACACACACACACACACACACACACACACACACACACACACACACACACACACACACACACACACACACACACACACACACACACACACACACACACACACACACACACACACACACACACACACACACACACACACACACACACACACACACACAGTTACTCAACAATAACATCAGCTTGTGTGTGTGTGTGTGTGTGTGTTGTGTGTGTGTGTGTGTGTGTGTGTGTGTGTGTGTGTGTGTGTGTGTGTGTGTGTGTGTGTGTGTGTGTGTGTGTGTGTGTGTGTGTGTGTGTGTGTGTGTGTGTGTGGATGAGTGTTGATCACACGATGGCTGGTTTTATTCCAAGTGTTGTGAATATTCAGACCCTTACCCTGGGAGCTACGGTGGCTGACAGAGGACACTTTCTGTAGAGGAATTTCTCTCTGTGGCTCTTCAGTCAAAGTCCACCAGGTCAGGTTAAGCAACTGTGAGAGAAGAAAATGGACATCCAACATGAATTTACTAGCAACGACCTACAGTGTAAACTATAAAGAATCCATATACATTGACAACATCCTGGCGTAAAAGAAGAGTTAAACCTTCTTAAAGAGACTTTGTTTGGTAAGAGCCCCATTAGATGCTGTATTGCGGCTGAAGCCTCTCTTCATGAAGTCCCTTTGCGTAAGTCAACAACATTTCACAGAATATACATCAATACACATCTGTAACATTGCTACACGCAATAAGGCTCAATAGATAACACCCAAACCCTTCAAGAAAAGAATAACAAATTAAAACAAAAAGTAATATGATTTACACTCTTCCTTTTGTAATCAGGTACAATGTCTAAACTGTGTGTTAAAGGTTAACACCTGTAGTGTTACTTACTTACTCCTAAATAAGTTATATAGGTGAGAAGATCAATATCACTCTCAGGTCTACCATGGAAATCTAAAGCTATAACGCATCAGATATAATGTTGACCGTGGTCTGGTAGACAGACTTAAATACATTTGGATATAGTCGGGCTAGCTGTTTCCACACAATTTAGTCTTTATGCTTAGTGTAATTAGTGTTCTAATAACACTTTGCAATTAGGCAAATAACATTATTTCCCAACGTATTCCATTAATACTACACTACTGTAGATCAGTGGTTTCCCATGTTAAGTTTCACACTTATTGTTTGCAAGACAATTTGAAGAATAAACTGTCATTATAACATTATTCAGTTCTAATACTTCAATTTCATTCAACATAATTAACATAAATCACCTATATAAAACTATAGCTTTCTAAATTTTTAATGGATATGAAGTACTGGCTTTCCTTGTGATTAGTTGTCTGTGCTAAATAGTACTAAAATGTGCAATGACATCAGTAATGCAACTGTTAGCAGTTTGAGTTCACACACAGGCCAGAATGTAATGTGTCAAATTGATCGGCGGTATTAACAGGACTTGAAATATGAAGCATTTAGATTATAGATAGTCTTTCTATTGAGAGCAACAATAGTTCCTCTGTGCTGTAGGATTTCTCTCTTTTGGATTTAGAAAGGCAAGGCCTTTTTGACTGTCTTGTATAACATGAAGCTCAACCTTCAGTTGAGACAACATACAGACGAAATGCTAGCCTCTTTGTATATCTGTATGTTTCTTAGTACTGGCTGTGAAAACCAATATCCCTCTGAGACAATGGATCTTTATTATATCTGTATGTACACACCTGTTCAGGGCTGGGCGGGGGGGTGAGCAGGGAAACTACAGTCACCACGATAGCAGTGAGCCCACAGAGCAGAATGGCAAAATGGAGGTAGTGGACGCTGCGCAGAACATCAGGTGCCGAGTCCACAACGCCACATCTGGGAGGCGGGAAAGCAAACTCCAACACCATCCTACACACACCTACCACCAAGCCCACCATCAGGCCCCAGAACGCACCCTGGATACACATAAACACACATAGAAACACAACCAATGAGGCGCCACCATTGTCACATCTTGAAAAAACGTAATATTCTCAGCTTTGAAATCTTCATAGGTAATTACAACTGAAAAGGAATACTTTCCCCTAAAGTCAATCAACAATTCGCTCCGTCTTCAAGTATGTCTCGCATTGACCGCAATGAACAAAGAATCCATAAAAGTAGAAAATGGTTGATGAGTTCCTATTGGGGCAGCATTTGACAACAGCAAATCTGTATCAAAACATCTGTTCACAAACTCTTACACTCAGTTTTATAAGCCTTGTTTTCAATCATTTATTCATTACCACATGCATTTTCGCTATTTAAAACACTTTGTGAGTAGTACTTGCATGGAAGAGTAGCGTGTCTGCAAAAGCATGAGACATGCAGGAGGGTTTTAAATATTAAGGTTTTAGCTCAAATGCATGCACTCGTGAAGTAGTGAGCATACGACTGGATAAATGAGACTTAGATTATATTGCACGAGTTGTGTGACATGTTTTGATATAGTTTGGTTTTGATTTAAGACTGTACCTATTAACTTTAATTAATTAAGACTGTTTTATTTCTCGTTCACCATGGAGACATAGTAATGTTTTAATGGGATGATAAATTGATTCCTTTAAAGCAGTTTTCTTTGTCCTACATGAACATGCTCTTTCCTGGTTTTATCATTTTATTTCAAATGTGTTACCTATAAACCCTGTTTTTGTGTACTTTAGTATTTATTTGATCAAACACAGTGCATCTGGTCCTTGTGCACTTAAGTAATTCTAATGCTACTGTGATGTCCATATTAATTAAACTAAACTCACTATCATCAGATGCTTTACTGAATAATATGCTGAACTTCCTGCTGCTAAAAGCCTCACTATGGTGCATGTGTTCTTTCCTGATTCACTCTCACTTTCCCAGCATGATAATCTGTCAGCATGGTGTCACCTCTCACTTAAGTACACACACGTGTCGAGACACAAATTAAGTCTCTGTCGCTGCCTCTGTTCAGCCTTCAGTAAGGTGTGGTTCGACTTAACACAAAGCAAACATCTATACATGCACTTTGTTTCTCATTATGTTTTATTTTCGCTCTCATTCCTTACACTCTTCACTCAAAACCCTTTCCCCCCCCCCATCGGGTTCTCTTTGTTTCTGATGTGAAAGTACTGCATGTGAAAAAACAACATTTAAAAATGTAATTGTTATTTCCACTGAAATATGTATGTATTTTTCTTTACAGTGTAAGACAGTGTGTGTCATATTATGTGCAGTAGCATGAAGCCTTTGACCCCAATGAGTCAGCACCATAAAGATTCTTACATTCTTACATTCTTACATTATGCTCCGTGTGTGTAAAGAAAAAGAAAAGAAAAGACTCACACCTTTTGTTTAACAGTTAGCAACTATTATTGGCCCTTATCAATAAATTAGTACACAGGTATCATATATCATGATGATACATCAAAAAGAAAATGATGACTGTTCCTTTTTATAACTTCTCCAGTAAGCATGGATTTGGTTTTAAGCAGGTCTATATCTAGGCATATACATTTAATCTGTGCTAAATTTGATAGAAACGTGATTGTTTTAGACAACTATTTTAACTAAATGCTTTGTTTCAAAAACATTTAAATAACTATGTATAATGTATCTATGTGTAGTTAGTTAATACCCTTACAAAAGTCTAACTGAGGTCGCTGGGATCATAGTAATGACCCCTACTTGATCTAGTTGCTAATGTCATCATGCTAACATGCACACACAGTGACAATGCTAACATGCAGGTACAATGTTTACCATGCTCACTATAATTGCTTGATTAGTTTTGTGTGTAACCAGGTTAGGCAAATTATTGTAATAGAAGAAAACTAAAAATGACTCTTTCTAGCTTTATTCAGAGTTGGATATTATAATAAAAAACCTAAGTAAACCTGAAAATCCACTTTATTCGAGTGGTTAAACAGCATGTCCACAGAAAGCAGACACACCCAGGATGTGCTCTCTCAAAACAGGAATTCAATCCAGTGAACTGGTCTTTACTTGCAGTTGAAAGATGTTTAAACACGTGTTATTAGGCTGAAACCCCTTTTTTACGATAGCATTATCTCTTTCATAGCACTCTGTTAATCTTGTGATAATCAAACTTTCCCTCACTTGCACTCTGTTATCAGCAAGAATCACTTTCATTTATTCAAGTGAAAAAGCAACACGTTCACGCTGGTTTCTACATAGGAAATACAAAACAATACACTTCATAAAATGAGAGAGTACACCCTTGGGCTCCACACAAGCAGTGAGGGATGTTGGCAGCTGGATTCCATGAGAGGCCAATAAAAAATAGGAACACCAGTACGGTGTGGGAGAAAGGACAAACAGTGCAGAAAATCCTCAAACTCTTGTTTTGACAAGAAGTTGAGTGTACAAAATGTAGTAAACTTTGTAAAAAATGAGTCCTGTAAGTGTTGAAAAAGAAATGTCTTTAAAGGAATCGCAAAAGAGTTGGTGGATTAAGATTGTATTCTGTTTATTGTCATTAGAAATAGTGTAACTGATTGTTATTAGTGCTGTAATTATTAGTCAATTAATGGATTAATCTACTAACAGAAAATGATTTTGTTAATGCTGTTTAAGTCATTAAGCAAAAAATAGCAAACATCTAATACTTCCAGCTAGAAAATGTAAAGATTTGTAATTTTTTTTTAAGACATCCCATTGGACTGCGGGCTCTTTTGGAGGGCATGTTTTCCTTTTAATAGACAAGATTAATCTATATAACTTGTGTGTGCGTCAGGGGCGGTTCTAGGGGGGGGGGGGGGGGGGGGGGCAGTGGTAACACTGACCTCTGACCCCCCCTGTGGCCCCCCTAACAAGGAAAAGTTTTTTTTTTTTTTTTTTTTAAATGTATATTTTCTGGTACTCGGTTTGCCAAAAACCGCAGGATTTTGTTGCTGTAATGTGAGATTGTGCAGAGACCCTTATGTAAAGTAGAGATGTAACTGTTCATTGCCTTTATTTTTATATAAATATGGTGTTAGTGCAAACATTGCACTATAACTTAAGCTGAAGCTAACAGTAATAACTATAAGATCTATCTGAAATAAATAAGTGTACTGAAACAAATACCAATAACTGTATTGCATTGTTTCTTATGCGCAATTACTTCATACTGTCTAGTTCTCTTTTTCGTCCTGCATTTATTGTGCCCCCCTCAGAAAAGAACTGGCCCCCCCAGTGGCCGCCCCAGTCAAATTGGTCTAGAACAGCCACTGGTGTGCGTGTTACCTGCTCATTGGTCCTCTTCCAGAAGACAGCCAGGGTGAAGACAGCAGTGACGGGCGGAGCGAGGTAGCTTGTCACCGACTGGATGTACACGTACAGTTGGCCACTGTTGGCCGACTGAAGGATGGGGATCCACACCACACTCACCACCACCAAGATCACAGTCGAAATCCTGAAATAGACACAGCTCTTTCACTTTAAAGGGCTAGCTCAGATTTGTTGAAGTATGAGGCACTTCCAAATGTCAGCTACCAGTGTCCAGGATTTATAACACATTTTCTCTGACCTCTGACCCTTCATCTGTCGGTGACGTACCTTCCAACCAGTAGCAGCTCTCTCTCCGAGGCTCGTGAGCGATACTTCTTCCAGATGTCCATGGTGAAGAGTGTGGAGCTGCTGTTAAAGATGGAGGTTAGTGATGACATCAGAGCTGCCATCATCACTGCTATCATAAGTCCACGCAAGCCTGCAATACAACACACAGATGAACACTTGCATGTAGGTAAAAAATAAACGTTATCAAAGTAGTTGACAGATTGAAAACAGTATGCTCACCGCTTGGCATGAGTTCAATGACCAGTTTGGGAAAGGCGATGTTGGAGCATCCCACCTCCGCTCCACACACTCTCACACACTCTTCTGGATCCACACATCCTACAGTGTCTGAAATATAAAGAGAAAGGGCACTTACACAGGGATGGAAGACGTGACAGAGTATGTTTAATTGTCTGCAACTCCATGAAAACGTAATGGATCTGGAGTAAATTACTAGAATTCCTAATTCGTTTTACATTGAATTCTCCTGTGATCTACAGTCTGCCTGTTTTGATTTAAAAAGAGTTACAAGATGCAAATCTTTTTAAACTCCATTGACTTGTAAGCTAGTTCATCTATCTCCATAGGTGATAAAAAGTGAACTCACAACAAAGATTATTTGTCAGTAAGGTGCATCTGTATCTACATAACCATTAACTTGACCTTATTCTAATCTTAAAGTATAACACAACCCTGATCCAGACCTATATCAGTTATTTCTCCTAATGTTTCATCAATAAAAAATCCAGAAGACTTTGCAGTGACACGTAATTAACAAGCAATCACATGATAAGAAAAAAGTTTGGCATCTGCACTGCATTCCCTATAGGAAATGTGTTAAAATGTATGTGAGATCAAACCAAAATAATGTATTTAGCTCTAAGCACATTACAGGCAACAGTTAATATTTATCAGCAGCTGATACAAAATAACTAAGTCATGGGGTTCCCACCACTGTCTTTCGTAAAGGGTTCTGTTTTTGGATGAAAAACACGATTTGGGTCGTAACAGGAGGGTGGAGTTAACAGCCTCTCTTTCCCAACCAACTACCGGACACTCCGCCTTTCTGCCCCGGTGATAGAGCTTCCGTTGCCGGATTCCTGGGGCAAACCCAAACCGCTGGAGCAGCACTCGATGAACTTTCTGTCTGGAGAAGCGTAATCAAGAAAGACACGGTAAAATAAAGCGCCGCGAACTTGGACACAGTTGAGACACGTAGGTGCCACGTTAGTGATATTTACGAATTTGTGTCTATCGGGGAACTCAACAGTGGAATCATTAAATGGTCTTTAGGATTAGAAAAGAGACAAAAAGAGAGGAAAAGTGACTCGTCAGCACAACAGTAAACTTGAGTCACCAACAGTTTCAACACTTTTAAAGGAGGATTAATGACTTATTTGTCAAGTACGTGTTCCGCTTTGTTTTTGACTCACAGGCTGACACTCATCCACCCAGACAGCTGTCTGCCTGCCCGGAGGCTGGATCTGCTGAACCGGGCTGCCGCTGGATCTACCGGGCCCCTGTCAGGTGAAAGGCGTGGCGTTGGGCGGAGGTACTTTGTTCTAGCAACACCTGAGTGTGTGTGTGTGTGTGTGTGTGTGTGTGTGTGTGTGTGTGTGTGTGTGTGTGTGTGTGTGTGAGTGAGAGAGTGCAAACCCGAGTCTGTGTTGAGCAAACTGTTGCAGCGGTGTCTTTCCTTCACATGGAAATATGTTTACCGCCACACGGGCCCACGTCACGCGGACACGTTATGGAGCGTAATGTCAGTTTGTAAGTTGGACCCTACGGACCGACGAGAGGAAACTGGATCAGCTCGGTTCTTTTGGTACTGTGCTCTTTATTGACCGGGGGATATATCGATGCCATGGCGCTGTCTCAGGTCCAGTGTCTGGACAACCACCACGTCAACTGGCGCGTGAGCGAGGGCAAACCGGAGTTTTTCTACAGCGAGGACCAACGGCTGGCGATCGAGGTTCTCGTTACCAAGGGCCGCGATGCGTTCGGGGACTTCATCCGAGAGACCCGCCTCCGGGAGTTCCTCTCGGAACCGGAGCTGCAGCGGATTGAATACAGCGCGGAGGCCTACAGGCCCGGACATGAGCATCATCAGAAGCCAGATACCCCGGGGCCAGGGTGCATGATACCGGGCCCAGGGAACCTCACCCCGGGCCCGGGGAACCTTACCCCGGGTTCCGGGGAGTACGGGGGGGACGGCGAGGTGTCGCTGCAGTACTGGCCGGACCGGTCAGAGTCGTCAGTGGCGGAGCTGGACCTCGGGTGGCCCGAGGCCAGTTCATACCGAGGGGTCACACGGGTGACCGTGTACACCCAACCTCCAACCGACGGGAACACGCACATCAAAGAGGTGGTGCGCAAGAGCATCGCATCGGCCCAGAAGGTAACAACAACCGTATTGTGTGATAAATAAATAACCAGATGTGGAAGAAGTACTCAGATCTTGTACCTGAGTAAACTACAGTGTAGAATACTTTTACAAGTAAAAGTCCTGCATTCAAAATGTTACTCAAGTAAGCATCAACACAAAGTACCAAAAGTACTTATTATGCACATTGTCCCATTTCAGAATAACTTATTATATAATATGTTTTGATTATAAGTATTGATTCATTAATGTGTTTATCAAAGCTTGTAAAGGTGCAGCTATATTAACTACTTTGTATGCTGCAGAGTAGTGTATTTTACTCTGGGTATGACTAAAGCCTTATTTAAGGATGACTTTCACATAATGAAATAGAATCTGCAAAGTAACTCAAGGTATTAAACAAATCTAGTGCAGTAAAAGTGGATGTGGAGTAGAAGTACAAAGTAGCAAAACATGTCAACTATTCAAGCAAAGTACAGTTCTGAGTAAATCTACTTAGTTACTTCACAACACTGTAAAGGACTGGCTTATCTAAAGCCAGTTGAGTAGCACTTGAAATGCTTAGCTCTATGAAACCTGATGTACTTATATGATTCTGTTTTCTTCAAGGTTGTGTCTGGTTGAATGTACTTATTGTAAGTCGCTTTGGATAAAAGCGTCAGCTAAATGCAATGTAATGTAAATAACTGCACCATACACAGTATAGTACACAGTACACGCACACACAGACATAAACATGGAAAAGGCAGTGAAGAAGACAAAACAAATCTATTATCCTGAAACTATTTTGATAATCGTTTCAGTAATTTCAGATATTCTGCGATTGCACTTTCCAAAATGGCAGATGTTTAATGTGTGATATTAACTATACTGTTCAATCCAAGAAACATCAGTCTAAGGATGATTATTTGTATCAAATGTCTGACACTGAACACTGCTTACAGCATTGCAGTTGCACACAAGGATTAATCATATCTTCTACTAAACATGTTGACATCAGTTTAATTGTTTTCCTTTGTCTTGGCATCTTGTCTTACAAACCTTATTTCCTCTTTTTCTTCTCCCACATGTGACATACTCACAAATACCAATAACAAAGTTTTAATAAAACAAGTCTGATCCTGACACGCCAGTGGTAAAAAATGCTCTGACGTCATTGAAAAGATTACAGCACCCGGGAGCCTTTACCTCTTACGTATAGATCCTAACGCATGTACATATAGACTAATAGGACTTAGTGATACATTGAACAACTTTTTTACGGCTTAAAGGGCATATGCCAATCGCTTTTTACCCCCCAAAACTGCTGTTAAATTGAACTAGGCGTCCCTATGTACAGTTTGTGTATGTGCACTAATGAGCTTTTCCCAGAGCTATTTTCTTGATCAGCCTTTCAGTAAGTTGCCAGACTTTGGGACAAAAGTCTACCTAGTTTTAAATCTTGATCTTGGTCAAGAGAGAAGAGTAAATAGCAGTGCTATGTGAAGAGTACCATCCTGTCACGAGTGTTGTGTTGTTGAACACACACACTATCCAGACACTTCACAGTCTGTCACCACTCTGCGAAGCAATTTGTTTCAAGCAATCTCTTTATGGGACAAAGTGATCAGGAACAGGGTTTGCACAAAGTCTTGAAAGTTTAGAAAATGCTTAATTTAAACATTGGGTTTGCTTGATTTAAAATGCACTCCTCCAAAATGCTTTACTATAGTAAAGTGTTTCATCTACAATCTCACTCATGTAAACCAAACATCTTAATATTTGAAATGAAACAATCTGGTTGTCATATATGTTGTTATCTACTGACTACAGACCAGAGCTAGTTAAGCATTACAAAATGGTGATTACAAACATACAATAATACAGCTGGTAGTACATCAAAACTTACATTATACATTCATTTCTGTGGATGTAAAGGATTTCTTTAAACTTGTTTTTTTTGTCAATTATATTTTTATTTATTTTTTGTAATTGAGATATGATGATAAGGGTTGCGGTTTTTGTGTTTTGAGGGTCTATTTAATTTCTAAATGCAGTTTTCTTAGTCTTTAGCTTCCTTTGAGGATTTAATGGCTGTCAAATGAAATCCACCCCCACCGATCAGGAAACACTAAGTAACCCCATTTGTGGTTTCCTCTATTTTTGTGTGTGTAGGTGATAGCCGTGGTGATGGATGTGTTTACAGATGTAGATATCTTTCGGGACCTGCTGGATGCGGCCTACAAACGCAAAGTTCCTGTATACATAATAATTGACTTGGCTTCAGTCCCCTGCTTCCTCTCCATGTGTGTCAGAGCTGATATGCATCGTGGACATCTAAAGGTATGCACACGCCCTGATGATGTTTTGATAAACTGGGGGAAGAGCTAGTTGGAATAGATGGCTACTCTTGATAAGTATAGCCTAACATAATAGAAAACAGTTTAAATGTAAAAGCTACAGTTCCAAAATGTCCAATAAATATGTTTCATTACAGTCACATGTTCATGTATATTACTACATAAGGGATAACATTTGAAATAAGGGCACGTAGTGGAACAGGTTTTTGCCTGCAGGCCTTAATAAGGTGCATGCACAAACTAGTTATTTTTGCCATTGGCTTAATGTCTTTGTTATGCTTTGCCTCTCTGAGTTGAACTGGTCTAGGCAGTTAACAAAAAACACATTTAAATATTTAATTAACTTTTCTAGTGTTTTAGACCAGGAAGACACTTAGCACATTCCTGTCTGTGCTGCATATAATTAGATAAACCATGGACACTCATGCGTTACTCTCTGTGACATGTTTCTCTTTCATTTCTCTTTCTTCCTTCCTCACGGCTCTAACCACCAAACCTCTCATCTCGTTCAACCTTTTGTTATCTGCCATCTTTGCTCTTATTGTGAGCATTTTACAACTGTTGGGCATCGCGTCTCTCGTGACATTTCACACAGACATTTACTTGCGAGGTAACGCTCAGCCAGAAACCACACCCTTATCGCAGGGCCAAAGACTGCAGGGTGTGTCATTCATACAGATATACAGTCCATGCTCTAACGTGCAGCCGACACAAGTTTACAATGGTATTAATAAAGAAGAATTGTTCTGAAGAGCAAAAAGGGAACTCATTATTTTCTGTCTTCCTATGCTCTTGTCGCCTTTGTTTCCCTTTTGTTCAATAAAATCCTTCCTCCCATCACACTTAATCCCTAAGAGCCTCCTTTTTTGCAAAGCATTAAACCTGAATTCATAATTGTTTTTGTGCAGAATCTGCGTGTGCGAAGCTGTGGTGGGGTGGAGTTCTTCACAAGATCTGCACAGAGGGTGTGTGGAGCGCTGAGCCAGAAGTTCCTCCTGGTGGACGCAGACAAAGCCATCTCTGGTTCATACAGGTGAGCAGTGTGTTGTGAGTGTGTGTGCAAGCTCAGTGCATTGCCGCATATCTTGTATTTTTGCATTGAAAGCTATGAGACAATCCTACTGTACACAGAATGATCACTAGTTCCACTTTGCCCTACGGAGTTTCACACGAATGTCTTATAGGATCAAATGAATTGCTGTGTTTCTCTTTGGAATAAGTCTGCCTTTTTTGGAGATACTTGATTATAAACTGCTTCTTTATTGGTCGGCAATGGCAAACAACCATAAGGCAATAATTGTAGAACGTGTTGCAACATTGAAAATGTTTGCATTGTTGTAGCATGCATATCTTTATTTGCCAAAACTAATTTGTGTGAACTAGGCAAATCTTCCACAACTATAAATCTTTCCCTCAACACATGGTGAATTATTAATCTATCTCTATTTCACCCACACGATGCAATCAAAGGGCATGATGTGATCCATGACTGTCTGGTGTAATAATTAAAGTGTACGTTCGTTTCTCTAAGTAGGGGTTGCGACATAGTGAAAAGAGTTAGTATGGAAAATAAATTGCCGGAACAAATGTAGCATGAAATAAATCTGAGCACATGAGGTGAGTCACTGCTGTGAATTTATGTTTCCTTGTCTGTGTTTTTCCAGCTTCACCTGGTCCTCATCTCGTTTGGACCGTAACCTCATCACAGTGATCACGGGGCAGGCAGTGGAGACCTTCGACTTTCAGTTTTGTGACCTTTACCTCGTGTCCAGAGGTGTGTCTCTCCACAAAGTCCCCATGGCAGACGAGCCCATCCCTGAGGCGGTCGCTCAGGTGGCTCCTGCTCCGGTGTCTGCTGCTGTAGCTAGGAAGCTCATCAATCCCAAATATGCTCTTGTTACCGGGGGAACTCACGCAAGTGGCAATTCTTCTGAACAAAATTCCAGGAACTCCCGTCATCCCACTGGGCTCAAGTTTCCGAAGGCACGTGTTAGGGGGATCATCGAAGAACCACCCTTGCATCCGGGATTAGCCCATCTGGAAAAGGCATACATGATCCCGTACTTGCCCATCTGGCCAGACCCAGACCCACCGAGCGACGTGATTGGCTTTATCAACATCAGGGATGATAAGCGAGCCAATCAGGTCCATTTACAGAGGTCAGAGAGGTTTGAGACTAGCCAGGCTATTCGCTTCAGCTCACCACTGATGCTCCCACCGCAGAAGGAGAACCCCGCTTCAGTTCAGGATGCAAAAGCTACAGGAAATGCGGAGAATCCATCTGGGAATACAACTGTCTCTACTCCTGTGAGTCCAACCAACAAACAGCTAAAAGAGCAAATAGACATTGTTCCAAATAAAGACCAAACTGATGCAACAGACTCCAGAGGGCCCCCTCAGCAGCCTGACGAACCTTTGACACAAGACACACACAAACTGAATGAACCAACGCCATCCAATGTTACTGCTGACTCACAGCCAACAGACACTGCTAATCAAACTGCAGAGACTCAACCTGCAGCCCCTCCTGTTCCTAAACGCCGCACACTGCAGTTAGTCATAGACCCCGCCTCCCCACAGGAGCCTGGACAACCACAGGTCACTCTGATGAAAATGGACCAATTGGAAAGTCTCGATGGCTTCAAAGAAAAGGAAAACAGGGAGGAGCCAGGCCGTGGCCGCATGTCCTCTAAAAAGGAGGAAAGTGACTCTGGCAGCACCGGCGAGGGCAGCCAGGACAGCACCAAGGTCATGTGCGACCGAGGGGTCATTGATGCCCCCTCAATCACCTCCACAGCATCAGAGGAGGAGTTTTATGAATGTCCCCTGCCAGAGCCGAGTGACCCGCTTAACAACGGAGTGAAGACTGGGTCGGGCCGCGGGCATCGCCAGGGAGACGGGTTCAACATGATGGCCCGCCTCTCCCAGAGCATGCTGGATCTGCGGGATCCCAGCAGTGAAGATACCTCTGACCTAATCCGCCAATCACAGCAGCTCCGCAGACAGGGAAACCCCTCACCGCACAGGCACATAGGACAGGTGATTTACATTCTTCCTCCAACTTGCACTTAACAGGTTGTCATGTTTTCTGTTTAATAATTGGAGAAATCTTTGGATTATAAACTGTTACTTCAAAACCTTTTTTACAGACTAACCGTTTTTGCTAGTTGTATTGCAATAATCAACAAATGCATTGATAAATAGTGCACTTGCAATGTCAAAGGAAGTGAATAATATTTGTGTATCTTTCTTGTAATTTAATGGCTCCAAATACTTATGGGTCTTTTTCCCAGGCTTAACGTTTCTACCAAGTTTAATTCATTCATTTTTCTGCGGACAAACGAACAAACAGAAATGAAAACAAAAGAGTAGGTAGAGGAGATTTTGTAGATAATGAAAATAAAAGTTATTTGTTGAGGGGAATAATTAGTAATTTAATGCAATGACAGATCATTAACTATTTAAAAATTCAATCAATAGTTTTAGCATTTCTTTTATTTACAAGTCTCTACTTTTCCATTGTGAGAAAATGCTATTTTTCTCTGTCTTGTATAATCTTGAATTGAATTTAATATATTTTTGTTTCAGCCCTTTACAACACTAATATGTAGATGTTGACACAAGGCTCGTGCATGCATCTAAAATCCTTTTACTATTCTTAAATGAGTAATCAATGCAGAGACAAGTGCAGAAGTTCCCAAGCATTATGGTTGATGTGAATAAGTTGGCCGTTCTACTAAGAAAACACACAGACATCTATATAAATCCAACTACTAATTGGTGTGCTGCATGAAGGGTTCCACAGCAAGCCGCTACCTGCACACAATTACGTCATTATCTTTAGCAAATAACAAGGTGTGTGTGGTTGCACGCACCTGGATAGAGAGCTCGGCTGATCATGCCAGGGAGGATGATGAGGATGAAGGGCAGCAGCTTCAGATAGGCAGCCAGGATCGAAGCTCCTTTCACGTGACTTATATTCTTAGCAGACAGGGAGCGTTGTACAATCACCTAAACACGGAACATAATAACATTACAATAATATTATAGTATATAACTTTAACTCTTCAGCACTTTAAAAAAGAAATACACATAATGCAAACAATTTAGGAAAATGCAATTCAATGTTTTTTTAAGAAAGGGCTAAGCAGGTCAGAAGTCAAAAGATGGCCCTGTATATGCATTTTAAATCATAAACATTTAAATGTAATCTAAAACTCACAGGCAACCACTATAAAGCTGCTAAATCTGGTGCTATGATCTTCGGAGTAGTCTTTCTGCAGGATACTGAACTAGTCGAAACTTGAAAAGGTTGTTATGACTCAGGTTGGAGTCAAAAGAGTTGCCGTTGTATGTAAATATATGTAATAACAAAAAGCATATTCCACAGTTTTGATGTTTTGTGATGAAATAATTAGTTTTGGAATTTTCTGAGATGCAGACGTTCTCAAGCAAAAATGCAGTTTTAGGAGGCTTTTCTCTGTTCTATCATTATGAACTGATTATCTTTGTGTTTTAGATTGACGAACAAGACATTTGAAGGACTTTGAAAAACGGGGACAGACATTTTTCACTATTTTATGACATTTTATAGATAAAATGATTAATCGATCAATCGAGAGACTAATCAGCAGACTAACCGATGATGACAATAATTGTTTTTTGCATCCCTAGAGGCTTTTCAGTCCATTGTAACCTCACACATCGGCACCATGTGTTACTCTTCTGGACTTCATGTGTCCTAATCATCTCTGCTTCTTATCTTGCCCAGTTGTTCCAGACCTCCAAGTCTCCGGGTCGTGACTCGCAAAAGAGAGGCCCAAGTGTAATCATCGCCAAGCCTGGAAGTTATCACCGCCCGACCAATTCTGCCGTCCCGGTGATCGGAGGACACCGTTACTGGCAGGGTCAAGCGCTGCACCCTGATTCGGGCCAGGCGCGCGTAGAGACCCGCTCCGGACGGTCACCACGGCGACACAGCCCGGGGTACAAGAAGGCTGCTCAGGCCGCGCCACGCATGCCCACCAACTCATCAGGGTTACTAGGAGTATCTTTCTCAAAACTCAGCAACTTTAAACACTTAAGGGCACGAGGTGATGCGTCGCAGAAGAAGGCGTCTGAAAACAACAAGGCGGATAGGTAGAGGAGTGGGCGAGCGAAGTTACACGAGAACGATTGATGATACAGACATCCTGCTAAAGTGTTGACTCTCCAGTGTGGAATATTCTCTATCTCTGGCATGCGTGTCATTCCCTATTTTCAAACCCTGAGGCTCAACATAAAATAACCTTTTGATGGGATTTTTTCGACTATGTTAACAAGAGTTGGCAGTTTGAATTGATAATATTTCTTAAGAATAGATGAATCATCTTCAAAACCAGCGCTTCAAGGCTAATAGCGTCAGACTGGATGGTTTTGGGAGTGTGTGGGAGATTACACATTTTAGAGGCAGATACTGATACTTTGGTGGAAACAAACCCAAAACATGAGTATTGTAGATGATGATACATCTACTGTGACCAAGTGTCCTCTGCAAACTCAGGCACTTCAGTCTTAAACATATTTCTTAATTACATGACCTGCTTTTCTTATTCAGACTTGGGCACTGTAAAATGTATTTCCATATCAAACCTA